>NW_023270447.1:20638988-21000007 GCF_011800145.1 Mirounga leonina
ATCTATCTATCTATCTATCTATCTATCTATCTATCTATCTATCTATCTATCATCTGTATTATTCTATCTGTTAATGAGTCTATCAGAGTGAGCATAAAAGACAAGTTTACGGTCTCTTGGCTGGTCTCAATTTTGCATGCCTTTCACAGTGTGTACATCTCACTGTGCTAGGTGATTCTAGTACTTAAGGTTTTGAGATATATCTATATATCAATAAACATATGCACACACACATTTTTTGGGGGAGGGGAATGTACAACACAGTTCCTAAATACAAGCCCATCACTTAAACCTATGCTCAACTTAAAAAACAGCAATGTGTTCCAATGCTGGAGGACAGATTGACTCATTTGACACAGAGACAGTATTTGTCTCCCATGTATAAAGAAATAGGGCTACAACAACATCAGCAAGCAATCAAAATGAGAATGAGAAAATGAGAAAAACACCAGGTAAGAAAAAAAAAGGCATTCAAATTGGAAAGGAATAAGTAAAATTGTTATTTGCAGATAATAGGATCTTATATAAAGAAAATGCTAAAGACTCAACCAAAAAACTGTTGGAACTAATCAATGAATTCAGTAACATTGCAGGATATAAAATCAACATACAGAAATCAGTTGCATTTCTTATACATTAATAATGAAAGATCTGAAAAAAGAAAAACATCCCATTCATAATAGCATCAAGAACAGTAAAATATTTAGGAACAAATTTAAAAAGGAAGTGAAAGATCTTTGCAATGAAAACTATAAGACTTTGATGAACGAAACGGAGGAAGACATATACAAATGGAAAGATATTCTGTGTTCATGGACTGAAAGAATTATTGATGTTAAAATATCTCTATTACCTAAAGTCATCTATAGATTCAATGCAGTCCCTATCAATTTCCAATGGCATATTTCACAGGAATAGAAATAACAGTCTTGGGGCATCTAGTTGGCTCAGTTGGTAGAGCATGTGACTCAGGGTCATGAGTTCAAGCCCCACATTGGGTGTCAAGCTTACATTAAAAAAAAAAAAAAGAAAAGAAAAAGAAAAAGAAGTAATCCTAAAATTTGTATGGAACCACAAAAGACCCCAAAAAGCCAAAGTAATCTTGAGAAAGAACAAAACCAGAGGTGTCACACTTTGATCTCAAACTGTAGTTGACCCTTGAACCATGCAGGGTTAGGAGTGCTGACCCCTGTGCTGTCACATATCCACACATAATTTTTGACTTCCCCAAAACTTAACTACTAATAACTTACTGTTGCCTGGAAGCCTTACTGATAACATAAATAGTTGATTAACATATATTTTGTATGTTGTATGTATTATATAGTGTATTCTTACAATAAAATAGAGAAAAGAAAATGTTAAGAAAATCATAAAATACATTTATAGTACTGTTCTGTTTATTGAAAAAATTCTGCATATTAAGTGGACCCACACAGTTCAAATCGGTGTTGTTCAAGGGTCAACTGTATACTACTACAAACCTGCAGTAATTAAAACAGTATGGTACTAGCATGAAAAGCAAACAAACACCACAAAGACCAATGGAACAGAATGGAGAGTTCAGAAGTAAACCTCTCTCTGCACTTGTGGTCAACTAATATTTGACAAGGAAGCCAAGAACACTCAATAGGGAAAGGCTCTTCAATAAATGGTATTAAGAAAACTAGACAACAGCATGCAGAAAAGTGAAACTGGACCCTTACCCTACACCACTCACAAAAATTGACTCAAAATGGATTAAAGACTAAAAACATAAGATCCGATACTGCAAAACTTCTAGAAGAAAATATAGGGAAGAAGCTCTTTGACATTGGTCTCTGGGCAATTATTTTTTAGATATGACACCAAAGCACAAGCAATAAAAGCAAAAATCAACAAGTGGGCCTATGTCAGACTAAAGTTTCTGTGCAGCAAAAGAAATAAAAAGGTAACCTACAGAATGAAAGGAAATATTTGCAAACCATATATTAGATATATGGTAGGTATTAGATTTATATCTAATATATACATTAGATATATTTATATATAAACCATGTTTTAGATATTCAATTAAAAATGGGCAGAGTAACCAAATAGACATTTTTCTAAAGACAAACATGGCCAACAGACATATGAAAAGATGCTCAACATCACTAATCAGGGAAATGCATATCAAAACCACAATGAGATATCACTCACACCTAGAATGGCTATCATCAAGACAAGAGATAAATGTTGGCAAGGATGTGGAGAAAACGGAATCCTTGTGCACTGTTGGTGGGGATGGAAATTGGCTCAGCCATTATGGGAGTGTGGAAGTTTCTCAAAAAATTAAAAATAGAAATACCATATGATCTAACAATTCCATTCCTGGGTACTGTTGAAAAGAAAAACATAGGCCCCAAATGGAGATGCTTAATGCTAGGCCATGTCACCAAACTGGAGCTTAATATCAACCCTAATTGCAGTTGCAACCTGCTTCAGAAATGCAGTCTTAATCACATAGTCAGGAATTTTCTGGTCAGCACCAATAAGCTGATCTGTCACAGGGGCTCTCTCCATCTGCCAAAAGAAGATGAGGTAATCCACTGAATAAGATCTGACTGTCCCCAAAGGAAGGGGACCTTACCCAAAATAATCCTTTTTTTTTTTTTTTTCTGTTTAGGACTTTCTTGTCCTGACTTAAAAACCTCTCCTTTTCTGTAGCCCTTTGTTGCTCCCCTCTACTTGAGAGAATGCTGCCTGATTCATGAACTGATAAAGCCAATTAGATTATTGGATTTTTGTCACTTAAGTTTATGTCCAATGGAAATGAAAACAGGATATCAAAGAGATATATGCACCCCTTGTTTATTGCAACATTACTCACAATGGTCAAGATACGAAAATAATCTTAAATGTCCGTCAATGGATGAATGAAGTTGTAGTGTGTATGTATATCTACATATATACAGAGAAGTATTAGCCACGAGAAAGAAGGAAATCCTGCCATTTGGAACAACACAGATGGCCCTTAAAGGCATTTGTTAAGTGCGAGGTATTTGCTAGTGCTACAGTGGTAATCATATTGCAATATATAAATATCAAAACATTGTACATGTTAAACTTACACAATGTTATGTCAATTATATCTCAGTAAAAATAAATTTTAAAAAGGAAAAATGTCAAGACATGGCATCAAATGATCCAGTATCCCATAATGTGATGAGCTAATAAAAAATATATTAAATTTGTGGTTGGAAGACACAAACAGCAAATGTGTGCCTATAGTTGGTTACACATTGTGAGAAAATGAACTTTTCAAACTTCCTACATTCTGATAAGAAGCCAGTCAAAATTGGCTGTACTTTCATGAGTAAATTAAATAATTTTCAAGGAAAATTATGATTAAATGCAATTCTTGCTTTGTTTAATTTTTAAGTTGATTGCATAAGATTAAACTAAACTTTAGCTATAAGCAGATTCACATATTGTGAACTACTTCAAATGCTGCTGAATGAAGTGTTACTGTACATTTCTTTTGGCACTGACTGCTTTACAAAAGAAACGTTTTTAGAATATACAATTACTAAAAACATTAGTACATTAGTCTGATTATTCCCTTTATGACTTTAACTCCCTTGCTGACTTTAGCAAGAATAATATGTGACTATTTATGTACTTTTCAAGCAGATCACATATAGCGGCTAGGTAATAAGGAAAGTTTTGTCTATTTCCTGGACTTTTCCTTACTATGTGAATAGCTTTGCCTCCTTATGACTTAATAATCAGCATGCTGAAATCCACATTCTTGTCATTTTTATTACTTTAACAAGCAAAAGCTGCTACAAGAAAACAATTTCCACATAAACATGTTATAATTGTGAAACTGTGCTTGGATTGTAGATATTGATATCAAAGTGATTTTTTAAAAAATCTAATCTTTTTAAAATTCATTGAGACTTGTTTTATACCCAGATCAGAAGCATCAGAAGTACCTGGGAACTTCTAGAAATGCAAATTCGCAGCCCCAACTCCAGACCTACTGAATCAGAAATTAGGCACTGAGGCCCATGTACAAGTCCTTCAAGTGGTTCTGATATGTGCTGAAGTTTGAGAACCACCGGACTAAAGAACTTTAGTAATGGTTCACTTCATGGTAGTGAGACAAGTTAGCATGGCTGTTTGGATGCAGGGATGGATTGAACAGAGGCTGGGTGGGGGGTTTAACAGGTTTGTACAAAGAAGCAAGAGAGCAGCAGGGAGCTGAGGATACATGTGAGTGATTATGATGGATATGGTAATTTAAGCTGGAAAAGGAGAAAAGTGAAGACTCAAGGGGGTTGGGGGGTATATTACTTGTTCTTAACATATTGAAGACTGACCAAGATGAAGACCTAAAATACTAACAACTTCTACCTACCACTGTATTCCACCACTACCATATTCTTTTGCCTCCCCATCAGATAATCACTATCTTAATTTTTGACATTCCCTTGTTTAAAAACAAAACACGTTTTATAATCTTTGGTTTGGCTTAGTGTTTAACTTTTAAAAATATCATTATGCACATAGTCTCCTTTTTAGCTTCTTTCATAAGTTTGTTTCATATTGTTCTCTATAGCTGCTTAATTTTCATTGCTCTATATTTTGTGGTTTAAACATATACCATGTATATTATAAAACATAAAATTTTATTAAACCATCCTCTTCCATTAATGAGCATTTGGGTTGTTTCCAGTTTTTGCTATTACAAACAGTGTTATTAACATTCTTGTTCATGACTCTTGTACATATGTATAAAGAATTCCTTTAGGATATAGTACTTAGGTGGAATTGCTAGGTACCAAAGTATGTGAATGCCCAACTTTACAGGATAATACCAAATTGTTTTTCCCAAGTGGCTGTATTTCTTTATACTGCCCACAGCAATATATACGGAATCTCATTGTTCCACTCCATCTCTACCGCTTGTCAGAATTTAAAATTTTTGCCAATTGAATGTGTGCAAATTATATGCCTTGATTTGTAGTTTCTGATTACTGTTTAGATTGGGCATGTTTACTGTCCATGTGAAATGTCTGTTCATATCTTTTGAACTTTTCTATTATTTTTCCTTCTTGATCTTTAGGAATTTTTAATATATTAGCTATCATTTTTTTCTCTGTTACGTGCGATGTAAATAATCTTTCACTTTGTGCCTTGTCTTTTCACTTTATGATATCTTTTGGTAAAAATAAGTTCCTAATTTTATGATAAATTCACCAATTTTTCTTACATTTTTGTGTTCTTTTCCTATGTATGTATTCTTAATGTTGTAAAGTTTTACTTTCAACATTTAATTCATTTGAAATATTTACACTGTATATATTCTTAATGTTGTAAAGTTTTACTTTTGACATTTGTTTTAATTCATTTGAAATATTTATGTATGGTATGACAAAGAAACTCAATTTCTTTTTCCCTTTCCACATGGATGGACGATTTTCCTACTTCTATTCAGGAAGCATTTTTTTCCCTCCACTTATATTGTTTCTTTTATATATCAAAATTTCAGATATGTAGGTCTGTTCTTGACTCTACTGTTTGATTTGTAGTATGTTACCAATACTTCAGTAATTGCTACACCTTTATAACTCTTAATATCTGGTGGGGCAAATCCCCTATCCTCTTTGTTCTTCAGAAATTTAACTATCCTTTACTTTTGGCTCTTCTATATAAATTTTGGAATGAATTTATGAAGTTCCACAAAAACTTGTTGGGATTCTAATTGGAGTTGCACTGAACCTGCAGAGCATTTTGAGAACTGACATCACAAGATAGGATTTGTCTGTATTTACTTGTCTTCTTTAATGTCTCCCAGCGAAGAATTTATTTTTTACATGTCTTGCACATCTTTTGTTAGATTTATTTCTATGTAATTTAGTTTTGTTGCTGTTGTAAAAGTCATTGTCTTAAAAATATCATGTATTCCAATTGCTTGATGATGGTATATACACATCACTGGCTTCTGTATTTTCATCTTATAACAAGTATCTTGGGTAAAGTATGATTGCCAGTAAATTGTAGTCTTTTGAGTTTTCCAGGTAGACAATCATATCATCTCCAAGTAACCATTTTGTTTTCTTCTTTTAATCCCTATATTTCTGAGAGTAGCATAGTTCAATGTTGAAAAGTAATAGTAATGACAGGCATTTTAGTCCTATTCCCCAATTTTAAAGGGGATACTTTCAATGTTTCCTCATATGGGATGATGATATTGATTTTAGTTTTGTTGTTGTTTTAATATAGATAACATTTATCAGTTTAAGAATCCCCCAACCCCCTTTAAAAGCAGAAACGTGATTAGCTTTTTCTAAATCTATTACTTTTTCTCCTTTAGTCTGTTAATATGGCATATGACAATTGCAGATTTTCTAATATCAAGCCAACCTTGCATTATGAGCATAAGCCCATTTTATAGTGTCATTTTTATACATCACTGAATCTGATTTGATAGTATTTTGTTTTACCAGTGTTCTTGAGTGAAATTTGCCAGTAACATACTCTCCTTGTATATTTTGTTTTCTAGTTTATAGTGACTTCACAGAATGAGTTAGGAACCATAACTTTTCCCCATTATCTCAAGAACTTTCTATATGCTTGAAATAACTTCTTCCTTGAAAGTTTGGAAGAATTCCCTTGTGAAACAATCTGGATCCAGTGTACTCTTTGTGGACTTTTAATTTCTGCTTTTATTTCTTTAATTGATGAGATTCACTCTTTAACTTCTTTCTAGATTAGTATTTTATTTTTCAGATTATCTCTATTATTTTCATATTTATTTGCATATATTGATAGTATTTTTTACTTACAAAAATCTTGTATGTTATTTTCATTTAATTATAAATAATAGCATTTATACCTACTCTCATTTTTCATATTTTCAGAGCTATGTGTATTTTGTTAGAATTTTCAAGGAATAAGCTTTTGGCTTGTTTCTATTTTACTGTTTTTTTTTGTTTACTTTCAGTTATTCTGTTCTTTTTCTTCTTAAGCTGAGCAATTTGATAAATTTTTAACCTTCCTTTTTCTAAAAAACGATTTAGTTTACAAAGTTCCCTGCAAGAACCATTTTTGCTGCATTTAATGACCACCGTTGTTTCTTTCTCTGAGCCATTAAAGGGTATTTTAACATTTTTTTCCAATCTATTAAAATCTATTTGTTCTAATCAGTTAGAAAACATAATTGGTACTACTATACTTTGTAATTTTCTATGATTTGTTTTATGGCTCAGTTTTTACAAATGTTCCATGTATTCTTGAAAAGAATGTGGAATCTCTTAATTGCCAGATGCAGAATTCTATAAATATCCATTGGATCAAGCTGTTTTGTTCAAACATTATCTTTCCTCTTTAAAAACTCTATTATCCAATAACACAAGTTGAAATCTTCCAACCGGATGGGTATATTTTAAGTATTTTTTACTAGCTCTATCAATTTCTGCTTTAGTCTGTATTTAGGGACTATTTTATTAAATACATATACATGCTTAGAATTAGTATATCTTTTTGGTTGAGTTGAATATTTTATCATAATGTAGAAACACTCTACTCTTGGTGATATTTTTTCATGATGGGTCTAAAATTGGTTTTGATATTAAGTAGAGCTACCATAGCTTTAACTTGGTATGTTTTCACTTTGTGTATTTTTCCTCATACTTTTACTTTCAACTCCTCTACTTATATTTTAGATATATCTTTTTGTCAATGTTACAAAGCTAGGTTTTCTTTTTAAAATCGATTACCTTACTTTTAACTAGTGAGTTTGTTCCATTTACATTTATTGTGATTATTGGTCTATTTGAGTTTATTTCTACTATTTTATCTCTTGGTTTGAAATTTATATGCACTATATTCTTTTCATGAATATTCCAGACATTTCATGGTGTACATTTAACTAAAGTTAATCAATACCTTGACAACCCAACAATACAACAGAATACTTCAGCTCTGATCTTCCCTATCTCAACTGTCTTACTACTGTTGTCTGGAATTTGTTGACTTAAAGCAAACAAACAAGTCAACTGTTTTATTGAGTTGTGTTTATTTTGATTTACCTAAGTGTTTACCATTTTCTCACAGCCTTTTCGGGCCTTAGATCATCATTCTGGGATCACTTTCCTTCTTCTTGAAGCACTTCCTTTACAGTAGGACCCTCAAGAGTAAACCCTCCTTTAAAAAATATTTTCATTTGCTCTTAAACTAATTTCACTTTCTACACAACTCCAGGCTGACATTTTGTTTTCCAATGCTCTAAAGAGAATATTCCACTACTTCCACTGTTAATATTGAGAAGTCAGCTTTTAGGTCTTTCTTTTATAGACAAGTTAGTCCTTTCTCTCTAGGTAGTTTCAAGATGTTGTCTTGGTGGTCTACAGTTTCATTACAATGGTTCTATGCATACACTTATTTATATTTATCCTTTACGGAGAATATTCTGGTTCCTGGATATTTTTAAATCTCTGGTGAATTCGCAGCCCATTATCTCTGCAAATACCATCTCTCTTCCATTCTGTCCTCTTGGGTCTCAACTCCATTTTCCTTATCTCTTAACCTTCTTTCCATATGTTCCATCTCCTTATCTTTTTATCTATTTGGGATTAATTTTTCAGATATATTGTTCAGTTCTCTCTTCAGCTGTCTCATCTGCTGTTAACCAACACGGTTTCAAATTTGATCAATTATATTTTTCGTTATTGGATTTTAAAAATGTTAATTTCTTTAAAATTTCACTTACTTGTTTATCCTGGTAGTTTTAGGTATATAAACATTTTATACATAGCAATTTTATATTTTATATCTGAGAATTCAAATATTTGCAATTTTTTGAAGGGGATGTCTAAATTTGCTACTTTGTGAGTGCTCATTCGAGTTAGTTTGCTGTCTCTCATGTGTTTGGTGATCTTTAACAGTGTATTACTTGATCTTAATTTGTGGAAGTCCTATGTTCCCATTCTGGAGAAGCTTTCTTCAAAAAGCATTTGATTTTACTGGTATAAAAACAGTGACTTGCAAACTAAAACTTGAGCTCCTCTCAAGGATTTTAACACAAAACGTTAAGTTCTACTGCTATTGCAAGGTTTGTTATTCTCATAATGGTGTTGCTATAGTAAATCCATCCTTGGCAAACTCAATTCTTCTGAATGCCTTCATTCCCAAAGCTAGTTCCTTGCCATTCTGGCTCTTACCCTCTTCTCCAACTTCCTACTTCTCTGGCCTACTCTGTGGACTCAGCTTCCAATCCTAACTTCTGAGTGCTCATTTTTGTGATTGAACACTTAATTCTTAGGTGCTAAAGCCCCAGCTTATCCAGATTCATGCTCAAGTGTGTCTGTTTTGGGGTGAGGGATTGCCAGACACCACTCTTGCCTTTAATGAGACCAGCAGTGCCTCAAATTATGTGTCTTATTGGAGGTCTTAGGAGCTTACTCATGATATTAGAAGTGGAAATAATGCAAGATTTCTGACACAAGTTATTTAAAAACTTACCTCTATTTATACATGTATATATTTATATATGTATGTTTATAAAAACATATATTTATATACATATAAGGCTAGTATCTCAGAAATACCTTAGATTTCAAAAGATAGCTGGAAGGTAAATAAGATTTCTAATTAAGATTATGATCCATGAATTGGTATTTGTTCCTTTGGGTTTCTCATACTCACCCTCAGTTGCTTTGGGAAGATCAACAATACCTGTAAAAATTCTGTTAAGATTTGAATCTATAATGCAGCTTTCGCCTACTCAACATATGACAATTTCCACTGTGACCTCAGTTTGTGTTATAGGGATAGCATGGATCATTTTATATTCCCAAAATATTCCATTTGCAATATTTGAATAAGATGCCTATAAAATGTCTAGCATTCTGTTTTCATTTACCTGTTTTCTGAAAGGTGAGGTCCTAAAATAAAGTTAACCTCAAACAAGAGAATGCTACATATATTACTGGTGCTTGCATTTTAATGCACACTGTTTTTCATTTATTAAGACTTTGATTTTTTTTCATCTTTATATTCTCAGTATATAGCACACAGAAGGCATCCTATAATATCCACTGAATAAAAGATGCCATTGATATTACCGAGGTAGAATGCAAACTTTTCCCATTACTACCAGTGAAGTGGACAATTTGCTCTGAATCAGATTTTGCCCTACCAGAACAAAAAGCACTTGCAAGAAAGCTAAGCCAAGTTAGTCTTTGAGATCTTGAATATAGCAGAGCTAATACATATTTTGACCAACAGGAAGCTTCCAAAGGGAAATAATACTTAAAACCAAAGTTACAAATTATAATCTATTTAAACTTTAATTTGTGCATTTGTGGTAACTTATGACTGCAAAACACTTTTTTCTTAGAATGACATAAAGGCACATTTCATCTGAATGCATAGTGTACCATTCTAAAATATACTAATAATTTCCTTACAAAGTGCTTGAGCAGTCACTTACACATACAGTAATAGCAAAATATATTTACACTCTATAGTTTAAAATTTTAAAATCTAAAATATATATATATATTTAAAACTACAGAAAATATTAGTGCTTTCTTCAGCTTAATTGTGTGATATACCCTGCCCTCTAATTTTTTTTAGTGATTGACTTCAATTAAAAAAAAATTTCTGTACACTGTGTAGTTACAAAATGCTATGTCAGTTTTTAATTCTAAAAGCCTATTTTAGACATTGCTTTCTATGCATATTTGAGAACCAGAAATGGTGAGCAGACTGTACCTCAGAAGTAGTGTTTTTTTCATGTTGTGTTAACACTGTGTAAATTAAAGCCAGACAATTAAGCTAAGATCCTCTACTGTCCTTTAACAAGGAGGTTAACTGGCATTTTAAAATAACTTTAAAACATATTGCTCCCTGTTTCTATAAGATTTTTTCCCCAAAGAATCCTGGGTTATAATTAATTTGGAAGGAAGTATGAATTATCTCTGAACAATTTTAATTGTCCTCAGAGTACACAAAAACATGCCAACACACCCTAGCAAGGCTGAAATATTTATAAACTTTCTATAAATCAATGTGCTTTTATGTTTCTCATAGAATTTAAATTTGAACAATTTTTAAGACATGAGATCATTGCGATTAAATGGTTAATTCAGTATGGTTAGTTAACAACTTGCTATTCCTGAGATAGGATGACCCTAACATGCTCAGCACAGAATCAAGGATGTTATTTTTGAATTAAGGAAAACAGTGAAGTCATAGACTAGGAGGAAAAGAATGCAAAAACTAACAACAACAAAAAACCCAAAAAACTCCAGGCAAGTGGAAGAGTCATGGCTTGCCAAAAGACTTTCCTATAAGAGCATAAAAAAGCCACAAATGGATCCTCTGAAAAGCTGTAAAAAGTATTTGATCAAATTACTTTTGAGACTTTTGAGGTACAGCTTTAGTGTTATAATAGTTTTTATAAAATATAGACTGTTTTATCAAAAATATTTATACATTCTGTTACAATATATTGCTTCTGCCCTCAGTAACTGCCAATATAAAATCTGGATCCAGTGGCCTAAAATGTACAAATGCACTTAACGTAAATGCTGGAGTTTGAGGTGTCTGCTTGGCCACTGTACAAAAGTGATGAAGTGGTGAAATTAAATAATAAACCTACAACACAGAATACATTACAACTTGCACATATACATGTTCACAGCATGTATACAATGATAATCCCTATGTTTTAACAGATATAGTTCCCTTCTACAGTAGACACAAGAACAAGATAAACTGGGTTGATAAATGTACAATGAATATCAAAAAAGGAGTAATTAGTTCACTGATTTTGGAAGAAGGTCTGATTGAACGTATCAAGTGTCTAGACTTTGGGAATGCATACAGGTAATACAGCATCTTGTTTCAGGCTAATCAGAAGTCCTCATTCTTAAAATTTTAAGTAAATGCTGATGTTTAGTTGTTCTTGTTTGTTTCAGCATGGTTTAATAAACAAAAAATTGTTTGGCAAGTAGCTCTGTTGGAAAGCTATGAGGCTTGTTACATGGTTGGTAAAGATAAGGCGATAAAAATTTTCTCCTAATATAGAAAATTTATAAAACAAGACATCAATTCGTTTTTGTTTTTTTTTTTAAAGCCAAAAAATGTGCACAAACTACATTTTTTTGATATTACAGTAATTTCAGTAAAAAAAAATAAGCGCATTTGCCTTATTCAAACAGAACTACTAAGTGTAAATAGTAATAGCATCCCAAGTCCTTTTGTTCTTTTTGTAAAATATAGCTAAAAATGAAGTGAAATGATTAATCTTCCTTCCACTTAAGGCATAGCTAGGGACTGTGGAAGAGTGTTTTTTTTTTTCCTTTTTTTTAAAAAATAGACTATTGATCCAAAAGTATTCATTTGTGATAGGTTTTCATGGCCGATGTTCATTCCACTTAAACTCCATGAAACTGTTTCCAGTGCTCAGATTTACGTTGAAAATACATTAAGAAGCCACTTTCAAGAAGGTTTTAGAATAGTACTTTTAAAGAAATCTTCATGTGTTTAAACAAAAAACTCAGAAGCTACTGGTGGCACAGAGAGCAAATGAAGGGTTGCTATTGTTAAGAGGTCTTCTTGTGAGTCAGTTTGCTTGGTTTCACAGTGTCTAGGAACTTAACACCAATCAGCTATGTAGTCAAAATCTCTGAACATTTCTTGCTCCTCTTCTGAAAGTATCCTTGGTTCTCGAGGTGGAGTCAGAATAGGTGCTTCTGAGGTAAATTCATCATCAAAATTGCTAACATCTTCTCGTCCTCTAATGGTAGGTACAAATGGCGGCTTGACTTTTTTGTCCATGAGAGCACTCCAATCAATTAGCTGGATTACAAAATATAAAATGACCAGTTTAGTTTCCTACACCTAATTGCTAGTTTCACAAAAAATTTTAAAGTTTCACACTTACCCGGAAAAATGGGTGCTTTTTTACATCTTCTGCATCTTTCTCACCAGCTCCAAGGCGCCGCTCAGGATTTCTTCTTAATAGCTAACACAACATAACATATAAAAGTTAAAATAAAACCAGTGACTCCATCTCATAAACTGCAAAGATTTAGATGTTCTTTTGGTATGTGTTTGTCTAAACCATGCAACATCTATGAAGTGAAAACTTCTAAAAGCCTGAGAAATGTCCTTCAATGTAAGAAATTTAAGTAGTTTGTAAATCATTAATTCTTACCCTTCTCATTATTGATATGGCTTCTGTAGATAAGAACCTTGGATACCTTACTTCATCATTTACAATACTGTCAAAAACCTCCTCTTCATCATCACCAGGAAAGGGAGACTAGAAGAAATATCTTCGAGTAAGTCAAAATGAATTTCAGTACTGTAAAATCTTATCACCTATCCAAAGTACAACCAAGAACCAGGTACTGAGGAAAACAAACAAACCAAACTACCAAAAGACCAAAAAAACAAGGACTACAAGAAGCCACAAAAGATACATAACAGAACTATTACCCAGATGATATACCATATACTCTCATTGAAATATTCTTCAACTTTATTTCCCAGACCTTAATAACAAATTTGGTTATATTATATAACATCATTTTTAATTTAATTTAATTCCATTCCATTTTATTTTATTCATTATTCATTTATCTGGCCTGACAGTATTTTGAGTGCCTACTAGATACTGAAAAATACTTAGATAATCGACATGTTTCTCAAGAAGCTCAATCTTGTGGAAAGACAGAAGGAAATGGGTAAATATGGTAGTAAGTGTAGCCAGAGCAGCACAGAGTTTGTGGGAATACATCTGATATAGATGTGCTTTGAATTTCAGTCAAAAGAAAATTAATCAGCAAAATACAATGAGAGATCCGCAGGTATAATGACTACACTAAGAAGCAGCTGCCAACAAAATTAAACTCAAAGGCACACATTTCTAGGCATTTTTAATATAAGCTCTATATACAACAAGTCTTAGGGCATTTCAGTAAGCAGAGTACTAAAATTGTTGTTCATAATGATACTAATAAAAAAAGTAGTTAAATTACATTCAGTATAACAATTTGATGCACAAAAGGATAAACTCAACCATGTTGAAATGTGGCTATGAAAAAAGACTTATTACCTCAAAATCTGAGATGACTTAGGTTTGACTACTCGCTTCCTGTAAAATTATTAATGAATAACCGCCAGTGAGAAAGCAGTACTAATGGAAAAAGAAGGATCTTTGACCTGAGGAATATATGAAAATGAATTTAGAACCCAACTTCCTAAAGCTGAGCTGCCAATCTTATTGCTCATATCTAAGGAAATTTCAAACTTTTCAGTTATCAAAATCTTAGTTTAGGGGCGCCTGGGTGGCTCAGTCATTAAGCGTCTGCCTTCGGCTCAGGTCAAGATTCCAGAGTCCCGGGATCAAGTTCTACGTCAGGCTCCCTGCTTGGTGGGAAGCCTGCTTCTCCCTCTCCCACTCCCCTTGCTTGTGTTCCCACTCTCCCTTTCTCTCTATCAAATAAATAAATAAAATCTTTAAAAAAAAAAAAGGAAAAAAGAAAAACCTTAGTTTATTTACACACTCAAAATAGATAAATCAAATAGACAAATGAAATATATACTATGTGGGATAATATAATTTCTTTCTGGGATTGAGACAGCAGCAAACGAGAAGAAAATTCTATTTCACAAGGATTCTCAATCAGAATTTCAAGTGGTAATCCAAAGCACTTTTGTCTATTTGATGAGTCAATTTTGAATTTAAAAAAATGTCACTCTACAACTCCCTGAATAGTGAAGATATACCCACATATTCATTAAGATGTTAAAGTTCCTTGTTTCTGCTAACAGAACTAAAAATAGAATGCTAACAAATGTGTCTAAAGTAGGTATAAAAAGAATTCAATGGTCTTTTCAGATGTCAAGAGTCCAGCTCCAGTATCTAAGTTTATACTTTAAACTTCTCTGATACTTTCATTATCATTTGGCACTAGGAAAGGAGACCTAGTACCTAGTTAGTTTATTCCTGGAGTCTTTCCAGTCCTCAAAACCCATACAAACACAAATACAAATCTCAAAAACAAATTTGAAAATGCATGATATACCGTGACTTTTCAATTATTTGTAATAATAGAGAAATTAAACATAAACTTTAGCCAAACCTCATTTTATCACAGTTAAAAGTTACTGCTAAAATTTTACCAATGCTATAAAATTATAAAGTATATCAATGAGTTTTAAGTTTAGTTCTTTTCCCAACTATCCTCTTACAAAGGTGCAATAAAAAATTGTGAAGGATGAGCTGGATCCCTTGTCTTTTATATCCTACTAATTAGGAGGTTAATCAATTAGAAGCTCTTTTAAAAAGTACAGAACAAGAGCGTCCTCATTTGTTTACCGCCAAGTTTTCCAGTCACTTTAGGATAAGAGGAGGTAGAATCGACTGGCTCTTAATTCTGTAGTATTTTGTAATAAATTCATACTTTTGCCTGTCAGCTCTAATATGGGGAATAAATTTTAAGCAAGCATATAATTTTTGGTAACTTAATTACATCTCATACATAAATGAATGCAACATTTAAAAAAATCAAAGCAACAAAAATCTTACTTAAAAAGAAAAGGGCGCCTGGGTGGCTCAGTTGGTTAAGCAACTGCCTTCGGCTCAGGTCATTATCCTGGAGTCCCGGGATCGAGTCCCGCATCGGGCTCCCTGCTCGGCAGGGAGTCTGCTTCTCTCTCTGAACCTCCCTCCTCTCATGCTCTCTATCTCATTCTCTCTCGCAAATAAATAAATAATCTTTATAAAAAGAAAAAGAAAGAAAAAAAAAAGTGGGGGGGAGTTCAAGTATGCCAGAGCTTATGGAAACATCTAGAGTACTTCTGGCATTCTTAGAAAGCAAAGACCACTGTGGATTAGGGATAAAATATATCTTCCCATCCTAAAACGCTGTATAACAGCTTTTCGAGATAGAGGTCAAAATTTTCAGATCTGGATCACTGATCTTAAGAACAGAAATAAGTTTGGGTGGATTCCATACCCTGAGGTAGCAAAACATAATTGTTTAGCGAGGTTGTGAAGCCAGAGAGCCAGAGTTAAAAATCCCAGCTCCACCACATGAGAACTCTGTGACTTTAAAGCGTGTTAACTTATTTGTGTCTCCATTTATGTACCTTGAAATGGGCATAAGACTAGTATTGAGCTCATTACAGGTTGCTGAAAAACTAAATGAGCTAGTATCTATAAGCCAATAATACAGTGCCTAGCACATGGTAAATATTTTAATTAGCGATTTCTTTTCCTCCTTTTCTAAGTATCCACTCCAGTTTGACATACCAAAGGGGCTATCTTTTGGAAAGACTAAAATCCTTTGTTTGGAACAAGTGCCACTAAATGACAATACAGAGTAAAACTTTAGAAATTTCTGACATTCAATAATTTGGTCAATCATTTATTCAGCTACTAATTTATTCACACCTAGAATGTACAAGAAGACTGTTGGTGCTGGGAAAACTGCAAAGTAATGAACCAAGGTCTTTTTTTCTTTTTTGCATCCTAAGATCACCAAGCCCCTCGAAGCGGTTTTCAATTACTTGTCTAAATATTTACCCTTTCCCAATTCCACTCTAATTTATCATTTCCAACAGTTTATAACAAAATAGATTAACCAATTATTGTTGCTTTATTTATTAGATATAACTCACTGTTTCCTAAGTGTAACAATTCCTGTGTAAAATGAAGCTATCCCCAGAAATTAATTTTTAATTTTTTTCACCCAGAGAGAGCAAGCGAGTGCATGCACACACAAGTTGGGGGTGGGGGGAGGGGGAGAATCTTAAGCCGACTCCACACTGAGCGTGGAGTTGGATGCGGAATTTGATCTCATGACACTGAGATCATGACCTAAGCTGAAACCAAGAGTCAAACACTTAACTGACTGAGCCACCCAGGTGCCCCCCAGAAATTTATTTTAAGTTAATCTGAAGAAAAGAGGAGGGGAAAAATGTTAATCTTTTAATTCTACGATACCCTTTCTGAAGGTAATATTTATTTTGACTAATGTATAGCTGACTTTTTGTTACAGGTATAGAGGTACAAGACAGGTAGAATCATAGGCAATTATTAGTATATTATAAATATGCATAAAACTTAAGTTCCATTTATGCAGGAGACATATTAAGTCATTTATAAATGACATCTTTTGTTCTTTCAATCATCTTTCCTCATTTCTCTTTCATCTATTTTATAGTGCTTACCTCACCAACGAGCATTTCATATATAAGAACTCCAAGTCCCCACCAATCTACAGCCCTTGTATAGGATGTTTCTGTTAATACTTCTGGGGCAAGAAATTCAGGAGTGCCACAAAATGTGCTTGTTCTATCTCCATATCCCATTCCTGAAAAGGTAAAATTTAAGTGTTTGTTAGCAAAGAAAAAATCTAGATGATAGATAAAACATTAGACGATATCCTTAGGAAGCAAAATTAAAATTCCACATTTGTATATGGTGACCAAACTCAAGATATACCAGACTTCTAAAGAAAATGTTAAGGACTGGTATAGAGAAAACTGTGCAATAGTAACTCTACTATTTAATTAATGTGTAAAAATAAATAAAATTTTTATACTTTATTTACTTTTCTCTTTCTTGTCATTACTTTACAAGTGATGCTAAGAAGTTACAACAAAAAACTGATTCTGAGCTTCAATTTCTATCATCTTTCAAAATCAATCTTTCAAATATTTTATTTGGTTCATTACAAAAATAACATTTAGTATAGAAAATACCAAAAAGCAAACCCTTGGATAATCCAGAGTTAGCCACCAAAACAATCTTGAAAAAGAAAAACAAACTGGAGATATCACAATTCTAGATTTTAAGTAATACTACAAAGCTATAGTAATCAAAACATTATGGTACTGGCACAAAAACAGACACATAGGTCTATGGAACAGGATAGAAAGCCCCAGAAATAAACCCACAATTATATGGTCAATTAATCTTCAACAAAAGAGGCAAGAATATGCAATGGGAAAAAGAAAGTCTCTTCAACAAATAGTGCTGGGAAAACTAGACAGCTACATGCAAAAGAATGAAACTGGACTACTTTCTTATACCATACAAAAAATAAACTCAAAATGGATTAAAGACCTAAATATGACACCTGAAACCATAAAAATCCCAGAAAAGAGCACAGGCAGTAACTTCTCTGACATTGGCCGTGGCAACATCTTTCTAAATAGGTCTCCTGAGACAAGGGAAATAAAAGCAAAAGTAAGCTATTGAGACTACATTAAAATAAAAACTTCTACACAGTGAAGAAACAATCAACCAAACGAAAAGACAAGCTACTGAATGGGAGAAGATAATCTGCAAATGACATATCTGATAAAGGGTTAGCATGCAAAATATATAAAGAACTGATACAACTCAACACCCCAAAAACCAAATAATCCACTTAAAAAATGGGCAGAAGACATGAATAGACAGCTCTCCAAAGAAGACATACAGATGACCAACAGACACATGAAAAGATGTTCAACATCACTCATCATCGGGAAAATGCAAATCGAAACCACAATGAGATATCACCTCACACCAGTCTGAATGGTGAAAACCAAAAACACAAGAAACGAGTGTTGGTGAGGATGTGGAGAGAAAGGAACCCCTGTGTACTGCTGGTGGGAATGCAAACTGGTGCAGCCTCTGTGGAAAACAGTATGGAGGTTCCTCAAAAATTTACCAGCTACTGGGTATTTACCCAAAGAATACAAAAACACTTAGCACTTAACACTCACACCATTTGAAAGGATATTTGCACCCCTATGTTTATTTACAATAGCCAAAATATGGAAGTAGCCCAAGTGCCCATTGATAGATGTGTGTATATATATATATATATATATATAATGCAATATTATTTAGCCATAAAAAGGAATGAAATCTTGCCAAAGAAGATATGGTATATATATAGATAGATACACATATATATATGTGTACACACACACACACACACAGGAATATTATTCAGCTATAGAAAGGAATGAAATCTTGCCATTTGGAACAACACGGATGGAGCTAGAGAGTATAATGCTAAGTGAAATAAGTCAAAGAAAGAC
The DNA here is from genome assembly GCF_011800145.1 of Mirounga leonina. NCBI lineage: Eukaryota > Metazoa > Chordata > Mammalia > Carnivora > Phocidae > Mirounga > Mirounga leonina. Next base: position 20,658,075 of record NW_023270447.1, read on the forward strand.
AAATACCATATGATTTCACTCATGTGGAATTTAAGAAACAAACAAAGGAAAAAAACAAACAGACAAATCAAGAAACAGACTCTTAACTGTAGAGAACAAACTGATGGTTACCAGAGGGGAGGTGGGTTGGGGGGATGGGTGAAATAGGAGATTAAAGAGTCCACTTATCATGATGAACACTGAGTAATGTACAGAATGGTTGATTCTACTATATTGTACATCTGAAACGAATGTAACATCATATATTAACTATACTGGAATCGAAATAAAAAAACAGTAAAATAAAAAAAAGTTAACTAAATGTGTCATAGAGATACGGTATTAATCTTTTAGTTAACTAGTTCTCAAATTTATGTTCCTCATAATTTAATTTTTCATAATTCAGTAATATATTTCAAATATACATTGTACATACTGAAGATAATGTCTCAATATATTCTAAAGTGTTATAAAAAGCTCCTTACAAAGCGTATTAAGAATTTGAAAGAAAAGTTCTCAATTCTAAATTTTAAAAGGTATAATGGCCAAAAATCTCAAATGAATTTGTGAGTCTATGGACCAAGACATGAAGAGCATAATTAAATACATTAGCACATAAAGGTGGAGAAATTCTGTTTTTGCAAAATTTCGTAAACATTGTCACACCAGTTCCTTTTTCTTCAATAAAATATTATTTTAAAGAAAGCTGATACAGTATCTATATAAGTTCTACAAAAGCCTTTTATTTTTATTTATTTATTTAAAGATTTTATTTATTCGACAGAGAGAGAGAGAAAGAGAGACAGCGAGAGAGGGAACGCAAGCAGGGGGAGTGGGAGAGGGAGAAGCAGGCTTCCCGCCAAGCAGGGAGCCTGATGTGGGGCTCGATCCCAGGACCCTGGGACCATGACCTGAGCCAAAGGCAGATGCTTAATGACTAAGCCACCCAGGCGCCCCTACAAAAGCCTTTTAAATGACTTGGCCAAGATTAAGAAAACCTTAGTTAAGAAAGATCTTGATCTTTTATGCTTTGATCACAACTAGAGTATATTACAGATGCCATACTTTTAGGATAAAACTAATTTTTTGCTTTCTTTTGTTTATAGTAGTAGTATTATAAAATCTGTGACCTTTTAATGTAATATATATGTCAATTACAGTAATTTAGTTATCATATCTAATTCATTCTGATAAATTTTCTTGTCCTGATATTTTTGAAGAAAGGTGAAAGTACCCCCAATTAGCTAGGACTTCAATTGGTAAAACTCCAAGGAAGGAGTTAACATCAGGCTCTGGAGTCATAAAAATCTGGGTTTAAACTCCTGCTTTGCCACGTGTTAGCTGTGAGAAGCTTAGAAAAGTTGTCTAACCTCAAAGGCTAGTTTCCTCATCTATGGATTAGTAGTACTACTTACCTTCACAAGACTGTTACAAATTAAAGGAGATCATGCCTATGAAGCATTTGATAAAGTGCTTGGCATATAGTAAATGTTCAAAAATTGTTAGCTATTATTATTATAATGTATTACATATTTTTATGATAATGAAGAAAAACATGTTTCATAAGTCTGGTTATTCAATATATATTTTCTGTGTACCTGTTAAGTTCTAGGCATCCACGCCAAATGGTATAAACATAAAAATGAAAGATATAGTTCTTGTCTTTAAGGAGCTTACAGGAAACTGGAAGAAAGCAGATATATATTGATACTTTTTTTTTTTTGAGAGAGAGAGGGAGAGGGTAAGAGTGCGGGGGAGGGGCAGAGGGCGAGGGAGAAAGAATCTTAAGCAGGCTCCATGCTCAATGCAGAGCCCAACATGAGGCTCAATCTCACAACCCTGAGATCATGACCTGAGCCGAAGTCAAAAGTTGGGGATGCTTAATCAAATGAGCCACCCCATATATTGATAATTTTATAATGATATAGTAAAAGCAAGATATTATGGAAACACTGAAGAAGGGCTCCTACAGTTGACTTGGGAGGTGGGATAAGAGGAAAGGAACCTCAGGTAACTTTTCTGGGGAGGCAACACCTGAGTTGAGTTTGAAGGATGAGCAAACATTAATTAGCAAATAGAGTTGGGATGGATGATACTGGTGGAGGGACACAGACTGTCAACAGTTCATTGTTGCTGAAGCAGAAAGCACTAGGCAGAGAGCAGCAAGATAGCTGGCTGGAGAGGCAAGACAGGCAGACCAGGAAGGGCACTGTGTACCACGTCTTAGCCATTGAAGGGTTTTTAGCAGGGGTGTGCCATAGTCAGATTTGTATTTACATGGACCCTTTTAGCATTTTGGCAACTACATGGCAGGTGGATTTGAAGGAGAAAAAAAATCTAGAGAGAGGAAAGGTGAAGAGGCTATTAGTTTTGTCAAAACAAGATGACAGGGGCAGTAGTGGAGGGGAAACGAACAATTTAAGAAATATTAAGAAGGTAGATGTCAGCACAATTTGGTCATTAACTTGATGTGGAAAAGTGAAGACAACAGAGTCCAGGATAGTAACACATTTTCAAGTTGGGACATTGAGAAGATTGTGGCACCATCAACTACAAACTAGCTATTTGAAGAAAAGAAACTATTTTTGTTTGTATAGCATTGGAGGTATCTATTGACTATTCAAAGCTGTCAAGTAGATAGTTGAATATTTATGTTAGGAAAGGAATAATAGATCTGGGAATCATTAGCATATTTCTTGTAGTTAAAAACTAGCAGTGAAAAGCAATGGGCTAAGGGCAAAAGCGTTTAAATCAACCGTGTTCAATACAGGGAAGTCCAATAAGAGAAAAAAATATTATCGGATTCAGATTAAGAGGTGGGTGGGTAATTGATGGAGATATATTTACAAAGTTCACTCATTCACTCGTCCAACTTCTTATATTAATCAGACATTCACAGAATATTTACGATGTGCCAAGCACTATATTATACATGTGCTATGGAAACAAAGCTGAATAAGAAACAAGAAGCTACTCAGTGTAGAAGGGGGACATAGACAATGTTCATTACAATGCAATGTATTAAATGTCAAGATGAGAATACCTAATTACTGTATGTTAGACACTAGGCCACATATCTCCAATTCTCAAAATACTCTTAAACAAGAGGAATTACAGACTTATTGAGGTTCGAAGTAACTCATTCAAAAACATAGCAAATAAGTGGCAAAGCCAGGATTCAAACCTAGGGCTGTCTGGTGCCTACGCCTTCAGTCTTTACACTTTTGCCACCTCGGATTCACATTCCCTTTTATTTATTTATTTTTTGAACATATAGAAAGGATTCTGAGATACACACATATTTTCTTCCTATTTAAAAATGTTGTAAGTTTTAGGAAGCTGAAGAGAAGTTATTAGGCCTATGTAATGTACTCTGTACACTCCCAGCAAAGTAAAAAATTTGGTGCTTAACCAATGTTTTCTCAGAGTAGTGACAGAATTATTAATCATACAAAGAAGATCTTAGGTTTTATATTATGATTTCTGAAAACCTAACCTTATTCATATCCACAGAATTTTTAATAATGTGATAATCAGGTTACGTGAACAGTCTATAACATCTTAATAAAGATTAAAGTCAAATGCATTTTGCTCTCTATAGACAAACTTGAAACTACCAAGTACAAAGGAATAGTAATCCATTAGAAAAGGAGCTTTAAAATATCCAATTACCTTCTTTGCAAAGACCAAAATCAGCAATTTTCACAAAGCCCTCTGTATCTAGCAATAAGTTATCCAATTTCAAATCTCTGTTCAGGATAAAAAAAATGCAAAATGAAAAAAAATCAATAAAATCAGTAGATAATGTAGGATAAAAATCATTTCATTTCAATAGCAGCTGTACTTTTTCTTTACTAAAAATGAGTTTTTCAAGTTATGATTTGAGATTTAAATATTCTATTACAACCGTTCACTCTTCTTTCTTTTGGCAGCTTTATTACTCTACATAATATAGTTTCTAAATAATTTTTGCCCTATTATATAGAGAAGAATATATTTAAAAAAAGGAATGTTTTATCTACTCAAATATGTATTTTAAAGCATGGAAGGAATTCAAGTATTTTTAACTCTGGTTCTATTAATTTGATATTTGTGATAAATCTGACTTGGACTAAGTTTAAAGTTTGCCTACACACCACTCATAAGAAAAAACTGTCAAGCTCACAGTATAAATAAAGTATTAAGAGTGCAGGTTTAACCTTCTAAGAGAATAATGTAAAATAAGGAGAAAGCTATCTATCCATACTGATTGATTAAAAATTAAGTTAAAAATATTTTATCCTTTGAGTAAAATCAGACCATGAGAAAACCCTTACCTTGGAAATACTGTTAGAAGTTTGAATAAACTGATGTTTTTAGTCTCCTAGCTCTTACTGGCCTTCCTGAATTTGTCTAGTCTAGAGCAATGCTATTCAAAGTGTAGTCCATTGCTTGGCTGCTGGGCTATTAACTATTTGTTACTGGTCTGCAACTTGATAAGGAGCTTATACTAGTACATAAATCAGCTATGTTACCAGGTAGTGTTTAGTTGAGAGCAACACTTAAGGAAGCAGGGTGATGTTTTATATTCTGGCACAAGCTACTGATTTTATCATGGACAAATTTTGAGTAGTATTGGTCTATCAAAGTTTTCTGCAGTGGATCAGCTGAACATAAAATATTCACCAAAATGAATATTGTTGGTGAATTCTGTTATCATAGGCCAACTCATAATTTGACTATTTTAGTTAGGTAACGGGCAGAAGAAGAACAAAGAGTTTCATCATATAATTACTGTGTTAACTATTTCTTTTAAAGAACTGGAGCTTAATATTTTTAGAGGTCACTTATTTGAACGAGAAAATTAAAAAGCTGGTTAGACACAAAATATCTTTCTTAATTATTTTTAATTCAAATTCACACCAAAAGTAAGCCATTAGAAAGTATCAAAACTTTACTCACCTATAAACAATTTTGTGTTCATGTAAATACTGCAACCCAAGAACTACACATGCAGCATAAAATCTGTTTGAAGAAATATAAGAAGTTTAATAAATTCCACTGCTCTTGAATCCCAGTTTATACTTTTATGCTTCAAAGCAGAATTCTGTAGGTAACTAATTTCACAAATATTTATTTAGTCCTTACTATGTGCCAGACACAGTAAGACGTGCTAAATATCAGGGGTAAAATTAAAAAGTAAGAAAAATACAATTTCTACAATGGAAGCCATTAACTTTGCCTGCAGGTGGTGTCACTAAAGTCCTTAGAGTAGACATCTCATCTGGAGAAATTCAATTTACCTTAAGGGCAGAAGGACTGTGTGAAAGGTATAGAACTCTCGTGGGGGAAATACAGGGCATTCATTCCCTTACAGGGAAAGCAACAGGGGTGTAAAAGGTGTAAATTTGACAACCAATGTTTTTGTGGCTAAAGTTAAGAATGGGGAAGAAGTGGGAGACAAGACTGAAAAGATAGCCCGGGGTCAAGTTGTGAAGGACCCTGAATATCATATTATGGATACTGAAATTTCTTTTTTTTAGCAATAGAGAATCAGACCATTTAAATCAGAGCAGAATGATCACATTTATTGAGAAAGATTTTTCAGGAGAGTAGTGTGAAGGCTGGAGTAGAAGTAGGTAGATATCTAGAGGGAAACCAAACAGGTAAGGTTGTTACGGTATGATAGTACAGATGGAAGACCATGAGAACCTCCCATGTAGGGGCAACACAGGGTAGGAGACGGATTCAAGAGAAACTTTAAAATTAGCACAAGACTTGGTGTCTCCCTAGCAGCAGAGGATGAAGGAGAGAGAAAAACTTAAGATAACTCTCGAGCTTTCCTTCTTAGTGTAAAGAGTGATAGGTAAAGATACAGAGAAGTAGCCAAAGTTTTGTGCGGAAAATGAGGTTAGCTTTAGACATGTTGAGTTTGAATTGCCTTGGGGCAGGTAAAGAAATTGCATAAATGGGTTTGGATCTTAGGAAAACTTGAGCCCAGCTAGAAATATTAACTCTTGAGGAATAGGACCATGTTGGTCTTTTGCAGTGTTTATCCTAAATGTTTAGCACAATGCCTGACACATGGGACTTACTAAACGAGAAGGTAGGTAATAAATGAACTAATTTAAAAAAGGAGATCTGTCTTCAGTGTGGGATAGCTTATAAGGAAAAACTTAGGAGGGTCAGTTCTTAATTGTGCAAGTAATACAGAGATATTTTCTCTGTAAAGTACACATAATATCCCTGGGTCCCAAAGCACAGTATTTCATTCATCCATCTATCCATCTCACCCCAATGCCACTACCATCTACAGAGATAATTACTCTTGTTAGTTTGGTGAATGTTGTTCAAATTTTTAGAATACACTTACATGCACAGGTAGATAATTTAGCTATGTTTTATGTTTACATATTTTTACAAAAAATGGGACCATAATTTGGGAGAATTTAAAAATGCAAATATTTAGAAATATCTGGTTACACATTAGATCTTATAAAATTATTTGCTGAAAGTTTAAAGAATTTAGCTGAAGTCCATTAAACAGATGCGATTCTAAAATTGCTTAAGGTAGTTATTTTTATACATTAAGTTTTTAGGAAACTTATTTTAGTGACAAAACATATTATAACAATTATAAAAATACCTTGATTTCTTTTTTATTTCATTTTTTGTAAACAAAATGCCCTAATGATATTCAACAACTAATGGGTATACTGTTTAAAATATATATTTCACTGAAGCTTACTATACTATGTATCAGGTACTATGTGGGATATTTTTGCTTTTAACATTAAATATTAATTTAATATTAAACTTCAAATCAAGCCTTTAAATCTTTTACAGAAACAGAAAATGAAGCTCTCAGAGTAACTAATTTATCTAATGGTGCAAAGATGGAAGACAAATTATTTTTGATACCACCGTCTTGGTCAATAACAATTCACTGATCACCTAGCATGTGACAGCTACACTTCTAGGTGTTTCCACTAATACACAGAATAGACACCATCCTCTCTTTTAGTGACGGGAGCAGGCAATAAAAACATAAAAAATAAATAGATGGTTTCAGGTAGAAATAAAGTGCTATGGAGATAATAAAATAGAAAATAGAATAAGACTGATCTGATTTGGGCATTAGTGATGTAGTGGTATTTTTTTTTTTTTAAAGATTTTATTTATTTATTTGAGAGAGAGAATGAGAGAGAGCACATGAGAGGGGGGAGGGTCAGAGGGAGAAGCAGACTCCCTGCTGAGCAGGGAGCCCGATGTGGGACTCGATCCAGGGACTCCAGGATCATGACCTGAGCCGAAGGCAGTCGCTTAACCAACTGAGCCACCCAGGCGCCCGATGTAGTGGTATTTTAGATAGGGTACTCAGGAAAGGATTTCAAAGAAATAACATTTGAGGTGAGATCTATCTAATCTAATGGGATCTTATCAAAGGGAGGTACTTCAGATTTGAAGTACTACAATGTAGGATTTTATTCTTGTATTTCACTGGGCTTAACAGTTTCATTTGTATATGCCTTGTATTCTCATCAAAAATAAAAGTTCCTTAAGGCAGAACTGGATTTTAAATTTCTTTAAAAAAGGGCAGAGCATAGCAAAACAAAACCAAACAAATTCCTATGTGCAGTTAGCACAGGCTAGGCATAGTCTAGATGCTCTGCTTTTAACCCTTAAATATTCAGGGAAAGCCTTCTACTTTCTGGCTTTTTTCTCCTTTTTGAAAGCATCACTAACCACCAGAACTAATCCCTCTATTTCTTCATCTGAAACTTGAAGGTATGAAAGGACTCCTATTTACTCTATATACTTCTAATTGTCATGATCAGAACCAAATAAAGGAGTGAAAGTGAAAATACTACACAAATGTCAGTTGTCAGAATACAGACAGTAAAGGTTTACTACTGGTTTATGATTTTTATGATTTGGGATGTTTTGTAAGTAGGTTGATCAGACCTGATAATAATTTGGATGTTGCATGTGAGGGAAAAAGAGGATCAAGAATGACTCCCTCAAAAAAAAAAAAGAAAAAAAAAAAAAAGCGATTCCCTCAAATCAAGAAACAGACTCTTAACTATAGAGAACACACTGATGGTTACCAGAGGGCAGGTGGTTGGAGGGATGCGTTAAATAGGTGATGGGGATTAAGGAGGGCACCTTTGATGAGCACCAGGTGATGAGGTGATGCATCACTATATTGTACACCTGAAGCTAATATAACACTGTATGTTAACTAATTGCAATTAAAATAAAGCCTTAAAAAAATGATTCCCTATGTTTTGCCTTGAACTACTCGTGTTGTCATTAAGGGAAGATTAGAAGAGTAGCAGGCCTGGGAGTGCTGGGTAAGGTTGGGGGGAAATGGGAAAAATCAGGAATTCAGTTTGCAAAGAGAAATACTTATTAGTCATACAAAGGGAAGTCAAGTTGGTGCTCAATGTTATTAGAGTTGGAAGTTTAGGCAAGAAGTCAGGGCTGGAGATATAAAGTTGGTAAACATCAGCATACAGAGTGTGGCTACTCAAAGCACTTTCCTAGGTTCAAATCCTAGCTTCACTACTTGAAAAGCTATAAAACTGGGATAACAGTAGGGGGAAAATATATATACATGTATTTTTAATCTCAAGTATTTCCTATTACCTTTCTTTATGCATTTGAAAAAGCAAAAACTACAAAGAGAGTGAAAAGTTTGCTTTTTACACCTTTCATTGGAGGCAATATGCATACAAGTTTCTTTTATGTCCTTTCAGAGATATTGTAAGCACAAGCAAACAAGTATTTAATTTATATTCTCTTACTACCCTTTAAAATGCAAATATAAATATTTTATACAAATACACAATAGAGACTCCTTTATACTTTCTTTTTTCATTTAACAATATATTTTGAACATAGTATTTAAAGCCATGGTTCTAAAAAAATAAAGCCATGATTCTAGATGGCATTCCCTAGGAAGAAAATAGAAAAAAAAGCAATTTTACTAAAATGAACCTAAACTGTGTATCTAAATTATCAAGTATGATTTAGGGTAATCTATAAATTTTTCAACATGTACAACAGAGTAAAATACATTTATATATGGCAAAAAGGTAAGTAAGGTGAGTTTTCATATTCTTTGCAGAAATTTTCCATTCATGGAAAGAAAAAAAAAGTTCAGAGAGCTTTCTTCCTTCCTAGCAAGAAATCTGTCATGAAGAAAACTCAGAGAAATGTCTAAAGCATACTCACACAGCTCTTGGTTCAGAAAAGACATCAGTGTGAATGTGCATCATTAGGTCCCCACCGGCAGCATACTCCATTACAAAGCAAACATGCTCTTTGGTTTGGAAACATGCAAAAAGGTTCACCAAAAACGGATGTCTTACACTATTCACAGTTTCAAAAATTCTTTTTTCACACATCAGGCTGTAAGAGAAAACATTTAAAAATAAAAAAAGTTCCAGTTGGAAGTAACATTCTTTAAAAAATTACTGAACTCTAAAATAAGCAAAGTTCTTACCTATTGTAACTTTAAAACCATAAAATGTATCTTAGTTTTACTTTAAAAAATTTGGTCTACTTGATATATATAACTGTAGTTGAAATATATTAATGAAAACTAAAATGTATGATTAGCATGACATAAAGATCAGAGTTCACATTTATAGTATCAGAGTAGCACCTACAGGGCCAGTGGTCATAGTTAATTAAAGAAATCTTACTTAGGGGTAAACTGTGACCATTTATCAGGAATTGGTGAGAATTTAACAACCTAAAGAATAATTTAAAAAAAATTTTTAAGATTTATTTATTTTATAGAGAGGGAGAGAAAGAGAGCGTGCATGCGTGGTCGGGGAGGAGCAGAGGGAGAGGGAGAGAAACAGACTCCCCTCTGAGCAGGGAGCCCATGGGGTTCAATCCCAGGACCCTGAGATCATGACCTGAGCCGAAATCAAGAGTGGGATGCTCAACTGGGCCACCCAGGCGCCCCAAGAATAATTTAAAAAATATAAAATTTGTGATGAAGGTAATTTCAAGGACAGTATTTATAATTCATAAGCTATAGTATTCAAATATTTTTTCATATAAAATATGAAGTTGAAAGGTAAAGATATGCTGCATAAAATTTTAATTTCGAAGGCTGACTGGAAAAGAGACTACATGGAGAATTCTATTAACATGCTTTAAGAAAGCTCCTTGAGAATGATCTAATTTGTAAAAATCTATAGCGATCACAGCTTTTGCTTTTGTAGCAGCTCTTGACTCTTACAAGCTGCTACAAAGAACAGTGGTCAACCTTACAGACTCTGGAACATTAATTTTGCCTAAATAGCAAAAAATACCATTCATTCTTTCCTTGAAAATATTTAGTAATCAACTTGACTTTAAAACTCAAAGTAGAAGAAAACCAGGTCAAATTTATTTTTTTAAAAGATTTTATTTATTTATTTATTTATTTATTTATTTATTTTATTTATTTATTTTTGAGAGAGAGAGAGAGAGAGTAGGCAAGTGAGCGAGTGAGCAGGGGGAGCAGAGAGGGACGGAGAGCGAGAGAATCCCAAACAGACTTTGAGCTGAGTGTGGAGACCACCTCGGGGCTGGATCTCATGACCCTCTGACCATGACCTGAGCAGAAACCAAGAGTTGGATGTTTAACCAACTGAGCTACCCAGGCGCCCATCAAATATTATTCAACTACAAGTTGGAATTAACATATTTTAAGCACCTGATCAAAATAAAGATACTAATATACATTTTATTAACAATTAGATTATGTCTCTAATATAAAATAGGCACTTTACTGACAATGTTTGTTTAAAAGCATTAACAATGCCTTTATTTTTAAAATTAAAAGATTGCTTAGATTTTTGTTATTGTTGTTAATTTCAAAATGTCAAAAAATGCTAATGTTAGAGGGAGGCAGATCCATTCTTCTTTCTTCTCCTCTTTTGAGGAGTTATTTTTTAAAAAGGTAATTTTAAAGATACAGTATTTATTTGGGTATCCAGACTACATTGCTATGACTCAAAAAAAAATTTAAGTAGAATTTTGAAAACATTTAAGAGCAAGACGAAAACAGAGAGGGAGAGAAACAAACCATAAGAGACTCTCAATCACAGGAAACAAACTGAGGGTTGCTGGAGGCGAGGGAAGTTGGGGGATGGGGTAAATGAGGTGACAGACATTAAGGAGGGCACTTATATAATACTGGGTTTTATTTAAGACTGATGAATCACTGACCTCTACCTCTGAAACCAAGAATACATTATATGTTAATTAACTGCATTTAAATAAATAAAAAAAATACCTGTTGTGTAGAAGGAGCATGTACTTTTTAATGCTATGTTAATACAGTTGTCTTCTGGATTATGAACTAAAACATCTGTTCAATTTTAAATACTGACAGTAAATGCAGCTATTATGGAATAGTGTTTAAACTCCACTTAATAAGGTCATATTCTAGACAAACTCTTACCCTCTCTCTGATTTCACACAATCTGTTTATGATTTTATACATACTCAGAAAGTCCCAATGTAATTGTTTTAAAACTAGGGTTATGTCAACATATATTTGGCAAGGTTTCTAAGTGTTATTACAAAGTAAGTGATTATTCGAAATAAATTCAAAAGACTTAAAAAAAAGTTAATAGCTTTGATTTTCATCACCACAAAAAAAAGTTAATAGCTTTGATTTTCATCACCACTTAAGTATATGGGAAAATAATGTCCAATTGGGTAAGATTGATAAGATGGATTCTAAAACAATGGATTCATGAAGTAAATCTAAATTTTAAGTACTGTAGATAAAATATTTAGACAAAAATAAATGACAAGATGTTTGGGCTCAAGTAGATAACAAACACTGTCTCTTCATTGTCTATATAGTTTATGGTGAATTACTAATTTACTATGGGTGAATCACTAATTCTCATGGATGGGTATGAGGTTAGACCTGTGTTGAACATGTAAATGATGTAAAAGATTGAGAATCACTAATCAGAATGCCTCTTAAAATGGCTTTAATGCCATTCCCAGGAAGGCTTTGATGAGGACTAGTAATACTGACGAGGAATGGAGAGAGGTCTCAGACTCTTCGGTAAAGGTGGTAGGCTCTTTATAGACCAAAACTGTCATAATAATTTCAAGCATTTCACAGCACACCAAAAAGCTACCCTGTAAGACTAACTTTTCCCAACCTTACCTAAATTGTATATTCCCCTTAAAAGTTCATGGAACAATCCAACCTTATTCAAAACTTCATATTTTATTTCATATTTTATTTAACTTCTCTCCATATTCCCAAGCATCTTCCATGTGCCAAAGAATAGCACAAATCCAATCTCTTATAAGGCCTTACCTAAATCCATCCGCATACCATGATGTTCCCCTTTCTTTGAGCTGCTACTGTCTGTACTATTTATTCTAAACTCAAACATATCTAGCCTCTTTGATTTACATAACTAATGTACTTATATCTTACTTCCCTAAGTGACTAATTCCATCCTAACATTTTTTGTTCACTTCCTTCAGAGTTCAGTACATCATAAGACAGTCTAGAAACGTAAAAACTTGTATAAATAGCTATTTTGGTCAGTGGAAAACAACACTGTAATAAGACTAAGGTCTTAGGATTGAATCATATTCATATATATTTTATATGTATGTATAGGTTTTTAAATATAAATAAATGTATATTTATTTATACATAAAATAAACATTTATTTTTTATATTTAAAGATTTTATTTATTTATTTGAGAGAGAGAACATGACTGGGAGGAGAAGCAGGGGGAGAGGGAAAAGTAGACTCCCTGCTGAGTGTGGAGCCAGACTCAGGACTCAATTACAGGACCCTGAGATCATGACCTAAGCCAAATTCAGATACTTAACTGACTGAGCCATCCAGGCGCCCCACTATATACTTATATTATCTGATTAGCTGTGCTTTTGTTCTGTAACTGCAAAAGTATACTTCCAACCACTATAAATCCAGTAATATTCTGTTGTCTTTAAATATAAACTGGTAAGAAAAGGAAGCTGAATGAGGAGGCACTACAGGGACAAAAATTTAACATTCTTACTCAGGACTAGGCATAGATGGGACAGAGAATTTTCTACTAATGGTAGGTGGAGAATGCAATCTTTGTAAATGAATCACATTAACTTTGGAGTTCATAATTTTCATTTTAAAAAGAGGCTGATTTGGAATTTTCTATGATCTACTTAAAAAAAAAAAAAGGCAGTTTTCTAAGTAAAATAATAAAATCCAGACTAGAGAAAGAAAACTTAGAAAGGAACACTGTCACTAAGTATTTTGGAAACATCTATTTAAAAAAAACAACCCAGTAATATGCAATAACATCAAATTCTATGGATCTATTAAAAAGATGAACTAGGAAGTGAATATAAAGCAATCTGCTTACTTATTAGTTTGAATTGTTTACTATTCAGAATTGCAAGTTATAAATATGTATTACTTTTCAAAATATGTTCATCTATTTAATTTTCTATTCTTTTCTTGCTTTCCTCTAATTGCTCCTTTTTGCTGCCTTCCTCAAATTCCTTCTAACACGGAGTTTTATTTCTCACTCCAGATTTTCTATTTCTCTGTTTTTGTACCAGTTCTACTGAAGATTATTTCACTTCCATGTTATTGAATATGTGGATTTATAACTGAAGTTAGTAAGGATCACTCATCAACTTTTCACCAAGACTGGATTAATTTTCAGTAGGGGTAATAGCCTTAGGTTCTGGCTAAAGCTCCATCCTCTAATCTGGACATTCTTCATTAATAGTAGTATTGTTATTCTGTCTAGATTTAATTAGAAAGTGGTCTTCTATAAAGACTTGGGTCAAAGTAGTAACAAGGTAGCAGGAAGCTATATAAACCACCAAGATTAACAGAAGTAGTACCAGTTTACTATTATTTTTGGAAAACAATGTATTTACCATTCACAGATCTGTAGTAAAGCAAATATTCTTCCATAAAAGAAAAATATTTGACCCTAGTTATTACTGCAGTTATAAACAGACTGACAGTGTGATTAAAAGTTTGCTTTAACCAACTACTTCAGTAAAATAAAAATACAGTTCTAAACATATCCTATGGTGCACAGAATATTGTATTAATATTCAGCAAAATCCTCTCTGAGTAGTTTTACATATCAAGAAAGAATTTATTTTGATGTAATTGAGGGATATGGAAAACAGGTAAAAAATAAATAGGCAAATCCAAAAGGAGTTTTGTTTTGTTTTTTTAACATAAAGGAAAACTTCATTTTCAGAATCTATCCTAATTCTAAGAACTTCCCAGGGTGGCTGGGTGGCACAGTTGGTTGAGTGACTGACTCTTGATTTCAGCCCAAGTCATGATCTCAGGGTTGTGAAATCGAAGCCCAAGATGGGCTCCTTGGGGGGCTCAGGGCTCAGCGTGGAGTCTGCTTCAGTTTCTCTCCCTCTGCCCCTCCCCAGCCTGAGTGCACACACTCTCAATCTCTCAAATAAATAAATAAATCATAAAAAGAAAGAAAGAAAGAAGGAACTTCTCATATCATGGGGAAAAATCATTAAAAGTAGCAATTTGGTGTGTGTGTGTGTGTGTGTATAGCACTTAATACAATTCATTAAGGAAAGCATTATCAAAAAATATGTTTTAAAAATATGCGAGTTAACTAAGGTTCAAAGATGTTCAGTCAATTGCCCTGGGGTCAAATCATTAATTAAGAAGGAACAACCAGGAATAGAGAAGCCAGTCTTCTCACTCATAGTCCTGGCTCTTTTCATATACAGGGCTGCTGTCTTCTATTAATATCAACTGATGCTTCCAAGTGGTTTAAGACAAATACTGCTTATAAATACCAAATGAAAGTCTCTTTCTGTAATAAATATGCCACTTGTTATACAATAATTTTGTATTTAATCACCCTATTAAGACAATCTTTTTAAAGCATATTCTCTAAAATAATTATAATACTGTCCCCCAAGTCCGTGCATTTTAAAAATTGTATATAAAGATGTATCCATATCAATTTACATTTATTAAACCCAGACAGGAAAGATGCTCTGGTTAGGGGTGCCTGGGTGGCTCAGTTGGTCAGGCTTCTGCCTTTGGCTCAGGTCATGATCCCAAGGTCCTGGGATCAAGCCCCACGTCGGGCTCCCTGCTCCGCAGGGAGCCTGCTTCTCCCTCTCCCTCTGCCTCCCGCTCCCTCTGCTTGTGTTCTCTCTGTCTCTGTGTGTCAAATAAATAAATAAAAATCTTTAATTTAAAAAAGAAAAAAAAAAAAGATGTTCTGGTTATAAAATACCATTTTAAGAAAAATGAAAGAAAAAATAGATACAGGTGCATTTAAAAAAGCAGACTATATTAACCACTCAGTTAAGTGCAGATTACCTGTAACTGACATTCTATTACTTCTGTAATATGAAATTGTAAATAGTCCCAACCAACTACAGATGAGTAACAGTTCCTGTTCCATATAAACACTTTACCATCTCCAAGTATAAAAAACTTAACAGACTTAATTTAAACATTTCATCATCTTTCCTTGGTACCCACTAACCAGTAAACTGTCATAAGGAGAAGCTGGCTAGAAAGAAAAACAATAATTAATGCCTACCTTATATCAAGTATAGATACATTAATTTAGTTTTTTCACATATGGAAATGGAAAGTTTTGCTGTTGCAATATATATATCAATTTTCATGATCTTAAGTTAAAACTGCAGAAAAATAAACAATTTCCTTTAAAAAAAAACTAACCTGTCTACTTCATCTCGGGCCACAATGTCTCCTTTCTTTAAGGCTTTTATAGCAAACATCTCGTTTGTGTGTTTATATTCAGCCAAAAGCACCTGAAATGAGATTAAAATAAGTATTTTCTATTTGAGTCATTACTTTTGTAGTCATTCCAAGAAAACTTAAAGGATTACCTTTCCAAAATGTCCTCTACCCAAGACAGCACAACATCTGAAGTCTTGTAGATTAAACTGAAACATCGGTTGAGATCTGAAAACAGTATGTCAATTAAAAATAAGGCAAAAGTATGGGTCCAAACATGTAGTAGCAAAGCTGTGTATATATATTCTTTACCTTCTATCCTCAAGTTCTCGAATACCACTGTATCCTTGGCCTTGTTGAGGAATATCAGGCTCATATTCAGATGGAGATTTCGGAAGTATACTATTTCTGTCATTCTCAATATCAAAGACAGTCTCTGAATCCTATAAAATATTAAATACTCATTAAATCATAGAAACATTGAGAAAACAACTTCTTTGTTAAAGTTTAAAAATGTCAAGAGTCAACATAAATATTAGCAAGAAAAGTAAAATTCAGAAAGTTGACATTCTTACAGTTATTAATTCTATTATTACACTTATTTTAAAAATTTGAAAAATGAACACATTATTATCATCATCTTCAATGCATATTCAGAAATCACGCTAACCAAGTTAAGAAGATGAAGAGTGTCTGAAGCAATATAGCATCTAATATCAACCATGCTCCAATGCTCCTTTTACCTTCAGCAGCCTATTCCATCTGTACTGGCCCACGAGCTTCCAGAGGTTTTATGTTTACTCACAAGAAATATAAAAACACAGTTCATACAAACAATTTAAATTAATTGAAATGCACACCTCATTCACTATGATGCTTTTATCAGTAATTCATTTGGTGAAAAGGAATTATACAAGATTTAAAATGCCTTGCCTGTCCTGGTGTATCCAAATCTCTTAATTTAGCAGATTCATCTATTTCTCCAAGGGAAGAGTCACGTGGTGGGGCCGGAGGAGGTTCATGTTCAAGATCAAAGTCCAATTTGGTTACTGTAGAATCACTTATAGAAGATAAAGTAATTCACCAAAAACAGTAATCAAAAGTATATATTTTAAATAGCTTTAAAATTAAAGCAAACAATTTTATTTTTTTATTATTTTAAAGTAAGCAGAACACTAATTTCAAAATACTATTTGGAAAAAAACAGACTTTTACTAGACCCACTGTAAGCAGTATGTATGAATGTTAAAATAACTGTTTCCTAAAAGCGATGCTTAAAAATTGTAGCCACATACCTAGCGGGAGGTGCTAGTTCAGGGATGCGTACATCAACCACGGGCACTGTAGCTGGCACAGGACCTGCTTGAGGGCTGAAGGTGCCAGAATGATTTACTGTAGGAATAGCTCTTCTCACTAGCCTTCCCCAAGTGGCAATATTAATATTCATCTGAGGAGCTCTGAGAAATGTTTTGCCTGTGGATATTGTGAATAAAGAAAACAGAATAAGGAATTTTTTATAGATTACCAAAAGCCATAATTTAAAAATTCATATTCATTGGTTTATAATTTATGAAGAACAAACAAAATCTGTCACTTAAAAAATAGTTCTTAACCATCTGTTATTAAAGGCTAGTGCAAAATAGTGAAAATAGTTTTAAAAATAAATAGGTAGGCACTGTTTGTTTTTTTAAGTCTAGCAATGACATGTGGCTAAGGTTTAAAAAAGAATTCCCTTAAAAAAAAAAATGAACTTTTAGAGATACTGACTATAATATTTATGGAAGAATCAATATGGTATCTATGTTTGCTTCATATAATCTGAGGTAGTATGTAGATGGGATATAGATGCAACAAAACTGGCCATTAGTTGACTGTTGTTGAGGCTGAGTGATGGTACATAGTACTAGTCTCTCTACTTATGGATATGTTTGAAATGTTCCTTAATTTAAAAAGTTAGAAATGAATGAATAAAAGGAAAACAAAAAACAAAGATGGGCATCACTTTTAAATGCAGATCTTCTATGTATAACGATACACCAAAAGACATTATATTTGATTCCTTAGTAACTACCTTGTTGTTTTGAAAAAATTTTCTTTTGTCTTTGAAGTTTGGGTCTTCTTTCAATAACTGGATTAAAAAAGGTAACCTGCAATGAAGAAAATTCAAGTTGACATGAGTACAGCTTTGGATTTATGGTTCATGAAATTCACTAAACTTCTACGTTTTGAAAACTTAAGAGAATCTTAGATATAATTTAAGCCCAACTTCTTATTTTCTAGGTGAGAAAACAGACCTAGACAGGATAAATGATTTGTTTTAAGGTAATACACCTATGCAGTAGTGGAGTTGAGCCAAGAATTCAAGTGGCCTGTCGTTCAGCCTAATACTCTTTCCACTTCTACATCATGCTGCCTACATACATAATTTCAATTATAGTAATACACATTTAATAAATTTATTACCTCTGCAAATAAAGTACCCTGTGGTTCCAAATAGAGACACATGCCATGCCGTTGGTTGTCTAAAAAATCTTCTAACCTCAGAAATTTTACAGCACACAGAGATCGCCAATCACGCCAATAAACTGAAATTTCCAGTTCACGTGACTAGGATAATAAAAAAAAATAAACAGAGAAGACATCATTGGACACACACTTGAATAAAAGATCACAAAAAATATAAAATACAAATACAATAAACAAAGATAACACACACACAAGTCACACTATTTTATTTATTTTTATTTTTTTTAAACAAATTTTCTTAAGGATTTTATTTATTTGAGACAGAGAGATACAGAGAGAGAGAGAGAGCATGAGCAGGGGAAGAGGCAGAGGGAGAAGCAGACTCCCCGCTGAGCCAGGAGCCTCATGTGGGGCTCGATCCCAGGACGCTGGGATCATGACCTGAGCTGAAGGCAAACGCTTAACCATCTCAGCCACCCAGGTGCCCCCAAAAGTCACACTATTTTAAAGAGTGCTTTGTAATGTTTCTGTATTATATATTATTTTAACAAACTTATATATTTTAACTCCAAGGAAGAAATTTATATTCCACCAGTCTCCAGCTAAGATATTCCTTTTTTACAAAGAATACACAACTGGGAATAACCAATACAGAACAATGACCACAGAAACTCTTCTCCATGTCACAGCTTCAGTCTTGGTATCACTTACTGTGCTATTACTGAAAGACCTCAGTGCTGTTCTCAAAGAACCCATTTCAAACGGTCTTATTTCCTTATCCCAATGTTGAGTCAGGAAAAGGTCTACAGATAGCATTTATTCTGCACTTACAGTGTGCCACACACTGTGCTAAGCACTTTAAAAGTACAGAGTCAAATTAATCTTCAAAAGAATGCCACCGGGTAATAGAACTAGTGCTAGCAGGGGCCTGTGCAGGTAGGAAAGGGAAATTCAGAGTAAGTTTTATACAAAAAGATGTTCATTTATTACAACCCTTCTCCCCCACAGAAAGCAGCAAATTAGCAACAGCCTTAATGTCCAGAGAACAGTATACCATATCCACATGAGAGAATACTCTGTAATCATTAAAAATAATGCTTATGTGGAAAAACATATTTAAGGTTTTAACAATCAATTAGAACACAGTTTATAAAAAGGGGGTCAAGCCATAAACTAACCTCTACATATATAGGTTATAATCTACATACATTTTAATTAGAAAGCACCAGACTTCTCCATTACTTTTGTTTTTCAGGATTTTGCAGACCATCCACAAGAAGAGCTAAACATCTTCCCCCCTTAGGCTCAACTAAGTAATAAGTTGTTTCTTTCATATAAGAACTTTCAATTTATGAACTTATGCCTATTACATAAGCTTCTAGTATACATAACAAATCTTTTCACCTTAAATAATGAGTTGATGAAAACAAGGACAAAGAACAATTATAAAAAACAGAACATGAAAAAAAATGAGTAAAAACACAATGCACCAGAAGGTCTCATAACTAATCAGAAAAAGATATAAATGGCAGTATGTGAACCCAGGGCCACCTCCTCCTTCTGTCTGAAACACAATTACTATGAGAGAGAATATTTGTCATGAAAGAGGAAATATGAGTAGAGTTTAATTCTTTTAAGATCAGTAAATGGCACCTACTCAGGTTAAAAGTTTAAGTATTCTGGGAAGTTATTTTGGGAAATAAACTAGATGAATTAATTGAACCAGGGACTGGTAATTTACACTACACTATTTCAGACTAGAGGAGAGGTGTACTTTCTCCTGTCTTATTCCACAGTGTCAGGGAGGAAGACCTGTGATGGATCAGGCAGACAGACGAAGGGGTATAGATGCTGGGGATGGAATTAGTATTTGCTAAAAGTTCTTATACTTTACTTAACACATGGTTAAGATTTTATCTTTCTCTGGATGAGAAGAGGTCCAATCACTTCATTTGTATTTATTCTAGCCACTCTGATAAAATGTACTGACTCATTTCTTTCTGCTTTCACTTCATTCCGTGTTTTAAACTGAAGTGTATTAGAAAGATCTTAAGATTTGAGATGGACAGCTAGCTTTCCTGGAGTTCTACACTGAGGTTTTAGGTATAAAGCTCTTCCCTTTTTGTGACTTTGCATTGTTCCTTGTGAATATGACTCTCTACAATTTAAGGGGGGAGGGTGACTGTGATCTAGAGCAGATTAAGACCTTTTATGTCAATACTTAACACTTTCATGGAACCCTAAACCTACTTCAATCCCTAACATCCGGTGTGATTTGGACAGGTAAAGCAGGAAGAGAGTACCTAAAAAGGAAAATACCTTTTATATAAAATGATGTCACTAATGTTAACTGAATTTAAACTCTTAAGTGTGACTGCTTATTTGCTGGCAATTTTCCAGATGAAGCAGGCCAGGTCTAGAAAGCAAGGACATCTTTCTAGGTAATGCCAAACTCTAAGAGCAACAAAATTCTAGATGGAGTAAAATCACCATCAAAATAGCTGAGCAGTATGATCTGAGCTACTCACGGGACAGTTTTCTGTCCCAACTTGTGCTTCATTTGGTCTTATTATGATTTGGACCTAGGAGCAAAGAAAAAACTGTGGTAGATCTAAGGCACCTGTATGATTTGTATGAAGTCTCTTTAAGGCCTGAAAGTAAACAGAAAAAGATAAGAGACATTGAATCAGCCCTACAAGTAGGAGAGGAAGAACAACTTAAAAAATGTGCTGCAATTAAAAAAACCCAGCATACATCTAGCATAAAAAGAAGTGAAGCATCAAGAAGGCTGAAGTTCCCAAACTGTGAGGAACTCTTGGGGCAATGGACGATATTTTAACTTCACAAAGGAAACACAGTGACATCTGTGGGACACCGTAAGGAATACTAGCTCACGGTAAGTTCAGTTTCAACATCAGAATGTACCACATTCCTTTTGATGATATCTTATCTTTGCTAAACTGGATTTTCAACAATTGATTTTTCCACACGAAACATCAATGTGTAAGAGGAGGTAAGGGTGCTGTGTTCCATCTGATTCCATGCTTTGAGAAATTATATAGTATACAACAGGCAGACTCCATTAGTAAATAACTGGTTACATAAAAATGAAATAAAATTATCTTTTCTCTCAATTTTTCCACTCAAAAAGTACTAGTTTGTTAAGACATAAATACTAAATATTTTAAGTAACTTTTTAAATGAAATTGTGTATATTTAAAGTGTATATCATGATATTTTGATATATGTACACACTATGAAGATTCCTCCCATCTAGTTAATTAACACATCCATCATTTCACGTATTTTCTATTCTCTCAGTAAATTTCATTTACACTGTTGGCTAACTGAATTTAAATGAAAAAAATTTCATTTACACAGTGTTATTAACTATAGTTACTATATTATACACTGGGTGCTCAGACCTTATTCATTTTATAACTAAAAGTTTGTATTTTTTTTTTTTTTTACCAACCTCTCCATATTTTCCCCACCCCCTGGTTCCTGGCAACCACTTCTCTACCTCATTTCTAGGTATTTGACTTTTTTAATTTTTATTTTTTTTAAGAGTCCACATATAAATACCATGCAGAATTTTTCTTTGTCTGGGTTATTTCACTTAGCATAATATCCTCAAGGTCATCCATGTTGTTGCAAATAGCAGGATTTCCTCTTTCTCATGGTTGACTAATGTTCCATATGTATCTCACATCTCATCTTCTTTATCCATTCATTTGTTGACAGGTTGTTTCCATAACTTGGCCATTGTGAATAATGCTGCAATGAACATGGAAGTGCAGATAGCTCTTCGATATTGTTTTCATTTCTTTTGGATATATACCCAGGAGTGGGACTGACAAATCATATGGTAGTACTATTTTTAATTTTCTGAGAAACTTTCATACTATTTTTCATAGTGGCTGCACCAATTTACATTCCTATCAACAGTGTACAAAGGTTTCTTTTTCTCCACATCCTTGTCTACACTTGTTACCTCTTGTCTTCTTGATGACAGCCATCTAACAGGTGTGAGGTTATCTCATTATGGTTTTGACTTGCCATTTCCTTGATGATTAGTGATGCTGAGCTCCTTTTCATGTACCTGTTGACTATGTGAATGTCTTCTTTAGAAAAATGTCTATTCAGTTTGTCCATTTTTTAAACAGATTTTTTTTGCTTTTGAGTTGTAAGACCTTTTTATACATTTTGAATGTTAACCCCTTAACAGAACTTTGACTTGCAAATACTTTCTCCCATTCTGTAGGATGCTTTTGCATTTTGTTCATGTTTCCTTCATTGCACAGAAGCTTTTTAGTTAGTATTTCTTAATAAATGAAATTGTTGGATATTTCTTTTGGCCTGGACACACATTGATTAAAAAAAAACAAAAAAACCCCAAAAAACCTAGAACACTGAGGATGCTGTGAATCAAGAAAGTTGGGGAGCCTCTAATAGAAGAAATGGAAAGCTAAGCTCCACTGCTGAAAAGAAAAAAAAGGAGCAAAAAGCAAAGCATGGAAAATTCAAGAGCCAAGGAAAGGCAAAACTTTGTAAATGTACAACAAGGCAGATATCACATTAATTGGTCTTCTATTAATTGGCCTTCCATGCGCTTCTGAACACAACACAGACTTGGGAAATACCAGTTAGGGTCCCAGCAGCAAAGAAACTACACACTCAAAAAGTTTGAATTTATTTTTAAAAAGATTTTATTTATTTATTTGACAGAGAGCATGAGCAGGGGGAGGGGCAGAGAAAGAGCGAGAAGCAGACTCCCCACTGAGCAGGGAACCCGACGTGGGGCTTGATTCCAGGACCCTGGGATCATGACCTGAGCCAAAGGCAGACGCTTAACCGACTGAGCCACCCAGGTGCCCCAAAGAGTTTGAATTTTAAAAATTGGCTATTTATAGGAGCGCCTGGGCGGCTCAGTCATTAAGCGTCTGCCTTCGGCTCAGGTCATGATCCCAGGGTCCTGGGATTGAGCCCCGCATCAGGCCCCCTGCTCAGCGGGAAGCCTGCTTCTCCCTCTCCCACTCTGCCTGCTTGTGTTCCTGCTCTCGCTCTCTCTGTCAAATATATAAATAAAATAAAATAAAAATAAAATAAAAATTGGCTATTTATAGAGGTGTGTTTAAGGTTAAGGAAACAACAACGATGGGAAGCAACTGATTCTAGCAACAGTAGAAATCCATTACCACCCCTAGCCTCAATGGGCAAGAGGCACTAATTACTGGAATCCAATGAGAACTGAACCTTGGAAAAGGGACTGTCCAACAGGAGGTACAGCCACAGTGGAACCAACGCTGTGAAAATAGGAAAGGAGAGAGGGAAACAAATACCTTGACTTCCCTCTTCTCCTGCCATAACTTATACTTCCTAATGTTTCCCATTGTAAGTCAGAACCTAGTGGTTCAAGTTCACAGCTATCAGCCTCCAGGGCAAAGCACAGGATAGGGAAGGGGGCCACTGAAATCCACTAGGGGCAAATAGAAAACAACTACATCAGGAAACAGTAATATCTCTTTTGAGTTCAGGAGTCCAATAATGGTGATTTTCCAGCTGAACCGAATGTGACAAAAAGAGGGAAACCTTAGATCTTTGGGGAGGATGGGAAATACAGAGAGGAGAGTTCAAGACTGAGACAATGGAGAATATGAGGTTGTGATATTTGCTTAAAAAGTCTGCCTCCTATAGATATGGGTGACTCTGCTCTCTTCATAAGGAAAGAGAGAAGTAAACAATTATGATACAAACTAGTGTTTTAACAGTTTTATATATAAACTGCTTCCTATCTATATCAATTCATATTGTATAAAAAGTTCCAAAGACTCCCTATTTCTCCAAACCTATTATAAACTTTCCCGCCTCTATGTCTTTACATAGTTTCTACGTCTAGTCCTGTATCTTATTCCCCAACCAAAACCCATATTGTCATATGAGATTTCAAACTGCTCTTTCCCTTGTACCAGTCCAAATTTGCTTTTTATCAAGACCAAATTAAATATCCATCTCCCTCACAAGGGAGGGATAGGGGATAGGAAATAGTTTCATCTAGTTAAAGCCTAGAATGTAAGTAGGAATGCTTTGGGAAATACAGGTAAGATGGGCAGAAACAGGTCATGAAGGGTTTTGTATGACTTGCAAAAGGGCGCCCTCACAAGGGCGTTCTTGACTAAATCCAGACCACATGTCTTTCCCTTGAGTTTTTAGATGTGTATAACTTTTTATTGATCTTTCCAGGGACTTGTGTTCTCAAATCTGATGATTCATGTTTGTCATCATTTCTGGAAAATCCTAGGTCATTATTGCTTCAGATATGACCACTGGCCCATTTTCTCCACTCCCTCATTCTGGAACTCCACTTAGTGTGTTAATCATTTTCATCCTATTCTTTATGTCTCTTAGCCTCTCTTTCATGCTTTTCATCTCTTTGTCTCTTTGTGTTGCACTAGGGCAACTTTTTTAGCTTGATCTTCCATACCACTAAATCCTGTTATTTAACCTACCCACTTAAGTTTTCAATCGCAAATGTTGTATTTCTGATTTTTGTTAAGTTTTATTTCATTCTGCTTCCCAGGCAGCTTCAACAATTCACCAAGATTAATCATGTTTCACTGCCACCAATTATTTCTGAAGCACATCTCAGATGTCTACTATTTCATTTTGTTTTTTAAAAACTTTGCCTAGTCTTTTTGTCATTCACTCTTTGCTTATGTCTTCAAATTCCTCTATTATTTATTTAAATAATTTAAACATATTATATTCTACGAAGAATAATCCCATTATCTACTGCTGCTTACTGATGGTGGTTGCATCCTTATTTTTTTTTTTAATTTTTGATGCATGCTCATGTTGGGCAGAACTCTTCCCTAAGCTTCTGAAACACAATTTAATAGTTCTTTATTTTGTCTCAAACTGTTTTGTTTTTTTTTTTAAACCTACCAGACCATAGGGCACTTTATGGAAAGAGCATTTCTTGCTGTTTTGTATTTCTCACAGTACTAAATGTAGGCCTTTGCACATTAAAGATCACAGAGGTAGAAAAAAGCTAAAATGCCAATACTGTGCTATAGGACAATAACAGGTAAGACATAAGGCAGTAAGTCAGACTCAGCTGTGTGAGGGAGGATGGGAGTAGGTAAGAAAGAAGATAGTTTCAAATTGTATATGACCCCACCCACCCGCCCTTAGATTTTAATGTGCGTCATTTTGGGAATCTATTTGGGAATCACTGTACCAGCCAGAGTGTGTCACCTGGGTATGCTGAAGTAGGGGGGAAAAAAGAGGAAATTGAAAAAACCTGCTTTTTATAGTTTTAAAGATATTTTGCATTAAGTTTTTTTCATTCATTCTGTTAATACTCAATGAATACCTATCCTAAGTACTGTGATGGAGATATAGAGAAACAACGTATGGTCCTGTTCTCAAATAGTTCAGTTTTGTTGGGGAGAAGAAACGTAAATAAATACTGGCAATAGAGAGGCATATACAACTGGCACAATGACACAAAAGGGAGAAATGACCAATTTTTCCTAAGGGAATGGTAGTAGGATGATCAGAAAAGGTAAGAATTACTCAAGTTGGGTTTTCAGATATAAATTACAAGATTAAAGGAGGACAGAACACAGTAGTCACAGGGGAAAGAATGTACAAAGTTAAACATGCATAAAGTATATTGTAGGGATAGGAAATAGTTTCATCTAGTTAAAGCCTAGAATGTAAGTAGGAATGCTTTGGGAAATACAGGTAAGATGGGCAGAGACAGGTCATGAAGGGCTTTGTATGACTTGCAAAAGTATTTGTTTTTTAACTTGTCAATTATATGCTGCCACTAAAGGATTTAAAATATAGAGGAGTAGAGGTCAGATCAGATTAGGCAATATGGTAATTAAAAACAAGGCCTCTAGAATCAAGATCGCCTGGTATTATATACTCAATTTCTGTAGAACAACAAACAGGTTGAAATCTTAGCTCGACACCAGTTACTAGTTTTGTGACCTTGGGCAAGTTACTTACTTACCCTTTTTGAGCCTCAGTTTGCTCATCTGTAAAATATGTATAATAATGGTATCAACCACCTAGAGTTGTATGAAAATTAAGAGTTAAGACAGCTCAGCACATAGTCAGTATTCAGTAAATGTCAGTTTTTATCATTATTATTGTGATATGTGATTAAGAAAATCCATACTGGAAACAAAGAGACAAGTTAGCCCACTATTAAAAAGAACATACTGGTTTCAGGTAAGACTTGGTTTTAGTGTCAGATTCCCAGAATCACTGCTTTCTAAATTGTGTGGGCAAGAAAAGTTATTTAACTTTTGGAACCTCAGTAATCCCCCAAACAGTGATAATAATTATACATGTAAGATTATTGTGATAATTAAATGACACTCTATGTAATGTGTGTTGTTCAGGACCTATTACAGCAGAAGTTTCAGTATAATGTATAATGAATGATAGGGAGAGGAAGAACAGATTCTACTATGGGTTTTTTTTTTTTTTTAAGATTTTATTTATTTGACAGAGAGAGACACAGCGAGAGAGGGAACACAAGCGGGGGGAGTGGGAGAGGGAGAAGCAGGCTTCCCGCCAAGCAGAGAGCCTGATGTGGGGCTCGATCCCAGGACCCTGGGACCATGACCTGAGCCGAAGGCAGACGCTTAACCACTGAGCCACCCAGGCGCCCCGGAAGAACAGATTCTAAGCACAAATTACTACTTCAAGAATCTTGACTATGAAGAAGCAAAACATTTTTTTTTTTAAATGGGAGGAATGTGAACATATGCAGAAAGAATCAGAGGTGAGAAGAAAGGAGTTAAAAAAAATATAGGTGATAGCTGAGGCAACTGATGGAACAAGGTTTAGGAGATGAGGAAGAATGGAAACTGGAGAAGTTGGAATTCTTATAGGCTCTTACAGGATAGAGAGAGACCTCTTTCTCTAAAATCAATGAGGAAGATACAGAAATATTTGCAGGTGATGGAGGAATTTGAGGAAGCTGCATCCTAATGATTTTGTTTTTAATTTAATTTTATTATGTTATGTTAATCACCATACATTACATCATTAGTGTTTGATACAGTGTTCCATGATTCATTGTTTGCGCATAACACCCAGCGCTCCACTCAATACGTGCCCTCCTTAATACCCATCACGAGGCCAACCCATCCCCCCATCCCCCTCCCCTCTAGAACCCTCAGTTTGTTTCTCAGAGTCCACAGTCTCTCATGGTTCGTCTCCCCCTCCGATTTCCCCCCCTTCATTTTTCCCTTCCTACTATCTTCTTCTTTTTTTTAACATATAATGTATTATTTGTTTCAGAGGTACATCTTAATCTTATCTATAAAACAGAAGCAAAGGGGTCTGAGGGGGGATAGAAGACTTGAAGAGATAGGTGGAAGAAAAGTTTCTGGCAATGGGATTAAGATCTGAAATACAGGACAACTTTTATAAGCCCAGCTGAGGTCAGAAACTAAATTTTACAGTAATAGGTATGACTAATATTTCAGCAACATTCAGTAGATTAGAGCAGAAAAGACAGATGGTAGGAATGATTTGCTGTTGGGGGTTTCCATAATAGGTGTTGATATAAAGACAATATTGAAGAATGCTTTATGTGGAGGCATCAGTAAGGACATGGTTCAGGGTAACACTAGTTTTAGGGTACACAGAAAAGAAAATGTCATTTGTAAGGGGCTGATAGCCCCTTCCTCAGTCCTTTCCTGAAGAATCAAGGAAATGGAAATAGTTGATCAAATATCAAGTTCTGTGGTAATAAAGAAGAGAGCCAGACTGGTAACAATAATAACATGAGCTGTAACTTACTACATAACCATTAATCTTGGTGCTTTATGTAATGATCTCATTTAGAGAAGTAAAATATACGGTGAAAGTCTGGCATATCAAATTTAAGATTTCAGAACAATTCATTGCTAAAATGACAAGGAGTAAAGGTATACTGTGGCTGAGCTGCTCAAAGAACTCTGATATAATACTGTTAAGTAGGTTGTTTACATATATAGTTTTGTTCTTTTTTTCCCTTTAATGCCCCATAATGATGCTGAAGTGAAGAACCAGAGTCCTTAAAGAATACTGGAGACTGGTGATCAAGAGATGATAGGGATGGGGAAAACAAAGTAGATGATTATATACATAGTTCATTGTCTCAGAGGACTCACAGCCTCAGAGAATATAATGTGTCATTTGATAGAATTTGGAAGCAGCAGAAAGGTAAGAAGGGTACATATTTTTGTAGTTTCTTTTTCTTTTTCCTTTTTTTAAATTAAGTAGGCTCTACACCAAACATGGGGCTTGAATTCATGACCCTGAGATCAAGAGATGCATGCACTACTGACTGAGCCATTCAGGGCCCCTGCAGTTCCATTTTAAGTTAAAAAATAGCATCTCAGATCGAATAATATGGTCAATGTCAGACAGCTCATACATAGAAGAAATTAAAATGTCTTTGTATTCCTATTCTATGGCTTGTTCCCCTAGGAGGACTGAAGGAATTCAAGGAAAATGAGATATTACATAGCTACTATTGTATTTACAATAAACATTAAAAAGGACCAAGTTTTATAAGAAAATATAAAAAGGGTAACCTGATAAGAACAGAAAGAACACAGCACTGATAGGAGACTTCATTAAGAATCCTGGATTATTGGGGTGCCTGGCTGGCTCAGTCGGTGGAGTGACTCTTGATCTTGGGCTTGTGAGTTCGAGCCCCAGGTTGGGCATAGATACTACTTAATAAAAAAATTTAAAAAATAAAAGAATCCTGGATTATTATGAAAAGTGGAAACACACCCATAAATACAGAGAACAAATGGATGGTTGCCAGAAGGATGGGGGTGGACTGAGGGGATGGGCAAAATGGTGACGGGGAGTGGCAGATACAGGCTTACAGTTACGGAGTAAGTCACAGGAAGAAAGGATAAAAGCATAGGGAATATAATCAGTGGTATTGTGATAGCTTTGCATAGTGGCAAAGTAGCTACACTTGTGGTGAGCAGAGCAATAACGTACAGATTTGTTAAGTCACTACATTGTACACCTAAAAATAATATAATACTTTGTCAACTACACTTCAGTAAAAATAAAAAAAAATAATAAAGAATCCTGGATTATACCTTAGGGTAGTTATTTATAATTCTTAGGCCGTAATTTCCTTATTAATTTGTAAAATGAGGGGGCTGAATCACATCAGCAATTTTCAAAGCTTGTTTTTCTTAAGTGGCAAATTCCAAATGATATCTTACCCAGAATACCAAACAAATAAAAAGTCTCTGTGTTGCCTCCTAAGACAATTCTACAGAGCCCTAACCTACCAGGAACATAATTTGCACTTTCTTAGATTATTCTAGGTCTAGATTATTTCCAGAGTATCTCCTAACTCCAAAAAGACCTATGACCTTTGTATCTTGAAAAGGATAGAAGTAGTATAAATAATTAAGTTCCAGAATCCCGAAGGAAAGAAACTTGACATTTGAGGCAAAATGCTAGGCATGAACACGTCAGACAGTTTGAAATAACATTTTCTATAAATATTTCAATAAACATTTTCCATAAATAAATATTCTATAAATATAAGGGGTAAAGTAAAAGGGTAAAAGGCACATGAAGAAAATGAAATGTACTATGTAAACACAAGTAGTTATCATGATAAGGAATGTAGTCTCTGCCAAAGACAAGTTTCTAATCAAATTAGGGACAAGTAACATGCCTACCAGGAACCTAGAAGATCTAGCTGGCCTCAGGGATGAATAGCTTTACTTGGTCACGCACTGTTTTCAAACTCTGAAAGGGAGGACTACTCCAAAGTGGGAAGACTATCTGAAGTCATGGAAAAAAACACAATTTTAGGTGAAGATCACCACTGCAAGTAAAGAACAACCAATCAACAGTTATTAGTCTTTGTAGTTTTCTAAGCTTGTAGTATGGGTAATTTTAAATTACTTTCTCTCTTTTAGGTTTCATTGTATTCTGTTATTTCCTCCTCTGTGTGACTGTTATCTATCTCATTCAAACTACCACAGAGGAAAGAACATCCATTTTGAAGAACACTGAGGTCTAGTACCAGCTCTGACATTTATTAATATGTAACTACTCTGGTGCTCAGCTTCCTTAACTTTTATTATAAAATGATGGTAACTTACTTTTGAGTTCTTTTTTATTTTATTTTATGTGTATGTATATGTTACTTTTAAATTCTATTTTAAATATAAAACTCTATAAATACAATAACCTGGCTACAAGAGAAAGCTTCTAACCAGCTGTTTTCCCTCTAACAATAATTCTCTGAGTTTCGTTTTTTTCTTTTTTTAAGATCTATTTATTTATTTTAGAGAGAGAGAAAGAGATAGCGCATGTGCACCCATAAGCGAGGGGAGGGGCAGGGAGAGAGGGAATCTCGAGCAGATGCCCCACTGAGCCTAAAGCCTGATGAGATGCAAGGCTCGATCCCACAACCCTGAGAACGTGACCTGAGCTGAAATCAGGAGTTGGATGCTAACCAACTGAACCACCCAGGTGCCCCTCTTTGAGTTTCATTTTGATCATATCACTCATCAAAAATCCTATAATTACTTTAAATAGGCTCTGAAGTGAAAGAAAATGACATTCAACCAATTAATTCCCCATAACCTACTATTATACTTAAATTCATAGCCACCCACACATCAAAGCCTAGGGCTAAAGAATTAATGCCATCGAGTGGCTATAATGTGCCAGGCAATGAAAGGGATTTTTATATACACTACCTCAGTTTTTCTAACAGTCCTACAAAGATTACAGTTGACCCTTGAACAACGCAAGGGTTAAAGGCACCAACCCTTGTACAGTCAAAAATCTGAGTATAACTTCTGACTCCCCAGTACTTTACTACTAGTCTACTGTTGAGTGAAAACCTGGTAACATAAATAGTCAACTTATATGTATTTTGTATGTTATATGTATTATATACTATATTCTTAAAGTAAGCTAGAGAAAACATATTAAGAAAATCATAAGAGAAAATACATCTATAGTACTTTACTGTACAATATCCACATATTAAGTGGACCCACACAATTCAAACCTATGTTGTTCAAGGGCTAACTGTATATTTTAACCCCATTTTAGAGATGGTGAAACAAACGCCCAATAGTAAGGTTATAAAACTTACCTACTATCAAAAGCTAGTCATTACTAGATGGACAATGAACCCAATTTGCCTGGCTTCAAAACCAATGTTACAGCAAATCTTAATACATTAAAAATGAATGGAAACTGAAAGAAACATTTTATGGTCATAAATATTTGTATGTATTCACACAGTTTAGAAAGAAGCCATAAATGTAACAAGACATGAAAACTATATCTATCTATACTAACAACCCCAACTGTTATTTCCCTCTTTAGTGGGCTTGACTGAATTATATTGGTCTAACTATTTAAACAGCTAATTTATAGCACATAACAATGCTGGTTCTTCTCCCTGAAAGAGAAAATAACAGAATTGAAAAAAAATCTTAGAAGTGTAACTTTTTTCTCATACAAGAATTCCTTTAAAATCTCTTTTATAAGTTGCTCATTCAACTTTATTGAGAGAGAATTTACTATTTTCTATAGCAGCTCATCTCATTTTTTAACAATTATCCTTTGTACTGAAATAAAATCTGCCATCCATTGACTTTTGCTTTGTCCTCAACAGCCACAAAATATACAGTCAATCCAAGGATGGAACATGTACAAGAGCTTGCCACTTCCCCAAGAATTTGGCAAACATTGCTACTTGATTGGTATAATCTCTGAAAACCAAGACCCATCCAGTAAACCTTAACAATGAGCTGCAGGAAGTCACTACCAGTCAATTAGAATAAACACACACAAAATAAAATCTCATTGCTATCCCTACCCTACTTTTTCCCTACATGTTCCTCCTTTTAACTTTAAAGACAGCTGTCAAATCTTCGTTAAATTTCTTAATAGGCTTTTAAAAAATCCCATTTTTCTTCAATTGTCTGATATGTAACAGGATTTTCATCATCTCACTATTCCTGCAATTATTCACTGGATAAGCTTTTATGTTTATCTAAGGTATGATCTGATTCAACTCTAAGTTTTTGACTTCTCTTTGGCAAACCTTTCTCCTCCTACCCTTGGGATACTGCTTAAGATCTGGTTGTTAGATCTTTGTTTTCTTTCTTTACAAACTCTTTTCCATTATGTGTTAGTTAAGTCTTTTATCAGCTTCTAAAGTCCATGGTACTTACTTCTATCAGATCATTTACCATAGATAAATCAAATGATGTCAACTTCCCTATTAAAAGCCCTTCAACTGTCTCCCAATTCTTAACTTACAAAGATCCTAGTGATTCGGCTCTAACTACATTTACTTTACCTTGATCTTCTGTCTTACAATTTTTATTCTTAAAACATATCAGGTTCTCTCCTACCTCAGAGGTTGTATATTTTGTCTCCTCTTGCTGGGAATACTCTCCCTGGGTCTTTACAAGTCTGGCAACTTTTCACCCATCAGGTCTCAGGTCAAATGTAGCTTCCTCAAGATACTCCCTAAATTACTTTATCTAAAGTAGCCTCCATCCCCTTATTACACCACCCTATTTACTTCCTTTACTGTACTTGTAGTTTTTTTTTTTTTAACTTGTTTACTATTTATTTTCCCTCATTAGAATATAAGGTCCCTAAGTATATGGACTTTGGAGTTTTGATCAATCATTACTAGGGTCTAGAATGGTGGTTGGCACAGAACAGAAAATCAGTGATTATTAAACCTAAGAGCAGATTTTATTTCAGTACAAAGGATAATTGTTAAAAAATGAGATGAGCTGCTATAGAAAATAGTAAGTTCTCTCTCAATAAAGTTGAATGAGCAACTTATAAAAGAGATTTTAAAGGAATTCTTGTATGAGAAAAAAGTTACATTTCTAAGATTTTTTTTCAATTCTGTTATTTTCTCTTTCAGGGTAGAAGAATCAGCATTGCTATATGCTATAAATTAGCTGTTTAAATAGTTAAAATAGTCTCAATTTTGCAAATCGAGAACCTAGTAAAAAGCCTGGTACATATATAAAACATTCAACAAATATTTGTGAAATGAATGGATTGATCTTACCCACTTGGATGGCATTCACTGTGACCTCTCGTCAGATGATCTCCAAATCTGCTTATCCAGCCCTGACTTCTAGTTCCACATCTTTATTTAATTGCTAAGTAACTAGGTATAGAACCCATCCCCTTCCAATATAGTTTTTTTCTAATCACTGTGGCATTATTTTCTTTGCAAATTATAGACAAATTCCTTCCCTTGTACTCAAATCCAACTAGTTACTAATACTGTTTTTTCCTTCATTTCCTGCATATATCTTTTTCTAATCCTACTGCCAAATTTTACTTCAAGCTCTCCTAATCTTACAGTTGTAGCACTGGAGTGGCCGCCTGCCAATATGCACACCTCTAGTTCCTCCTCTCTCAAATTCGTTCTTCATACAAATTCCAAGATTAACTTTTCCATTATGTCTCTTCCGTCCCATCTCCCATACCAACAAGTATAAACACCTTAGCCCAGCATTCTAAGACCTCAACATCATTTTAAACTGAAATTATCAAAATAAAAGAATATTTGGGAAATGAGGTGGCAGACTCTTACAGTTTCAGATGTAATGGTAAAAAATTCTGCAACTAATCAGGTATGGACTGAAGACCACTGAAGTATAAGTTCCTTGAGGAACCCTGAAAGACCTTATTTTTTGTTCGTTGTTAATCTACTAACCTGGAAGTGCTGGGAGTATAGTAGATACCAATGAATATTTGTTGATTAAATGAATGAATAATTTCATAATAAATTTTTTAAAAATTTTATTTATTTGACAGAGAGAGACACAGTGAGAGAGGAAACACAAGCAGGGGGAATGGGAGAGGGAGAAGCAGGCTTCCCGCTGAGCAGGGAGCCCGATGCGGGGTTCGATCCTGGGATCATGACCTGAGCCTAAGACAGAGGCTTAAAACCGAGCCACCCAGGCGCCCCCTAATTTCATAATTTTTAATGAATAAATGAATGATCCTAAATGAGAGAATGAATGCCAAGATGAAGGTAGTGTTCTTTGAACATCAGTCTGGTATTAACACATGTGGGGATTAGTTAGCAAATTATTTTATTAAAAAAAAAAAGCCAACATTAATCAAGTTCTTACCACTTGTCTAAGATTTTTTTTTTACACACCTCACTGAAGTTGCTGGTGTTAAAGCTAAGAAAATAGATATACATAAAGGTGAAGAATTTCGCTCAAGTATATACAACATTTTTTGAACCAAGAAAAGCAGTGATGAGGGCCTGATTAGGATGCTGGCTATGAGGAAAGAAAAAAATAAATTGGAAAAATATTTTTAAAGTAGAGGCTACTAAAGCAGTAATCACTACCTCACATCATCATTAAACACTGTAAAGCTTTCACTAATATATATAATTTAAAAATGACAAATGTATCATCAACCTAAATACTAAATGATAAAAAGCTTGGTATCTTTCTTATATAGGCAAAATTAGGGTTAAGTTCTAATATTTTCTTCCCACACCCCAGTAGATGGATTAGAATCTAAATAATAAAGTTAGCACCATGGACTTGAATCTACTGTGGACCAAGTTTACTTCTGCTGGATTCTAAGGCTACATATTGCATTCTAGCCATTCACATCATTCACGAAAGCCACTGAAACACAGGGAAGGCTGGGTAAGTGAGCACCTTAGTGCATCTCAAATCCAGCTTTGATACTATAACCTACAAATGGTGAGTCAGAAGACTCACCTTAGTTGTTAGGGAGTGCATTACTAAAATAAATGTATTTCAATATTAGCTCTCACTTGGTTGTCTTTTAGGTTAATACAAACTAGACATTTTCAAATCACTGCACAAGCAAAAGTTACTTGCAGCACTCTGATGTTCACCGCTGTCTTAAGGAAGACTTATGTAACTCACCAGATGAGGAATGTCAAAAACACCTAGGTTCTTTTATTGTGTTAAAAATAAAACTTCTCAAAGTCTTCTAAAACAGAAAATTTACATTCAAAATGAATGATAAATATAATGAAAATTCAAGTAAAATGTTTTCATCTTACCCTGTCCAGTTCCAGTGTAAACTTCTGGTCCCATGACTGATTGGAAATGGGTTTCCAGCTCGTTTGACCAACCACAGTATTATCTAGCTTCAAAACTGCACAGACATCATCTGTAATTACAATTTATAAACTTGCTTAAATATTTTAAAACCTTTAAAACAGAAGTACCACCATTTAATAGCAACAAAAGTCTTATGATCCTCTGAAAGTAAGGTTTCTCTTTTTCCTTTTTTTTTTTTTTGGGGGGGGGGTTGCAGAGGGGCAAAGGGAGGGGGAGAGAGAATCTTAAGCAGGCTCCACACCCAGTGCAGAGCCTGAGGTGGGGCTCCATCTCACAACCCCTCAGATCATGACCTGAGGGGAAACCAAGTGTGGGAGGCTTAAGCGACTAAGCCCCCCAGGTGCCCCGAATGTAAGGTCTTTCTTAATCCTGAAGCTTTTGAATCTTAAATGGCTACTTTTATACATACATACATTCCCACTAGATGCTCCCAACTTATCCTCTGTGTTTGAGAAAAACACAAAGATTAAATGCTATCTATTTTGTATGTGTGTTTGTTTGTATATAAATAGCAATCATCCAGTTTTTCAGCCTCTACGCTATTTATAGAGCTTGCTACCTCAGGCACTTTTTATTTTCACACTTTTCCTAAAATCTGTCTATATAGGAAAGCGTTGACATATTCACCTCTGTACTCTATAGTAGGTTGAATTATCACAGGCCTTTCCCCCCCTCACTCCCCACTTACACCTTTTATCATAGTTTATAATTACATTTTAGAATGTCTCCAAAGTGCTTCATAAACCTGTTGCATAATACTCTTA
Organism: Mirounga leonina; assembly: GCF_011800145.1. Classification (NCBI taxonomy): domain Eukaryota; kingdom Metazoa; phylum Chordata; class Mammalia; order Carnivora; family Phocidae; genus Mirounga; species Mirounga leonina. Next base: position 20,694,216 of record NW_023270447.1, read on the forward strand.
CCACCTCCACCCACTCCTCCATTTGTTTGCTGAGCCACTACTCTAATAAACATGTTTGGTTCAGTAGTTATCAAAATTTCAATGTTAGTTTAGAAGTGTCACTATACCATTAAAAGAATCAAGATGTAACAAATCTAATAGCCTCTGAACACTTTCAGTTTGGCATATAGAGTGATACTCAATATTTCATTCTTCCAAAAGAATTAATGCTATATGTCATTCAGTTTTCTAAGATAATTTCAATAAATTTGGTTGTGTTTGTTTTCCTGACAGTATAGCTTTTAATGTTTTAAAATTAAATTATAGAAATCATAACTAAAGCTTTTTGTTCAACTTTGGCTCTTCCCATTGCTGTCCCCATTGCTAAGTCCTTTGTACAGACCCTATATGATATTTAAAAAATCTGGTTACTGAACTGGATAAGTCGTCGGTTTTTAGGAGATTTCGACTACTTCCACTTTTACTTTTACTTGTTCTGCTCATGAAAGACGATCTGGTTTCACTTGGACTCCAACCAGGTAGTGCAACCGATGTTGCTTTTGACCGTCCAGGGACTGTCTCTAGAATATCTTGACAGCCCATAAGACGAACTTCCAAAGTACCTGTTAGCATAAACAAATATCAAATAAGAACATACATTTTTTTAAAGATTTTATTTATTCACTTGAGAGAGAGAGAGCGCACAAACAGGGGGAGGGACAGAAGGAGAAGCAGACATCTCGCTGAGCAGGTAGCCCAATGTGGGCTGGATCCCAGGACCCTGAGATCATGACTGATGCTGAAGGCAGACACTTAACCGACTGAGCCAACCAGGCACCCTAGAACATCAATTCCCAATATAGAACTTTATCTTTGTTATCCATTCAGAAACAGTGGGAAGAAAAAAAAAAGAAAGATGTGCTAAAATAACAAAATCTCTTCTCCAGAGGATCTAGTGAGGTAACTAATCATCTTTCCTATTTCAATTAGATAAACCTACTGAAAATTCTTAATTAATACAATTATAAAAAATTTTATGGAAAGAACAGCACCTCCCAAAAACTGTCTGCAGGGCATAAAACAAGTTACATAAATTTCTTCTATGTTTGAATACTCATTTATATCATTTATATAATTACAGGGAAGAATTACAGAATTATGTTGCTAGACCATGTGGGAGGGGAAACATAAAGCCAAATAATATGCCTATTAAAAATAAACATACAGAAATTAGAAACAAGGAAATCTGACTATGTGAAAACAGTTGTGTTTGGTAGTTATGTAGTTAACATGGAAAAGGACTTTATAGGGTTTTTTGCATAAATAAACGGGTTTCTGCTCTCTTTAAGATGTAAAATAGTATTGGGGTGCCTGGGTGGCTCAGTCGGTTAAGCGGCTGCCTTCAGCTCGGGTCATGATCCCGGAGTCCTGGGATCAAGTCCCGCGTCAGGCTCTCTGCTCAGCGGGAAGCCTGCTTCTCCCTCTCCCAATCCCCCTACTTGTGTTCCCTCTCTCGCTGTGTCTCTGTCAAATAAATAAAATATTAAAAAAAAAAAAAAGATGGAAAATAGTATTACCTTTCCATTCTAATAGTTTAGTGAGTCAAATAATTATGGACTGTAATTATCTATGCATAAAATAATTGTAATTTCCTTAGGCAAATAAATACCAAAGGTGCTCAAATGAAAATGAGGAACTGTGAAGCCAACTAGAGATATGGTGTTGTCATCATTTGGGCTAGACTTAGTATATTAGAATTTAAATATGGTGCTACAGTATTAAAATTTTAGATATTGTGCAGAGAATAACATTTTAGGAAGAGTATTTCCTGGTCCCATTAAACTTAAATAATTAAAACTTCACTTTATTTAAAAATTTTAATTATTTAAAGCAACCAAAGGACTTTTAACAAAGTGTAAAAGCATGGATTTATCCTCAAACTAAAAAAAAAAAATTAAACAAAATATGTGAAAAAAAGTGCTAAAGACACTGGATGTCAGGCAATGAAGAACACTGATACTCAAGAGATGGGAAACGAATGAAATGAACCTTAAGACTGCTCAAGTTTACTGCCTTGAATCTATCTAGTATATATACATACAGTATATATAGTGCAGGGAGGGGGAACTCAGGTGCAGCCAAGTGGACTACCTGAGTTAAGGAGCTAGAACTGAGAGTACTGACACAGAACTAACCAAGGTGGCTAGAATTTAGAGGCAGAATAAAAGAAAACAGCTCTCCAGAGGTAGAACAAAGATGTGGGGAGGGCTCCCCTGATCAAGTATTCTGTCTTGCCCCAGGAGTAGAGAATAATTACCCTTAGACTAAATGATGCTCTGGTCTGCATAACACATTCTTAAAAGCAATACTCAGATCAAATTATTTACAGGTAACATAACTGTGAGCTAAAACAAAGCTCAGGACTATTTACAGGAATACAAAAATATCCAGCACCTAAGAAGCTAAAACTCAATGTCTGGCATCTAATCACAGACTACCAGGCACATTTGTTTTCTACTGCTGGATTACCAGTTACCACAAATATAGTGGCTTAAAACAACACCTATTTATTATATCACAATTCTGTAGGTCAGAGTCTATGTAGGTTGTCTGCACTGTCTGCTAGAAATCACACAAGGCTGAAATCATCATGTCTGCCAGGCTGGGCTCTTGTCTGGAAGCTCCCAAGAATCTGCTTCCAAGCTTATTCAGGTTGTTGGCAGAATCCAGTTTCTAGTGGACATAGGATTGGGGTCCCTATTTCCTTGCTAGCTGATGGCCAGGGGTTGTTTCATATTCTAAAGGCCACCTGAATTCCTCACTACATGGCTGGCCCTCTTTATCTACAAGCCAGCAATGGCACATAGAATCTTTTTCATGATTCAGCTGTTTCTTCCCCATCTGCCACTGGCCAGAGAAAATTCTCTACTTTTAGAGGACTCATGCGATCATATTGGGCCTACCCAGATCATTCCCCTTTACATTAACTCAAAGCCAACTGATTAGTAACCTTAATCACATAGGCAAAATCCCCTGTGCCATATAACATTAATATTATCACCAGAGTGATATCTTATTGTATTCACAGGAGAGGAGTTCCAAGGATCATTCTTAAAATTCTGCCTATCCTACCAGGCAAGAAGATAAACAGAAAAATAAGACCCATAATAAGAACAAATAAATACAATAAAAATCAATCCAAAACTGACATAAATGTTAGGATTAGCAGATAAACACATTCACACAGTTATTATAACTACATTCCATCTGTTCAAAAAGTTGAATAGAGACATGGAATAAAAAAGATCCAAAACAAAATTTTAGAGATAAAAACTACCATGTTTGAGATATAAGGAAAAATACACTCGGATGGGATTGGTGGCAGATTATATATTGCAAAGAAAAGGCTAGTGAACTTGAAGCTATAGCAATGATATAGAAATGATCAAAATTAAGAGACAGAAAGACTTGAGGGGAAAAAAAAACAGTGCATATATAAATTGTGAGTTTAACTTCAAGTGGCCCCAATATATGTGCAATTAAGTCCCTGATGAAGAGCAGAGAGAATGGGAACAGAAATATATTTGAAAAAATAATGGCTGATAATTTTCCACATTTGATGAAAACTATAAACCCAGGAAGTATCCAAGAATTTCAAAGAACACCAAGCAAAAGAAAAATAAGTAAATCACATGAAGCATACATAATCTAATTTCTCAAAACAAATAAAAAGAAATTATTAAAAGCAGCCAGAGAAAAAAGACATGTTACAAAGATTAGGATGGCAGTGGATTTCTCACTAGAAACAATGAAAGCAAGACAGAGAAGCAACAACTTTAAAGTACTGAGGAAATGAACAAGAAAATAAACTGTGAACTTAGAATTCCAGACTCACTGAAAATATCTTTCAAAAATGAAGACTTTTCAGATATAAAAATGAGTCAAGAATCCATTATCAGTAACTACCATATGATCCAGCTGTATCATTCCTACCTATTTACCCAACTGAAATCTACATTTACACAAAAATTGCACAAGGATGTTATTAATAGCTATATTTGAAAAAATACAAAATGGAAACAACTATCTATCACGGGTGAATGGATAAACAAATTATGGACTATCCACACAACTGAATACTACCAACAGTAGAGAGGAATTATTGATACATGCAACATAGATGAATAAATATAAAAGTAATTATTCAGAGTGAAAAAGGCCAGAAATCCCTCTCCCAAAATAAAACAGTATATACTGTATGATTCCATTTATATAAAATTCTACAAAATACAAACTAATAGCAAGTGACAGAAACAGGTCAGTGATTGCCTGGAGACAGATGTGGGTAGGAAGAACACGAGAAGAGCAGAAAAGAGGGATTACACAGAGGCATACAAGGACACTTTTAGGAATGATGAATATATTATCTTGATTGTTATGATGGTTTCACAACGCTAAATTTATGACAAAAACCTTGAAGTTATACACTTCAAATAAAACTGGAGGTTGATGATGGTGGCATAACTATATACATTTCCTAAAAATCCTAAAACTGTATACTTAAAATCCTACAGTATATAAATAATGGCTCAATAAAGTTACTAAAGATGGAGGGGGAAGCTTCAATTTCATGTTTGGTTAGGCTTTGGAAATCTTCTCTAATTGTAAATGTTAAGACAGATTAAATATAAATGACAGCATTTTAATTTTAGTTCAAAAGAAACAACTTGTTGTGTTTGTGTGTTTTATTTGCATTTTTGTTGTTAAACTGGCAAACTTAGCTCATTTTCATTGTAAATGCTTAGCTGTAAAAGTCATCCTGGGGAAACTGAAAACATCTGGTCACTACTTCAAACCCTGGTTGCTTATTAAATATTTTAGTAATTTCAATATATTAGGAGATGACAATGCTCAGCACCTGCTTTCACTTAGGAAAAAGAAATCTGAAGGGATTTAAGTCTTTATTAAGCATCTAGAAGTTTCTTTTATGAGGTGACAGTTGCTACTGCAAATAACCATATTAGAAATAGCTTAAAATTTTTTACTTTTATAACCCACAATATGAAATTTTTAAAACAAGCAATCCAAGAAGTAAATGTTGTATTCATAAGCAGTAGCTATGAATTCCATTAGAACAAGTAAATGCTTTTTTATTTTTTTTAATGTTCTGGAAAAACTTTTCTATCCATTTTACTAATTCAGTATTTCATCTTGGTACAACTGAGTAACTTTTTTTTTTTTTTTTAATTCTGAGGAAGTCTTCTTTCCTAAAAACTAGCAAATGTCTCAAAATGTGGACCAAAAAATTCAATAACTTAGGTCAAAATAGCACTAAATTTGCAAATTTCAATTTATAACCATACAACCACAAAAGAAATGAGAGTGTAAATGAGACAAACGACAAATAATAGCATGCAGTGAGAAACTCAAGAGGATAAATGTTCCTACTACGTGTCCATGATAATTCTTCATTGTGTCTAATCCTTTATTAAGGCCTATACTATTTCTCTTCCTAGTTACTCCATATTTAGTTTAAGGTTCAGCAGGAATTAACTAATTAAAGTTTCAGTAGGAATTTAAAGGAATTTTTGTAAAAACCAAAATGTCTTAAGAATTGTAAGATACTTCCTTTTACACTGGCGATTTACATCACTTTGAGTAAGGTTCAGTAAGGCAATAAGAACAGGAAAAGAGAATGGAAGAGGTTAAAGAATTGGGGAGAGGAGCCAACAAGAATGGAAAAGGAAAAAAAAAATTCCAGCCGTATCAGGTGGTTTTCTAAAATGTGGTTTTATTACTCTTCTAGAAATATTGTTGATTTCTAAATATTTGACAACCATATTTTATCAATCAATCATTCAGAAACTCTCAAATATTATTAATGTGTTCAGCTCTGAGCCATACAATGGCAAAACTTAAGTAGTAAGTATAGTTCCTTCCTTATCATCAAATAAACTTTACCAAGTATCTCCTGAATCTATAAAGTGTCTTGTGCTAGGGGCTAGGATTACATGTAGGTAGATGACAAGGTCTTTGTTTTTCACAGGTCTATACTGCAGTTTTGATTTTAAAAAATAGAATAGAATAAGAAGATGGATAATAAGGCAAGGATATTAAACATGGACTGCGCATAAACCAGTTTAATTGTGATAGAAGATTCATGGCAGGAATTACAGAAGATGTGACTGGAAAGATAAACACTTTAATAAATATTTAAAACATTTTAAATAAAACGGAAGATTTTGACCAATGGTTCCCAAGCTTTCTTGTTTCATGGTACCCTAGTGTCTCAATTTTTTCACTGTGCTCCTAGTCTGAAAGATATACCTAATGGTTCTGTTTCAAAGGATATTGCAACAAATTAATAAATATTTACAAAAATAATACACATAATTTGAAAGAAAAAGTAATCTTATTTCATATGTAAATAACCATGGTTACTTCTTAATGGGATGTTTGTACCTACTGAGCATAGTACAGCTTTGCAAACTCTGGAACTGGATTGGAAACCCCCATCTTCTTTTCTATTCCACATTGATTTTTCACATGGTATTTATTATCACAGCAATGCAGGCAAACCCAGCTTCATTAACGTATGACATCAGTGAAAGGAATATAGCTCTATCTCATGCTGAAATGGTAACTACCTTGAGCTAGTAGTTTGAATGGTGACCCTAGGAAGTGAAATAACACTGTGTTTCCCTCAGAAAGTTAAAATATCCTGTTGTATCCTGTGAATTCATTCTGGCATCCCAGGATGCCTCAGATTTAGAAACTCAATTTGGTAACTGCAGGTTTAGATTGATCCTAATAGTGGCAACAACACAGTTTAATCATAAATTTGTCCTTCAAGTTTTACTATATTATCAAGTTATACTATATTATTTACAATTAATATAAAACTGATCGGGGCGCCTGGGTGGCTCAGTCATTAAGCATCTGCCTTCGGCTCAGGTCATGATCCCAGGGTCCTGGGATCGAGCCCCACATCGGGCTCCCTGCTTGGAGGAGAGCCTGCTTCTCCCTCTCCCACACTCCCTACTTGTGTTCCCTCTCTCACTGTGTCTCTGTCAAATAAATAAAATCTTAAAAAAATAAAAAAAATAAAACTGATCAAAGATACCTAAAGCTACTAGAATGTGACAGTACGCTATGCAATTCTGAAGAACAGTTTCACATCTTCAAAATATTGAATGATATTATTAAAGAAAAGCCCTTGTTGACATTCACATTGATAACTTAAGGATTTCTAAGGGTGAGAGAAGTCAGTGTAACAAAAATATGTCACATTCACATAGACCATAAAAACCTCTGTAGCTGATGGTCAGAGAAAATGGTGGAGTAGCAAAGTCTAAAGGCAGTTTCTCCACAGAAACATGGGAAACAAACAAAACAAGCAAAAATTACAGAAACTGTTAGAATGAAGTGTATGAGAAATCTACAGAACAGGTAAAGGTTTGCTGCAACCAAGCAAATGCTTAATAAAGAAAAGCAATGAGTACTCAATGGGAGAGCTCTGTGACATTATAACTTACCTTCGCCTCATCCTCCCCCTACCCAAATGGCTTGGTGATGGTCTTCAATATAGCAGTCTACAGAGAAAAACTCATCCTCAAGGAGGTATGGTTGCCTGCTTTCACCTAACTGAGGGCTCCCTGAAGGACTAACACAAAGGCATTTTTTGTTGGTTGGTTGGTTGGTTTTTTGCCTAACTAGGAAATCTCTCAGGGCAGAGAAATAGCTAAGTGGAGGGCATTTAACAGCAAATGAACCAGTCACTGCAGCCTGGGGCAAAAGATACCAACTGGGACAAACAATAAGATATCCCGAAGAGTCTTGGAAGAGAACATAGGGAGTGAGATGTTTTGAGGAATAAGGGCTTTGTAATGCTTCCACTGGGAAATTAGAAGGCAAGGGAGAAACAGAAGATATCCTAAGAAAAGACCCGAGGAAGCCCTAAGCTCTCATATCTGGCTGATCTACAAGTTCTTTGTGAGCAAAGGCAGAGTTGTAAAATGCCTGGGTAACCACTGAGGATTTGCTTCAGCACACCAACACAGAGCCCAGCTGTAAAAGGCATTTTTTTTTTCTTTTTGCATGCATGCATTGAAAGAAATGTCTGTCAAAACACTAGCTAACCACTAATTTAATGGAGACTTCTGTGACCATACATGACAATGAATACAATCTTTACAAAATAGCTTATAAAAGCCCCTAAACAACTATATCATACACAAACAACAACAAGAAATTCTAGAGAAGGGGAGTATCTTTCAGAGTTATACATTATTAATATTCACAATATCCAGCTTTTAATAGAAAATGATGATGCTTCTGTATGGAGCACTGGGTGTTATGCACAAACAATGAATCACGGAACACTACATCTAAAACTAATGATGTAATGTATGGGGATTAACATAAGAATAAAAAAAAAAAAGAAAATGATGATGCAAGCCAGAAAATAAAGAGTATGGCTGACTGACAAGAAAGGCAGAAATTAATAGAAACTGAGGAAGCCAAGATACGGGATTTACTAGACAAGGACTTTATATTAACTGTCTTACTTTTGGATTGGATTTATTAGACAAGAACTTTATATCAACTGTCAAAGACCTACCAAAAAAAAAAACAAACAAACAAACAAAAGAAAGGGGTATGGTGTTTTGGCAAATAGAGAGTATTAAGGAAGATACAGAGTTAAAAAAAGAATCAAATGAAATTCTAGAGCAGAAAAGTACAATACCGAAATTTAAAAAACTTACTAGAGAAGTTCAGAAGATTTTTTTTTTTTATTAAAAGATTTTATTTATTTATTCATGAGAGACAGAGAGAGAGAGGCAGAGGGAGAAGCAGGCTCCCAAGGAGCAGGGAGCCCGATGTGGGACTCGATCCCAGGACCCCGGGATCATGACCTGAGCCGAAGGCAGACGCTTAACCATCTGAGCCACCCAGGTGCCCAAGTTCAACAGTAGATTTGAGCAGGCAGAAAAATTGGCAAATGTGAAGAAAGGTCAATTAAAAGCACCAAGTCATAGGAACAGAGAGGGAGAAAAAAAAAAAAAGCAAAGGAAAGTGAATATAATTCTATGTTATTGAAGTGGCTGGGTAATGAGGGACATTACATGAAGAGATATATTGATAGAAATTATACCTGACTTTTTGTAACAGAAAAATAGAAGCCAGAAGAAATCACATTTTTAAAGAGCTGAAAGAAAAAAAAGTAGATTTCTATATCCACTAATATTCTTAAAACATGAAGCTGAAAAATACAGGAAAAAGGTGAATAAATGACACTCTAGCACATCTTCATTACAATAAATGCTAAAAGAAATTTTATAGGCCAAAGGGAAATAATAATAGAGAAAATCTCAAGTACAAGAAGAGAAATGAAGAACAGAAAGAATAAATGGGTCATTAAACACATAAGACAATGTTTTCTGAAAAAATAAACTCTAAAAAAAATGAATGATATCCTTAAAGCTCTTAGCTCTCTAGGTTAAAACAATACTCAAAGAGGATGATTTTTAAGGCATATGTAGAAGTAAAATACATTCCAACAAGAATACAAAAGGGTAGAGTGGAAGGATTTGAAAATACTTCTTCATAACATTCTTAAGCTGATTTGGAGGTAAGAGAGTACATTGTGACCACAGACTGTAATAAGTTCAATATGCATACCTGATTCTCTAAAGAAAGCAATAAACACACACACACACACACACACACACACAGGCATAACTAAAAAGGCTATTATGGGAGATGAAACGGAAAAGTAGAAGGTTTGTTTCAGGAACAACTACAAAGGGCAGGAAAGATGCTATTCAAACAAGACTATACAGTAAATACATATCAAAAATAATATTATATTAAAAGGAAAGTTTATAAAGAGCACATGGAAACTTCTGGGGGTTATATCAAAAGTTACCAAATTGTACTCATCAAATGTGTGCAATTTATGTATATAAAGCTATTTTTAAAAAGGGGGAGAATATGACAGACTAACAACTTTAATCAGATTTTCAGGGTAGATAAAAAGAATCACCTATATAATGTACATAAAATATGTCACTTTAAATTAAAAAAAAAATAGGTTGAACATGAAAGGATGGAAAAAATTCCAGGAAAAAATTCTTGCTAGATTACATTGGGCATGAGAAGGATAATGTGGCTCTACTAATATTAGACAAAGTAAACTGTATGTCAGAGTATTTTCAGAGATAAAATGGAATATTTGTAATGATAAAACAGTAATTGATCAATAAGATATAACAACACTAAATGAGTATGCTCCTAATTAAAAACAAAACAAAATAGGAACAGGAGCAAGATGGCAGAGGAGTAGGAGACCTAAATGTTGTCTAGTCCCAGGAATTCAGCTAGATGGGGATCAAACCATTCTGAACATCTACGAACTCAACAGGAGATCGAAGAAAAGAATAGTGGCAACTCTCTGAACAGAAAAGCGACCACTTTCTGGAAGGCAGGACACGTGGAGAAGTGAATCCGAGGCAATATTCGGGAGGATAGACGATGGGGGAGGGGGCTTCCATCAGCCGCTACCAGCAAGTGATAGAGCAGCGAAGCACTAAATTGGAACTTTTAAAGAAGTTGGCTCTGCTGAGGGATATTGCTCCAGTGACTAAGTGGGGGGTGGAACCCTCACTGGGACAGTGTGGTCTCAGGACCCTCTGGGTCACAGAAAGACCGGGGGTGCCTGAGTGCAGCAGAGCTCCCAGGTATCAGAGTAGGGAAGCCGGCTGCAGAGAGGGAGCTGAGGTGCGGGCTCCCAGCTCGGGGTTGCCATAAACCGTGATCCGCGGCACAGTGGGGCCACTGCTCCTTCAGCAGGGACCCAACAAGCAGCAGATCCGGGGATACTCACCTTCCTGACCCTGGGAGGAGCGGCACGGAAGTGCACCGCAGGGATCTGCTGGGTTTGGAGACTCCACACGGGGTTGTGTGCCAGAGATAGAAACGCTCAGTCACAGGCCAGGTGAGCACGGGAAGATGGGAGTGACTGACTGCTTTCCTCTGGAGGCGCACTGAGGAGTGGGGCCCCGAGTTCTCGGCTCCTCCGGGGCAGAGATAGGGAGGCCGCCATTTTCACTCTTGTCCTCCAAAGCTGGACGGAAAGCTTGCAGGGAAAAAAAGCTCCCGAGAGCAAACCCAAACAGATTGCTTAGCCCGGACCGGCAAGGGAGGGGCAATTCCACCTCCGGCAAAGACATCTGAGAACCATGGCAACAAGCCCCTCCCCCAGAAGATCAGCAAGATCAGCCAGCCAAGACCAAGTTTACCCATCAATGAGAATGGCAGAACTCCAGCACTAGGGGAATACAGCACATAGAATTCATGGCTTTTTTCCCATGATTCTGTAGTCTTTCAAAGTTAATTTTTAACTTTTTTTTTTTTGAATTTTTCTTTTTCCCTTTTTCAACCAACATCTTATCAATCCCTTTTTTAAAAAATCTTTATTTTTCATTTTTAGAGTCATATCCTATCCTTTTATAGTAGTTAACCTTATTTTCGGTATATATATAATTTTGTCTTCCTTTAAAATTGTGGGATACACTTTCTTCTAACAGACCAAAATATACCCTAAATCTCTAGTGTATGGCTTTGTTCTAGTCTCCTGCCTGATCACATTCTCTTTCTTTTTTTTAAATCCTCTTCTTTCTTTTTTTCAACCGACTTATCAACTCCTTTTACAAAATCTTTTATAATTTTCATCTTCACAGTCATATTCCATCCCTTCATCATATTTACCCTTATTTTTGTACATATATAAGTTTTTCTTTCTTTAAAATTTTGGGAGGCACTTTCTTCTAACAGACCAAAATACACCCAAAATCTACTGTGTGGCACTGATCTATGCACCAGCCCGATCATATCTGATCATATTCTGTTTTTGTCTGTTTTTATCTTTTTCTTTTTCTTTTTTCTCTTTCCCTTTCTTTTCCCCCGGTTTCAGGTCTCTTCTGATTTGTTTAGTATATATTTGTATGGGGTCATTGTTACCCTGTTAGCATTTTGTCCTCTCATTCATCTATTCTCCACTGGACAAAATGACAAGACGGAAAAAATCAACTCAAAAAAAAGTACAAGAGGCAGTACCAACTGCCAGGGACCTAATCAATATGGACATTAGTAAGATGCTGGAACTAGAGATCAGAATGATGATTTTAAAGATACTAGCTGGCCTTGAGAAAAGCATGGAAGATATTAGAGAAACCCTTTCTGGAGAAAAAGAACTAAAATCTAACCAAGTCGAAATAAAAAAGGCTATTAATAAGGTGCAATAAAAAATGGAGGCCCAGGGGCGCCTGAGTGGCTCAGTTGGTTAAGCGGCTCCCTTTGGCTCAGGTCATGATCCCAGGGTCCTGGGATCGAGCGCCGCATTGGGCTCCCTGCTCGGTGGAGAGCCTGCTTCTCCCTCTCCCTCTGTCTGCCACTCTGCCTACTTGTGCTCTCTATCACTGTTAAATAAATAAAAATCTTAAAAAAAAAAAAAATGGAGGCCCTAACTGCTGGGATAATGAGGCAGAAGAGAGAATTAGTGATATAGAAGACCAAATGATGGTAAATAAAGAAGCTAAGAAAAAGAGATAAACAACTACTGGATCACGAGGGCAGAATTCGAGAGATAAGTGATACCCTAAGATGAAACAATATTAGAATAACTGGGATCCCAGAAGAAGAAGAAAGAGAGAGCGGGGCAGAAGGTATATTGGAGCAAATTATAGCAGAGAACTTCCCTAATTTGGGGAAGGAAACAGGCATCAAAATCCAGGAGGCACAGAGAACCCCTCTCAAAATCAATAAAAATAGGTCAACACCCCGACATCTAACAGTAAAACTTACGAGTCTCAGAGACAAAGAGAAAATCCTGAAAGCAGCTCGGGAGAAGAGATCTGTAACCTACAATGGTAGAAACATTAGATTGGCAACAGACCTATCCACAAAGACCTGGCAGGCCAGAAAGGACTGGCATGATACATTCAGAGCACTAAATGAGAAAAATATGCAGCCAAGAATACTACATCCAGCTAGGCTGTCATTGAAAATAGAAGGAGAGATAAAAAGCTTCCAGGACAAACAAAAACTAAAGGAATTTCCAAACACAAAGCCAGCCCTACAAGAAATATTGAAAGGGGTCCTCTAAGCAAAGAGAGAGCCTAAAAGCAACATAGACCAGAAAGGAACAGAGACAATATACAGTAACCATCACCTTACAGGCAATACAGTGGCTCTAAATTCATATCTTTCAATAGTTACCCTGAATGTAAATGGGCTAAATGCCCCAATCAAAAGACACAGGCTATCAGATTGGATAAAATAACAAGACCCATCGATATGCTGTCTGCAAGAGACTCATTTTAGACCCAAAGAACCCTCCAAATTGAAAGTGAGGGGTGGAAAACTATCTACCATGCTAATGAACACCAAAGAAAGCTGGGGTGGCAATCCTTATATCAGACAAAATAGATTTTAAACCAAAGACTATAATAAGAGATGAGGAGGGACACTATATCCTACTTAAAGGGTCTATCCAACAACAAGATCTAACAATTGTAAATATCTATGCCCCTAACATGGGAGCAGCCAATTATATAAGCCAATTAATAACAAAAGCAAAGAAACACATCGACAACAATACAATAATAGTGGGGCACTTGAACACAGCTCTCACTGAAATGGACAGATCATCTAAGCAAAAGATCAACAAGGAAATAAAGACTTTAAATGACACACTGGACCAAATGGACTTCACATATATATTCAGAACATTCCATCCCAAAGCAACAGAATACACATTCTTCTCTAGTGCCCACGGAACATTCTCCAGAATAGATCACATCCTAGGTCACAAATCAGGTCTCCACCAGTACCAAAAGACTGTGATCATTCCCTGCATATTTTCAGACCACAATGCTCTGAAACTAGAACTCAATCACAAGAGGAAAGTTGGAAAGAACTCAAATACATGGAGGCTAAAGAGCATCCTACTAAAGAATGAATGGGTCAACCAGCAAATTAAAGAAGAATTAAAAAACTTCATGGAAGCAAATGAAAATGAAAACACAACTGTTCAAAATCTTTGGGATGCAGAAAAGGTAGTCCTAAGAGGAAAGTATATAGCAATACAAGCCTTTCTCAAGAAACAAGAAAGGTCTCAAATACACAACCTAACCCTGTACCTAAAGGAGCTGGAGAAAGAACGGCAAATAAAGCCTAAACACAGCAGGAGAAGAGAAATAATAAAGATCAGAGCAGAAATCAATGAAATAGAAACCAAAAGAACAGTAGAACAGATCAACAAAACCAGGAGCTGGTTCTTTGAGAGAATTAACAAGATTGATACACCCTTGGCCAGATTATCAAAAAGAAAAGAGAAATGACCCAAATAAATAAAATCATGAAGGAAAGAGGAGAGATCACAACCAACACCAAAGAAATACAAACAATTATAAGAATATATTATGAGAAACTATATGCCAGCAAATCAGATAATCTGGAAGAAATGGATACATTCCTAGAGATGCATCAACTACCAAAACTGAGCCAGGAAGAAATAGAAAACCTAAACAGGCCTATAACCACTAAGGAAATTGAAGCAGTCATCAAAAATCTCCCAAAAAACAAAAGCCCAGGGCCAGATGGCTTCCCAGGGGAATTCTACCAAACATTTCAAGAAGAATTAATACCTATTCTTCTGAAACTGTTCCAAAAAATAGAAATGGAAGGAAAACTTCCAAGCTCATTTTATGAGGGCAGCATTACCTTGATTTCAAAATCAAAGACCGCATCAAAAAGGAATTACAGACCAATATCCCTGATGAACATGGATGCAAAAATTCTCACCAAAATACTAGCCAATAGGATCCAACAGTACATTAAAAGGATTATTCACCACGACCAAGTGGGATTTATTCCTGGGCTGCAAGACTGGTTCAACATCCGCAAATCAATCAATGTGATACAATACATTAATAAAAGAAAGAACATGAACCATATGATCCTCTCAATAGATGCAGAAAAAGCATTTGATAAAGTACAGCATCCTTTCTTGATCAAAAATCTTCAGAGTATAGGGACAGAGGGTACATACCTCAATATCATAAAAGCCATATATGAAAAACCTACAGCAAATATCATTCTCAATGGGGAAAAACTGAGAGCTTTCCCCCTAAGGTCAGGAACCTGGCAAGGATGTTCACTATCACCACTGCTATTCAACATAGTACTAGAAGTCCTAGCCTCAGCAATCAGACAGTAAAAAGAAATCAAAGGCATCCGAATTGACAAAGAAGTCCAACTCTCACTCTCTGCAGATGATAGGATACTTTATGTGGAAAACCCAAAAGACTCCACCCCAAAACTGCTAGAACTCATACAGCAATTCAGTAAAGTTGCAGGATATAAAATCAATGCACAGAAATCAGTGGCATTCCTATACCCCAACAAGTCAGAAGAAAGAGAAATTAAGGAGTCGATCCCATTTACAATTGCATCCAAAACCATAAGATACCTAGGAATAAATCTAACCAAAGAGGCTAAGGATCTGTACTCAGAAAACTATAAAATACTCATGAAAGAAATTGAGGAAGACACAAAGAAATGGAAAAACGTTCCATGCTCATGGATTGGAAGAAAAAATATTGTGAAGATGTCAATGCTACCTAGAGCAATCTACACATTTAATGCAAATCCTATCAAAATACCATCCACTTTTTTCAAAGAAATGGAATAATGCTAAAATTTGTATGGAATCAGAAAAGACCCCGAATAGCCAGAGGAATGTTGAAAAAGAAAAGCAAAGCTGGTGGCATCACAATTCCAGACTTCCAGCTCTATTACAAAGCTGTCATCATCAAGACAGTATGGTAATGGCACAAAAACAGACACATAGATCAATGGAACAGAATAGAGAGCCCAGAAATGGACCCTCAACTCTATGGTCAACTCATCTTTGACAAAGCAGGAAAGAACGTCCAATGGAAAAAAGACAGTCTCTTCAACAAATGGTGTTGGGAAAATTGGATAGCCACATGCAGAAGAATGAAACTGGACCATTTCCTTACACCACACACAAAAATAGACTCCAAATGGTTGAAAGACCTCAATGTGAGACAGGAGTCCATCAAAATCCTTGAGGAGAACACAGGCAGCAACCTCTTCGACCTCAGCCACAGCAACCTCTTCCTAGAAACATCGCCAAAGGCAAGGGAAGCAAGGGCAAAAATGAACTATTGGGACTTCATCAAGATAAAAAGACACAGCCAAAGAAACAGTCAACAAAACCACAAGACAACCGACAGAATGGGAGAAGATATCTGCAAATGACATATCAGATAAAGGGCTAGTATCCAAAATCTATAAAGAACTTATCAAACTCAACACCCAAAGAACAAATGATCCAATCAAGAAATGGGCAGAAGACATGAACAGACATTTTTCCAAAGAAGACATCCAAATGGCCAACAGAGACATGAAAAGTGCTCAATATTGCTCAGCATCAGGGAAATCCAAATCAAAACCTCAATGAGATACCACCTCACACCAGTCAGAATGGCTAAAATTAACAAGTCAGGAAACGACAGATGCTGGCAGGGATGCGGAGAAAGGGGAACCCTCCTACACTGTTGGTGGGAATGCAAGCTGGTGCATCCACTCTGGAAAACAGTGTGGAGGGTCCTCAAAAAGTTGAAAATAGAGCTACCATACAACCCAGCAATTGCACTACTGGGTATTTACCCCAAAGATACAAATGTAGGGATCCAAAGGAGTACGTGCACCCCAATGTTTACAGCAGCAATGTCCACAATAGCTAAACTGTGGAAAGAGCCAAGATGTCCATCGACAGATGAATGGATAAAGATGATGTGGTATATATATACAATGGAATATTATGCAGCCATCAAAAAGAATGAGATCTTGCCGTTTGCAACGACGTGGATAGAACTGGAGGGTATCATGCTGAGCGAAATAAGTCAATCAGAGAAAGACATGTATCATATGATCTCACTGATATAAGGAATTCTTAATCTCAGGAAACAAACTGAGGGTTGCTGGAGTGGTGTGGGGTGGGAGGGATGGGATGGCTGGGTAATAGACATTGGGGAGGGTATGTGCTATGGTGAGCGCTGTGAATTGTGCAAGACTGTTGAATCACAGACCTGTGCTTCTGAAACAATACCTTATGTTAAAAAATAAAATAGAAGAAGATAGCAGGAAGGGAAGAACGAAGGAGGGGAAATCGGAGGGGGAGACGAACCATGAGAGACTATGGACTCTGAGAAACAAACCGAGGGTTCCAGAGGGGAGGGGGGATGGGGGGATGGGTTAGCCTGGTGATGGGTATTAAAGAGGGCACGTACTGCATGGAGCACTGGGTGTTATATGCAAATAACGAATCATGGAACACTACATCAAAAACTAATGATGTAATGTATGGTGATTAACATAATAATAAAACAAAAAAAGAAAATAAAAAGCAGGAAGTAAAACAATGAAACTAAAGACTTAACCAATTTGATGCCTGGCTTGATAACTTTAAAGACCCTTATGAGGGGGCACCTGGGTGGCTCAGTCATTAAGTGTCTGCCTTAGGCTCAGCTCATGATCCCAGGGTCCTGGGATCAAGCTCCAAATCGGGCTCCCTGCTCCGCGGGAAGCTTGTTTCTCCCTCTGCCCCTCCCCCTGCTGTGTTCCCTCTCTCGCTGTGTCTCTGTCAAATAAATAAATAAAATCTTAAAAAAAAAAAAAAGACCCTTATGAGAAGCTTCTTTTTGATCTTTACTAAAGCCAGGCTTTTGGGAGAAATCTTGACAGTTCAAACCAGAGAGATATGATTCATGTTTGTAGACAGGGCTCATAGGAGTTTGCTGGTGGGAAGACTCTGACTTCTGATGCTTTCCTCACCCTTCTAATTTCTGAAACCCATGGAAGCTGATGCTTGCTTTTGTGTTTACCTCTGTGTCTCTGGGCCCCCAAAATGTCTGTACACCAATAAACATTTGTTCTTTTTAAAAAGAAATAGTGAACAGAGATAAAGTGACCTCTGGAATACCATGAGAAATACATACACACACACTATGGGAGTTTCAGGAGAGAGGAGAGATAAAGTGGTAGAAAAAATATGTGTAGAAATTATGTTTGAAAATGTCCCAAATTTGATGAAATAAATGAATTTACACATTAAGAAGCTCAAAGATTCTAAGTAGAGTAAACTCAAGAGATTATTATTTAAGACATAAGTATAATCAAACTGGAAAAAACCAAGGACAGAGAAATCTTACAAAACAGCAAGGGAGTAGCAGGTCACCACTTAAAAGGAATCCTCAGTAAGAATAAAAGCTGATTTTTCATCAGAAAGCACAAAGGCCAGGAGGGACTGGAATGACATTTGTAAAGTAATGAAAGAAAAAACTGTCAATCAAGAATTCCACATATTGCAAAACTAACCTTCAAAAGTAAAGGAGAAAATAAAGAGATTCCCAGATAAACACAAATTAAGGGAGTGTGTCACTAGTAGATCTGCCCAGAAGTGCTAAAATAAGTCATTCAGATTGAAAGAACCCTAGACAGTAACTTGAAATTGGAGAAAAAAATAACACCAGTAAAACTAACTATACAGGTAAATATAAGAGCCAGTATTACTGTGTTTTTGATTTATAACTTTCTGTTTTCTTTATGACTTAAAAGACAGATGCAAAAAACAGTAATTATAATGTAATCTATTGGGCACACAGTATATAAACATGTAATCTGTGACACAACAACAACATAAAGACAAGGAGACGCAGCTATATAGGAGTGGAGTTTTTGTAGGCTATTGAAGGTAAAGTGGTAAATACTGTTATAAATTCAGGATATTAATCACCAGGGTAACCACTAAGAACAAAACTAAAAAATATACAGAAAAGGAAACAAGGGAATAAAAAAGGTAAACTTAAAAAATTCAAACACAAAAGAAAGCAGTATCAGAAGAATTCAGGGAAAAAAAAAAAAAGATTAAGACCTGTAGAAAACAAACAGCAAAATGGCAGAAGTAAGCCTTTTTGTTGTATAATAAAGAATTTGGCTGGTTTTGTTCATGGCTCCTAGGAGTGAGCCTTTAAACCGTTGTTATTTCCCCCATGATAACAGTGTCTTCGTTATTCATGGTGGGCCCCTCAGACCTCAGATGGGTTTATACTAACAAAGTGATTCCTGGTGGGCCCCTGCACAGTTTCTGGATGGGGGCTAGTTATGCCAGAAAGACAACCATATCATTAGAGGGCTGGTGCCATATAATATTAGCTTGACCCCCTGACCTTCAGAGAGGGGTGGGGGACTAGAAACTGATTTCAATCAAGTGGCTGAATGATTTAACCAGTCTCCCCCACATAATAAAGCCACAATAAAAACTGTGGATATTCACAAGTAAAGTGAGATTCCTGGTTGAGGAAAGAAACTGATATGCTAAGAGGGTGATACATGCAGAGGACTATGAAGCTTCACATTTGGGACCCCCCAGACCTCTCCTTATGTGTCTTTTCTAATTTATGTTTATAATAAATAATAAAACTGTAATTGTAAACATAGAGCTTTCTTGACTTCTTTGAGTTGTTCTACAAAATTACTGAGCCTAAGGTGGTAGTGGGAATCCCTGAATTTGTAGCCAGTTTGTCAAAAGTGTGGATAGTTGGGGAAACTCCAAGTTTACAACTTGTGTTGGAAAGGAGGGCAGTCTTGTGGGGGACTTATGAAATGTGACCCAACTGTAAGTAGTTAGCATCAGAATTGCATCGCCACATAGGTTTACCTTAAATATACATGGATTACACTGTTCGAGTAAAAGGTAGAGATTGGCAGAATTGATTAAAAAAACATGACTATAGGCTGTCTAAAAGGACTCATTTTAGATCCAAAGACATGAACAGATTAAAAATGAAAGGACAGAAAAAGATATTCAGTGCAAATAGTAATAAGGAAAAGAAAGCTGGGATGGCTATACTAATATCAGACAAAATAGACTCTTAATCCAAAATTGTTATAGGAGACAAAGAAGGACATTACATTTTGATAAGAGCCAATCCATCAAGAAGATATAAAAAAATTACAAACATATGTGCACTTAACAACAGAGCCTAGAAATACATGAGGCAAACAATTACATAATTAAAAGGAGAAATAGGCACAAAAAATAATTGGAGATTTCACTACCCCACTTCCAATAATGGACCTACTAGAATGGCAATAATAAAAAACAAAACAAGTGCTGGTACGGATGTGTGCTCTTGGGAACATAAAATGAAAAGTCTGACCATTCCTCAAAAATATAAACACAAAATTACCACATGACCTGCTAATTATACTCCTGGGTATATACCCAAAATAAGTGAAAACAGACGTTAAAAAAAACCTGAACACAGATGTTCATAACAACACTATTCACAATAGTCAAAAGGTGGAAATAACCCAAACAACCCAAATATCCATCCATTGATGAATGGACAAACAAAACAGTATATATCCATACAATGGAATATTATTTACCATAAAAAGGAATGAAATACTGATATATGCTACAAGAACAAAACTTGAGAACACTAAGTGAAAGAAGCCAGACACAGAGGCCACAAATTATATAATTCTACTTATAGGAAATACCTAGAACAGACAAATCTACACAGAAAATCAACAGTGGTTGCCAGAGGCTGGGGGAATGGGGAGTAACTACTTAATGGGTATGGGGTTTCCTTTTAGGATGATGAAAATGTTCTGGAACTACATAGTGGTGATAGTTACACAACACTGTAAATAAATACTTCTGAATTGTATATTTTAAAATAGCTAAAATAATAAATTTTATGTTATGTGTAACTTATCACAATGTTTTAAAAATCTGTGCATACTTTCTTACTCGTTTATTAACCCAGGACCAGATATACACACAAAAAAATACACCAAAAATAATTAGGAGATGTATGCAACCTACCTGTTAGTGCTGCTGGTTTGGATAGTGTACTATACTGGTTTTGTGTAGATATCATACTTTGACGTGGACTTAGTGTTGGTGATGCAACAAGTGAAAGCTCCTCAATAATAATACTGCTTTTGGGATGATTCTTGGGAAGTTCATTTAATCTTTGTTCTAATGAATACTTTAAAAGGTCCAACTTCTGACTTGATTCATTAAATCTTGCTTGGGCCTTGAATAGGGAAAAGACAACTGTCATCTAAATAATTACATTCTTTGAATAATGTATTTATTAAGTTAAAATATTTATTTAAAATTACTTCTGAAAGTGCTTTTCTGTCTGTTACTTTTCCTGAGCCAAGTAATTTCATTACATTCTTTGCACCTTCTGCTACTGCAAACTCTATCCTAAAATGATGCCTTAATTCTTCCATCCGAAGTTCAAGAGGACTTATGACAGGTTTTGCTAGAGGGGGGAAAAAAAATGCAATTGAACCATTTATTTGGTATTCTCATATGTAGTAATTAAAACTCATGAAAAGAAATGATTTCTTACAACTTAAAAGTTAGTTATTAAGCCAATAAACATACTTAATAGATACAATGGTGAAATAAAAAGCCTTCCATTTTAGCCATCAAAACTCAAAGATAAAAACTAAAGATCAAAAAACATAATGCTTCCTCCTCCTTAACTTTGAACCACTGCTTCTCTCTTACGTAACATTTATTAAGCACCATGCCCATAATAATAAGAATGACAATTTATCTCTATTCCATCACCATTATCAAAAGCCAATTCATTGGTCTGGACTGCCTGAAGAATCTGCATGCGTATCACTTCTATTTTCGTCTTGCTGTCCTGGAGCAATTGCTGAGCTGTGCCATGGAGTTTCCGATCCTATTAAAATAAGTTTGAAAAGGTAAGCAGATGAAAAGACAAAACATTTTCATAGCTTCTAAGTAAGATCAAATGATTATCAGCAAGTGAAAAACAGAGTTAAAAGAACACTGTAAGTAGATATACTTATTTTAAATATAAATATACTTGTAGATACATTTATTTTAAAAAGCCACCAAACTGATAGCGCTATAAATGAGAAAAACTCCATAAGATAATTTGAGAGAAAGCAAGTGAATTTTATTATTGTTTTAAAAAACTCCATATTCACATTTGTAATTTTCTTTTTTTTTTCTGCTTTACACAAAATATAAAGAATTTTCCCATACCATGGTCAATAATTCTCATATTCAGAGGCATTGTGACAGATAGATGCCTCACTTCCTCTCCCAAACTCTTACGGAGTTTCACATATGTTGGCAAATTTTTAAAATAACTAATCCTAGATGGTATCTGTGTTCCTTTAAATCTGATAAAGGAAACAAGAAACAGCATTTGTCAACATTGGTGAGATAATGAGAAAGGTTTCTTGAAATTCTTGAATGTCAAAAAATAAGACCTCAATAAAGCAAGGAAGGAAATTATAGCGAGTAAACTTCTGTTATTTCTTTTAACTTCAAGAAAGGTGAATTAAATGAAATAATGTCACTATCATATCTTAGTTTAGTTCGAATAACAATGAACGTTACTGATGGAGAGTCACAAAAAACTTACCATTTTTGCAATTGTGGTCGGCTAAATTATGATCCACCCAAAGATGTCCATGTCCTAATCGCAGAACCTTGCGAATGTTACCTTACATGGCAAAGGGGAACTAAGACAGCAGATGGAATTAAGGTTGTTAATTGTCCAACCTTAAAATACAGAGATCATTTCCTGGATTATTCAGGTGGACCCAAAGTAATCACAAGGCTCCTTAAATGTGGAAGAGAAGGCAGAAGAGGAGCGCAGAGTTATGTGAGAAGAAATGGACCCATTGCTGTTGACTTCAACGACTGAGAAGAAGAGGGCCATAAGCCAAGAAATGTGGGCAGCCTCTAGATGCTAGAAAGAGCAAGGAAACAAATTCTCCTCTACATCCTCCAGAAGGGAATGCAGCCCTGCCAAATGCCTGATTTCAGCTCACTGAGATCCATGAGACTTCTCAATTACAAAATTGTAAAATAATAAAGTTAGGTTGTTTTAAGCCACTAAATTTATGATGATTTATTGCAGCAGCCATAGAAAACTAAAACAGCAATTTCTTCCAAAAATTTCATATTTAACAAGTAATAGAAGTTAATATCATCTCCTGCTTAGTTATATCAGTTGTCAAAGTCTAGTAGTCTTCAATCCACAAAAAAAGAAATGATAAACAAAACTATGCATCAAGTTAGGAAACATTTATTCACAAGAAAGGCCAATTTTTGCTTATTATTTAAGCATCTCTACTTTTATCACCAAGGCAGTCAGTACTGATTTGGAAATAAAATAGGATACAACCAACCTATATTCTCTGGAAGAGTTCAAGCCTAGAAACTAAGAAATAAGCATCAGGTGTGCAGCATCATTTAAATAAAAACACACACAGTATATTCTAACACTGAATAAAGGGGAGGATGAAGATGTGGGGTGAGAGACAATACTGATATTATATAAGGAAAAAAGAAAGTGAGCTGACATATTTTATGATAAATACCAAACTAGGTTGGTTAATATACAGTGGGAGAAAAAGCAGTTTGCAAATTTATTTTCATATTTTTCTCCCATTTCTTTCCTGCTCCTAAGATCAATTTAAGATCTTCTAGTCAGATTTCATTCTTTATTAAATATTTAGATTTTACACCACCAGAGCTGGGCAATAGAGTTACTATAATTCTCTTAAATATCAATTTACACCATCAAGTACACACACACACACACACACACACACACACACACACACTGTATTTAATTCTGCTTTACCGTTAAAAATACTTGAGTTTGGTGTTCGGCTATGACTAATTATATATGCTTTTAAGAATATACCTATTCACCTTCCAAATTTAAAATGAAAATACTTTATTTTTACTTTAATTCTTCCTTTCCAGTATTAGGTACATTAGACAAACTGAAGATTTGAAATAGCTTTTTTATTTCTTTGAGACCTCATCAGAGGAGGAAAAACTTAGTATTCCAAAGCTCCTAATTTAGTGAGGCAAATATATTTTGCAATCAGATAGACTGGGGGCCAAATCTTAACTGTATTTTTAACCTTGGGTTAGTTACCTATCTTCCACAAGCTTTAGGTTTCTTGCAGAAATTATGTAAATGAAGATACCACTCTCTAAAACATGGAGATTTGTAAGCAATAGATAAAACTAAAATCATATTGCCTAGAACTTGACTGGCATTAAAATGTTCTCTTTTAGAGTAATAAAAATGATTTTATCTTATTTCAATGAAGTCTTAGTATAAATGTATAAATATTAAGCAAACTATATAATACCATGCTTTTCAATTAAGCTACTCCTTTTATTATTTTTATCATCATGTGAGAAGACAGCAGTTCTGTCATTTACTTCTTTGGAAATACTTTCTTAACTATTTCAATTCAACATGCAAAGAAGAGCATTAGTTCATTTTAAAAGATCTGCACAGATGTCGAAGTATGATGGAGGCTTTTAAAACTGACAATGGATATTACCTGTCACAGGCAATTTACAGTTACTACATGTCAGTCTTATGCTTTCCAGCATTCAATAAATGTTTATGGTCAGCTTTATGCTTCTAGGAAATGCAATGGATTTTTTACTGAACACCTAATATATTCAAAGCAAGAAATAGGTAGGTCTAAAGTATATGAATTGGTTTTGAATTACAGAAATACTGGCTTTTATGTTAAGGCTTTGGAAAGATTTTTATGTATGTTAGGTTGAATCATATGAAAATGCCAATATCTGACTAATTTGGAACTAAAAAGATAGCAATTTCATATGGTTCTACTGGTAGTCAGCACTCTACAATGCCTGTTATATTTTGAATGTACAATATTTTTAAATTATAAGTTAAAAAATTTACAATATTTTCCAATTATATAATATTTTGTTTTGTAAAAAGTAACCATTATTGTTCTGAAAGTCATAGTGGGACCATTACAACAAACTACATCACACATGGATTTCAGAAATAAATAAACCAATCATTATCTTTATTTTTCCATCACATATTTATGGCTTACTTTACATGTATTAAATGTGGTCACATCCAGTGAAAATACAAAGATTAATCAGTTAGGATGCTACCTTTAAAAACCTATAATTTTATTGAAGAGGTACAAATAATTATTGTATGTATCAGAATGTTTAAAGTAGCCAAAGAAAATCAAAGCAAGATGGGATCAATTTTAGCTGAGGGAATCCAGAAAGGTTTTATGAGCTGTTAATACAGATGAGACTGGACTATATCAAGACTAGAATATTGAGGTCAGTGAGGCTAAGATAGATGGTTAGATACTTTCAAATGAGAAAAAGGTCTGAAAAGACCTGGGTGCATTTAAAGAGGTTAACAAGAACCCCATATTTTAATAAATAGCTTAGTTTGTCATCTGCATACATCAATGGAAAACATCTCTTCGACATGGCTTATGAAGCCCTCAGATTATTCTGAAAACCAATGGTTACTTAGAGCCATGAAATTTACATTCTAATGTTGATAAAGATGATAAAGAAATTGTGTAAGTTATAATTTCAGGTAGTAGTAATGCAATGAAAGAGATAAGGAGAGACAGGGGCTGATATTTTACACAGGATAGTAGTAAAGAGCTTGCTGAAGTGACTATAACGAAGTGAGAGAAAAAGCCGCATGAAGGGGCGCCTTGGTGGCTCAGATGGTTGAGCGTCTGCCTTCGGCTCAGGTCATGATCCCAGGGTCTTGGGATCGAGTCCTGCATCTGGCTCCCTGCTAGGCGGGGAGCCTGCTTCTCCTTCCCTCCTGCCTCTGTCTCTCTCCCTCTTTCTCTCTGACTCTCATGAATAAATAAATAAAACATTTAAAAAAAAAAAAGCCGCATGAAAAGTACTTGAGAGAAGAGACATCTAGGCAGAGACACAGTAAATGCAAAGCCTCTGAGGTAAGAGTGTGCTTGGTATGTTCAAGAGATAGCAAAAAAGCTGATAGAGCTAGAGTGTGATGAGAGAGAATAAAAGTGTTTGAAAGGATAAAATCAGAAGGTAGCCAGGGTTAAGTCATGCATAAACTTGCAGAGCCACAATAAGGACTCTAGATTTTGTTCTAAGCATGCCAGAAAGCCAACAGAAGGTTCTGAAACAATAGTGTGAAAATATCTGACTTGGCTTTTAAAAGGACAACTCTGGCTATGATGTGTTTGGGGTAGTAATTTTGTCATACAGAATCCAATAACCAGAGTTGTGAAGATGATTTTTACCACCAAACTGAATTCATTACCTCTGTCCCTAAAATGCTCCCCATCGTGAATTACGTATCCTTGTGAAGAGCACCACCATTCACCAATCTGCCTACATAACCAACCTAAGAATCATCTTTGACTCAGCCTTCTTCCTCATATCAAGACACCACATATTTATTCTACCTAAATAGCTTGACTCTGCCTTTTTTGCTTTCACTGTGTTACAAGAGGAATGAAGCATGTTTAACCTGGACTCCTACAAAAGCCTACTTAAACTTGCTGCCTATATATTTGATCCTTCTCTAACTAATTCTTCAAGTCTGAGAAAGATGAATGTGAACTTTCTAAACTTTAAATCTGATCATGTATTTACTCTGCTAAAAGTCTTTCAGTAGCTCCATGTATCTCATAAGATAGGATCTTAACTGCTTAATTTTGTCCAAAGTACTTTACAATCTGGTTTGTCTTTCAATTATGCTATACCTCTCACTATACCTCACTCAAAGCTCTACTGGTGGGGAACAGAAAAAAAAAGTCTTGTTGGATCACCTGGAAGACTTTTCCCAAAAACAAATGTGCTTTTCTGGAGATTGAGATTTGTTCGCCCAAGAGGGCATGGCCTTCCACTGAAGATGACTGCAACTGTTAAAAGTGTATTCTACCTACCTCAGATATATTGGATAAGAAATAAGTTGAGAGTTTCTGCTACAGTCATACAAAAGCACTTCCATTCCCTAGAATAAGCCATGCTATTCAACAGTACCTTATTCTGTATCTGCTGGGTTTACCCACATCATCTTCCCTAGAAAGTAATTCCCTTTTCAATTCCAAATCATCCTTCAAATCTCATATTAAGTAACGATTTCTTCCGGCAGTTAAGTGATTCTTATCCACTGTTTCTTTCTTTTTTTTTTTTTTTTTAAGATTTTATTTAATTTGACAGAGAGATAGAGAGCACAAGCAGGCAGAGTGGCAGGCAGAGGGAGAAGGAGAAGTAGGCTCTCCGCAGAGCAGGGAGCCCGATGCCGGGCTTGATCCCAGGACCTCGGGATCATGACCTGAGCCGAAGGCAGACGCCCAACTGACTGAGCCACTCAGGCACCCCTCTTATACACTGTTTCTAAAGTAACTTGAACATACCACTATTATATATTGTAATTATTTACATATGATACCTCCTTTTTGGATAGTGGAGCTTTTGAAAGTGGGATATTATCTGTTAAGTACCTATTATGTTATAAGGCATTAACTTAATTACATTTATACTCCAGAGCCCATCAAAATTTACTGTTATGTCCTTAACAAATTAATTAATATTCCACATAACTTCAATTTACAATTTTCCCTAATCTCAGAGAGATACACTTTGACCGAGTGAGAGATTTAAAGATGAGAAATGAAAACAAGACCAAATCTAGACAGAAATAACTAGCAGGTCTACCTCAGAGACTATAGCAGCTGGACCTCTACCTGACCCCTTCTCAAATTAATAAATCCCTTAATTAAAAGTAAAAAGCTACTGAGGTGCCTGGGTGGTGCAGTCGGTTGAGCATACGACTCCTGGCTTTGGCTCAGATTGTGATTTCAGAGTCGTGGGACTGAGCCCTGCATTGGGTTCCACACTCAGCACAGTCTGTTAAAGTTTCTCTCTCCCTCTGCCCCACCCCCACTCACTCTTTCTTTCTCAAATAAATAAATCTTAAAAAAAAATAAAAGGCTACTGGAAAATTATCTCTTGTTTTAGTAGGATGCTCATAGTTCCATTCATTTTGGACCTGTGGTTATCATAAGTTATCTATCTGTTTTACTTTTAATATTTCCATAAACCTGTTCAAATTGGGGGTGGAGAGGGGCAATTACAGACCATTTTGAGAATACAGTGAAACCTATGGCCTTCTCATTCATCCATCTATCAGCATACACATTCACTTTTTCTTTAACTTCAAAGGGTTCATAAACCTCTCAATCTAATCCATCAACTGTATTTAAAAAACTTACTCCAGAGGGTGGTAGCTAGATAAATTTAATTTTTTTAAAGATTTATTTATTTAAGAGAGCAAGAGAGCGAGAGAGAGAACGTGCACAGGGAGGGAGAGGGAAAGTCCCAAGCAGACCCTGCTCTTAGAACCTCAGCCGAAACCAAGAGTCAGTGGCAAACCAACTATACCAGCCACGTGCTCTTGAATAAATTTAATTTTAAAACACCCAGCATAATATGATGCATTCACAGTTCCACAACATAGTATTTGCCTTGAAACAAAAAAGTCCAAAATAACATTTGATAAAAACGAAATATGTTCAAAACTAAAAGTCAACACTAAAAATAGTAACACAGAAAAAAACTCTACCACCATGAGTGTTCAAAGTTAATAAAATATGCTATTAAATATCATATAAGCAATATATCAAGTAGAAACAAATATATGTCTCTAAAAATTTAAAAATTCATTTGAAATATGGCATATAATCTAATTTTTATTATTAAGCTTTAAAAATCTTATTTATTAACATATACACATTTCTCTCTTTTCAGTATCTTCCCAGATTTCTTTGGGTGGGTAGGCAGGGTGCATAGCTCCAAGTTAAAATTCTACCCCTGCCCCCTATTTCAAATTCTTAAATAAAACAAAACAAAATCAAAACATAACCTAATAACTTTCATTCTGATATTACTTAGGGAATATCTATTAAAATATGAAAGAAACATTAATTTGCAAAGGCAAGATCTTTAAATTAGTTGAGAATACCAAGGTAAATTTTGTAAGTCCACCTTTCTCAGACTTTTGGGAAATTATAGAACCTTAGATTGGAAAGAACCTTTAAAACAATCTGGTTCAGTGGTCCCCAGCATTTTCTCTTCTACATTATACCACAGAACAAGGACACATTCCTATTAGTAACAACTGCTTCCCATAAAATGATTTTCAATTAGGAATTATATGCCCATTCCAGATTCCCCAAGAAGCCACAGCTCTACTCCAAACAATCACTACCACTAGAATGTCCTGTCTTTCCATTTGTCCTTTCCTAAAAACCTGTCTATAGTGATGGAAAACTTATTAGAGTCTAAATTTTTAAAAAATAACCTTTTTGTTTTAGAACAATTTTAGATTCACAGGAAAGTTGCAAATATGGAGAGTTCCTGTCTACCCTTTACTCATATAGCTAAATTTTTTCTTGATTGATTTTGGTAGGAGTAAGCAATTTTTTAAAAAAATGATTTTATTTATATATTTGTCAGTGAGAGAGAGAGAGCTCACAAACAGTGGGAGCAGCAGGCAGAGGGAGAAGCAGGCTTCCTGCTGAGCAAGGAGCCTGATGTGGGATTTGATTCCAGGACCCTGAGATCATGACCTGAGCTGCAGGCAGATGCTTAACCGATTGAGCCACCCAGGCGCCCCTAAAAATATTATTTTAAAAACTATTTGTTTCTAACTTGCTTTACTATCAATACTTTCAAATTTGGAGGCTAAAATGGTCTTAGAAATCCTAGTAGTACAGTGTTTGAACAGCAAAATCACAGTAAGCACAAAAATGCAAAAACTGTGGTATACACAGACCATGAAAAGGATACTTGTTTACAGTGTAAGAGCTTAAAGAAGATAGAGCACCTTGTTTGATCTCAGCTGTGAGCATGCACATCAGATGACTCACATTTTTTAGCCCTCTGTGCATATCCACGAATGACTGTGAAAGTGCAGAAGTATTGAT
Source organism: Mirounga leonina (assembly GCF_011800145.1). Lineage (NCBI taxonomy): Eukaryota > Metazoa > Chordata > Mammalia > Carnivora > Phocidae > Mirounga > Mirounga leonina. Next base: position 20,724,159 of record NW_023270447.1, read on the forward strand.
GTTGGGTTTACAAATAAATTTTATCAGATAGGTGAATTCACACATATGGAATCTGCAAATAATGAGGATTGACTGTATACACGTACATTTATAGTACTTACCTTTGAAGATCCATTTGAATACATTTGTATCATGTTCTCTGCACCTTGTTTTACTTTAAGTTCTATATCCAATTGTTTTTGTAAGGCCATCAATCTATTATTGCTAGTGGAACAACGGGGGTCACTGCTGGGAGTATCTGGAGTCCTTGGGCAATCTGTAAATTAAATAGTATGTTAAAATTACTTACTAGGACCAATTGCTGCTTAAAATTAAAAGTTAATATTCTCAAAAAATAAAGAATTATAAGGTTTGAAATGAGCTTAGAGTCACCTAAATGGAATCTCCTTATGCTTACAGATAATACAAGAATTCAAGCCAAGAAAATGTTCAAGTAGACCTGCAGGATCTTCTGCCAGGGATACATTGAGTCTGAAACTGAATTAGATCATTGTCCCAAGTTTTCCCAACACTATTATGTTTAAATTAAATTAAATAATTTGACTCGTCTATTCAACAACTGAACTAAACCTCTACTTATTACCTGATTGGTTAAAGAAGACAGCATATTTAAACATTATACAGATTCCTCTAAAGTAAATCTTTGTAAACAGAACTAATATAATGTCAGCATTCTTTATAGTAATAACTTAAACATACACATAAAGGATTTCACATTTGTTTTCTACTAGGAGGATGTTCAGTCACAATGGAAAGTGTTTCAAGGATACTGATTGATATCACATTGCTGATGGGGGATATCTAAAACTTCAAGTCCATGGTTTCTCATAAAGCATACAGTGGCACTTCCATTTTAAAATAAAAACAAAAACTTTGAACAGAACCTTCTAATTATTTTGGGTAATCCATTATTGTTAAAATACTTCCACTAATTTTACCGTATAACTAAAATTATTCATATTGAAGTTCATCATTTTGTGTTTTATCTACCCTAGGTCCCTTGCTTATAAAAAAAAACAACTTAGGGGTGCCTGGGTGGCTCAGTTGGTTAAGCTACTGCCTTCGGCTCAGGTCATGATCCTGGAGTCCCTGGATCGAGTCCCACATGAGGCTCCCTGCTCGGCAGGGAGTCTGCTTTCTCCCTCTGACCCTAACCCCTCTCATGTGCTCTCTCTCATTCTCTCTCTCTCAAATAAATAAATAAAATCTTAAAAAACAACAACAACAACAACAACTTAGAAGACTAGGGTACTAGACCTGGTTTAGTTGTAAGTAACTTGGCAATCACTGGAAAATTGTCTAAACTGCAAGTTACTTAACCTTTGTGCTTAAGGGTTAAGTGCAATAAAAGATGGTATGACCAACTGATTTTAATGACTGTTTACATCTGGCTTTATATTCCTTTAAAAAAATTCATGAGTTTAAAAACAATTCAACATAATTTGTTAATTAACTTGCAAAAATACAGGTGCTATGCTAGTTACGGATATAAAATACCATTTTATCATTTACATACTATGTTGCAAAGTGTAAGTCTTGATGTAAGTGCTCTATAAACTCATCAAGCCTCATAAACAGCCCTATAATGAGCACTGCACCCATATTATAGAAAAAGAAAACTAGGGCACAGAGTGGTTAAGAAACTGGCCCAAGGTCATATATCTAGCAAGTCAGTTCCATACCAAAGTCTACCTTGTTAATTGCTGTGCTATGCTGCCTTTTTACCATTTAAAAACCTTGTAAACAACTATACTAGACTCTGCATGTATGCATACTTACATATGTAACAGTATAATTACACACACACAAATATGTATATGTATGCATATTAATCCTTAAAATAACATCTTGAGACAAGATATTATCCACATTTTACACATCAGGAAACAGGCAAAGTCACACAGTTACTAGTTGAGATTCAAATTCAAAAAATGTTTCTATTGTAACTGAATTCCCCACATTGTAATAATCTGCTCCAAAAGCTGATTTTATAGGTGACATATTCTTTTTTTTTTTTTTTTTTAATTTTATCTATTTGACAGAGAGAGAGAGACAGCTAGAGAGGGAACACAAGCAGGGGGAATGGGAGAGGGAGAAGCAGGCTCCTGGCAGAGCAGGGAGCCCGATGCGGGGCTCGATCCCAGGACTCAGACCATGACCTGAGCCAAAGGCAGTAACTTAACCGACTGAGCCACCCAGGTGCCCCTATAGGTGACATAGTCTTATTTAAAAAAAAAAACTAATATTAAGTATAGACAACTTTCCAGATCAGGCTCACAAATGAACTACTTAACATATTGTTATGGACAGAATGTTTATGTCCCCCCAAATGCATATGCTGAAACCATAATGTGATGGTACTGGAGGTGAGACCTCTGGGAGGTAATTAGATCATGAGGATGGTCTCTCTCTGTCATGTAAGGATACAGAGAAAAGATGCTGCCTGCAAACCAGGAAGAAGCCCATTACCAGAACTCTGACCCTGATGGCACCTTGATCTCAGAGTTCCCAGCCTCCAGAACTGTGAGAAATAAATGTCTGTTATTTAAGTCACCCAATATATGGTACTTTGTTGAAGCAGCCTGAACTAAGACATATGTACCATAGTGGTTAAGAGTACCTATGTCTGAATCTCAGTTTTGGAACTGAGATTTAGTACAAACCATATAATAGGGGGTAAGCTACTTAACAGCTCTGTGCCTCATTGTCGTTATTGTTAAACAGTAAAAATAGCATCAAGCTCACAGGGTTATTGCAATTTAATAAATTACATGTAAAGAGCTTAGAAAAGGGCATGGTGCATAGCAAATATTTAATAAACATTAACTAGGAGTAGTCATTGTATGAAGTGTAAGCATATCTCCTGTTGAGTCCATAAATGAATTGCACATCATAGTAATGACTAAAAAGTTAGGCAGACTCAATCTGTGAACAGTTAAGATTTTCTTCTTTCCTTCCTTCCTTTCTTTCTTTTAACATAAATGACACAAGGCTCTTGTAAGAAATTGAAGTCACATAAAATTTGGCATATAAAGTTAATTTATAGTAAGCACATTTAAAAAAAAAAGAACTGGGATGCATTCACAGAAGGCTCTCAGTTGAGAAAAGTATGGAAATGTGTTTTCTGTAAAACAGCTGATCATGTTTAGCCTAGGGTGAGAAAGAGAAATGATTCTTGCCTAAATATTTAAATATTTGTCTATTCACTTACTATTTCCCCACAGGGCAAAGAATTAGAACAAACAGATAAAGGTAGTGAGGATAAAAATTTTTATCACAAAGAGAAATTCCTTACATTTTAAGTTATCTAACAATGAAACAGATTCCTTAAAATGTAATAAAATCCCTTGTCTTTGGAAGCATTTACACAAGGGCTAGATTATAAACTTAAAAAAGCTATATAAGAAATTCTTGCACATCAAAACAGGTTGTACTAAGACACTGAAAGATATACTGATTCTAATAGTCTGTGAATTTGTAATAATATTATAAAATCTAACACTATTTTTATGGAAAAGTATGTCCTCAGTTTTAATAAGAATTATAAGAACATAAGAAATAACATAATGATTAGGGGCCCGGGCTCTGGAGGTCAGAATGCCTGGGTTAAAATCCTGTGGCTACTGCTTATTGGTGTGGTTTTGATCGTATACTTACTTCACATCTCTGTGTTGCAGTTTCCTCAGCCACAAATTGGGGGTTCTTGTGAAGATAAAGCCTGTATAGTGCTTAGGCCAATGTTTAGGATTCAATAAAATTACATGTCAGGGCACAGTTAAGTAGCTGGTATTTCTGCTCATTTAATCTTCAAAGGAACTCACAAAGGTTTGTAATATAACTTCACTTTACAAATAAAAACAACTAAAACTTACAGAGATCAAGTAATTTGCAAAAGTCACAAAAGTGTATGCCAAGGCAGAAATTTAACCTTAGATATGTCTAGTTTTATAAAGCCCACTTTTACTCATTTAGAAATCAGAGAAACACTTTGATGTCCCCTCAGATTTCACCTATTCTTCCTTTTAACAAACTACTTTTCTTCTCTCCAATTTCCTTTCTTATAGGTTATGGTAAATTACAGCATTATAAAACATACGGTTGCCAGTATATTTGTTAAACACTTTTCTTCATGGTAAAACATATTTCAAAACAGGGGTAGCCGGAACTCCCTATTAATGTTCTCGTCTTTCAAAAAGGCAATTTTAAAAACTTCTGAAAGATGAAATTATTTTTCCACTCTAAGAAGATCAAATGTTGAATCTATTAAGTATATACTTTGCCACTTTAAAAAACCATACCCCATGATTAAGACTCATGTCAAATCTCCATTTGCTGTATCTATTTGCTATTATTACCAAACCAGTTTGGGGGGGAGGGGAGAGATTACAGGAATTATTTGTACTTCTAACCATCTAAACATTATCATATAATTTGAAATATAATCTGTTATATAAAATTCAATAACAAGGTTTTAATATGTTTATATATTAGATCAAAAAGGTCCCAAATAAAGTCCCACTTTCATAGCTAGGCATTAAAAGCTTTATGCTGAAGTTAGCTAACTTTCCATTACTGCTTTTTATCAAATTCAATGTTTGCTTTAAAAAAATCTTTTTCTATCCCCCAAAATGCAATGTACTTGTCTTCCTCCATACCACTGTTAACTCAGCTTAGGCATTACCTTTTTCTCCCCTAACCATCCCCCAAGCTGATCAGATCCCCTTTCTAACAATGTCTTCAAAGTATATTTTCTTCCCTCCACTGAAATATATATTACACAGTATTACAATGATTTATTTTCATGTCTGTTTTCCCCGAGACTACAAGTATCTTCATTTAACAATTTTAATAGAATAGTTTAACAGCAAATTGACACAGAAAAATAGCAGACTAGTCCTGAAAAATAAGTAAGTTAAAAAATGAGGTGGAGGGAATAGAAAATGAAAGATTAAAAGGCACAGAGGGCAAAACAAAATCTAAATATATCTTACTGTATTTCAGGAGAAAAAAAGAAAAATGATTCAAAGACATTACGTGAAGAGAAAAATGACAAATTTTTCAGAACTTGTAAGATACCAATCCATGAATTCAAGCTATCCAATCAACTCCAAGCAGATATATATATAGGGGGAAAAGTCCATACCTGGACACATCATGGTAAAACTTCAAAAAATCAAACACAAAATCTTTTTTTTTTTTTTTTTAAGATTTATTTGATAGAGAGTATAAGTAGGCAGAGCAGCATTCAGAGGGAGAGGGAAAAGCAGACTCCCCACTGAGCAAGGAGCCTGATGTGGGGCTCGATCCCAGGACTCTGGGATCACGACCTGAGCTGAAGGCAGACGCTTAACCGACTGAGCCACCCAGGTGCCCCTAGACAAAAAGAAAATCTTAAGAGCAGCCAATGAAAGGGTACCTTTAAATAAGCTACTGTAGACTGACAGCAGACTTTTCAAAAATAGCAATGAAAGCTAGAAGACAGAATGATAGCTTCTTTCTTTTTTTTTTTTTAAAGATTTAATTTATTTATTTGACAGAGAGAGACACAGTGAGAGAGGGAACACAAGCAGGGGGAGTGAGGGGGAGAGAGGGAGAAGCAGGTTTCCCGTGAAGCAGGTAGCCTGATGTGGGGCTTGATCCCAAGACCCTGCGATCATGACCTGAGCCGAAGGCAGATGCTTAACGACTGAGCCACCCAGGCGCCCCCAGAATGATAGTTTCTTTATAAGATATAATTATCAAGCTTGTATTGTAGTTTCAGTGAAAATACCTTGCAAGAATGAAGAAAAAAACTAAAACACTACCAAGATGGAAAGAATGTCACAAACATAAACTCTTAAAAAGAAAACTCTAAAAGTGATACAAATTGATATATCAGAAGAGAAATAGGAATGAAGAGCACAAAAATGTTTTATATGTGAGAAACTGTAAATGACTATATAAAATCAATATAAAAGTCATGTAAGGGTTTTAAGAAAGCTAGAATAAAAAATAAGGCAACAACAATAAAAAGTCAAGATATGGGTAAGTGGAGGCATCCTAAGGCCTCTGAATTGTATGGAGATGAGTAACAACAGTGATTAACAGTAGTCTTTGATAAGCATGCATTTTATACTGTCCAAATTAACTAAAATTTCCAAAATAATTGACTGATGTTTAAAAATACTATAAAAATGCCAAGAAAGAAGAGAGAAAGAAACATTGAAAGCACAAAATATAAACCCAAATGTATCAGTAATTATTTAAATATAATGGACTAATGATCTAGGTAAAAGACAAAAGATCTTACACTGATTAAAAGATTTGTCTGGGTAAAAACGAATACAACTAAATGTAACTATGTATTATTTACAAAAGACATATCTAAAACATAGTAATATAGAAAAGCTGAAAGTAAAAGAGTAGAAAAAAGATATTCCATGCAATCAATAATCCCAAACCCCAAACTATATTTATAACAGGCAAAAGACACTTTCAGCACAAAAATTACTGGAGATAAGGAATTCATTTCATAGCAACAGAAGGTTCAAGTCACCTTCTATTGAAAAGATAATTCTAAATTTGTAGGTCCTCAAAAATATGGCCACAAAAGAAAGCAAAAGTTGACAGAATTAAAAAGAAAACAGCAACTCTACATTCCGCTAAGTATTAACAATGTTTTTAGTAATTAATAGAATAAGTAGACACAAATCCAGGTAAGGATGCAGATTTTAACACCACAGTTAAATGCTTAACCTATAAACATACTAAGAATAACACCCAGTAACTGGAGAATATGCATTATTTTTTTTGGCACACACAGAACATAAAGCAAGTCTCAGCAAATTTCAAGGGACCACAGGGTAATTAATAAAAAAAAAAATCAATAAATAAAGGATAACTGGAAAGTCCTCATGTTTAATAAATAAAAAATACACTTTTAACCTAGTTCATGAGACAATACAGACATAATGAAAATGAGAAAATATCTCAAACTGATCAAAACTTTAGGTGATATCAGCATCATGGTGTCATAGATGTTCCTCCTTTTTGTACCCCCCCCCCAACTTTTAACAATAAATTAGACATCCATCTATAAACAAAAGTGCCTTTGTGGAATTTGTGGTATCCAACACCAGGCCAAAGGACCTGGGAGCAGTCTTGTCCACATTAGCATTCAGTAATAGGCAGACAAATCTTGGTATCTCAATGTAAATCAAAGACTTAAACGTAAGACCTGATACCATAAAACTCTTGCAAGAAAATGTAGGAAAGAGCCCTTGACAATGGTCTTGGCAATAGTTTTTTGGATATAACACCAAAAGCACAAACAACAAAAGCAAAAATAAACTCAATCTGTTCTGCACAGCAAAAAACAATCAAGAAAATGAAAAGCAATATACAGAATGGGAGAAAATATTTGCAAGTCATCTATCTAATAAGGGGTTAATATCCAAAGTATATAAAGAACCCACACAACTCAAGCAAAAAAAGAAAAAAAATCTGATTAAAAATGGGTAGAGGAAATAAATAAACATTTTTTCAAAAGACATTCAATCATCAAGAAGACAAGAGTAACAAGTGTCCTTGAAGGCTGTGAAGATACAGGAACCCATGTATGGGAATGTAAACTGGTTTAGCTATTATGGAAAATAGTATGAAGGTTCCTCAAAAAATTAAAAATAGAACTACCACCTGATTCAGCAATGCCACTCCTGGGTATATATTTAAAGGAAATAAAACCATATCCAAAAGATATACGCACTCCCACGTTTACTGAAGCATTTACTTACAATAGTCAAGATCTGAAAATAACCTAAAGATCCATCAATAGTAGTTTGGATAAAGATGTGGGGTGTGTCTGTATGTATGTATATATGTATACACACATACACAAAATGGAATATGTATTATTCAGCCATTTGTGACATGGATCTTGAGGGCAAAATGCTAAGTGAGGTAAGTCAGACCCAGGAAGACAAATACTGTATGATATCACTTATATGTGGAATCTAAAAAAGCTGAGATATCATAAAACAGAATGTAGAATGATGGTTACCAGATGCTGGGGGTGGGAAAATTGAGGATGTGTTGTTTAAGGGTACAAACTTGGAACTGATAAATAGGTCCTAGAGATCTAAAGCACAGCAGAGTGATTATAAACAACAATGTTGTATTATAAACATCAGAGGTACTAAGAGACTAGATCTTAATTGTTCCCACCACAAAAAAAGATGACAATGATGTGGTGTCAGCTAATGCTATGGTGGTAATCATACTGCAATATATAAATGTATCAAACCAACATGCTGTAAACTTAAACTTAGACAGTGTTACATGTCAATTATATATCAAGAAAAATAAATTTTAAAAATTTTACATATGGAAAATGCAGTTAAGCAATACTGAGAGGATATTTGTAACCCTGAAAACATGTATTAGGGAAGAGAATAAATTTAAAGTTCTAACCATCTGTCTCAAGTTAGTCTAAAAAAAAAATAGCCAAGTCATTCCAAAGAGAACAAGAGAAAGGAAGTACTGAAGATTAGGGTAGAGATTAACAAAATAAAATCAAATACACAAACGAAAGGATCAGTAAAGTCTTTTTTTAATTTTTTGTGAAGGGGCAGAATAATAACAAGAGAAATCTTAGAAAAGTGGTCAAGGAAGACAAATGGAGAACATACCAATATGAGGAATGAAAGAGGGAATGTTACTACAGATATATGCTGACTTTAAATGGATAACATCGTAAGTTATGTCAATAAATTTGAAAATTATATTAAATGGAGAACATCTGAAGGAATTAATTTCACCAAAAGTAATTTTTTTAAAAGATAATTACCTGTAAAATTTAAAGTGCTGGTGCATCTGTGTGGCTCAGTAGGTTAAACATCTAACTCTTGATTTCTGCTCAGGTCATGATCTCAGGGTTGTGAAATCAAGCCCGGCATCGGACTCCATGCTGGGCATGGAGCCTATTTAAGATTCTCTCTCTTCCTCTGCCTCTCCCTCCCACCCCCACTCTAAAAAAACAAAAAAACAAAAAAAGTGCTATGAGATAGCTAAAATAAAGAGTTAGAAAATATTTGCAATTGTAAGTACTAACTTCATACTCCGTGCTCAATCTCTTCTCTTGCTTAAAATAAGAGGCAAGTTAAGGGGGAAAACAAATAAAATTTTTCAGTCTCACTTGGAGAAGGCAGTACATGGCGCATGTGACCCAATTCCAGGGCAGATATGAGTAGACATCTGTAGCTTTGTTTTTCGGAGAATGCTTTTGCTTTTTTGATAAAGAGAGACTTGCTAAGCTCTCATCAATAATAAGAATCCAAGAAAATGCTGTGGGGGGAAACCTACAAAGTGGGCAATGAAATCAGAAAAAACCTAATTAAAGACAGACAGCTCATAAGGTGCCATCCATAACGGCTGAATTATTTGTTGACTTGCCTTTGGCTTGGGATGACTGTGGGAAAGGAGAATGGATAACCTTTAAATATTCCTACTGCCCTCATCTAGGTTTGACACAGGAAATCATACTATCTATATGGTGCCCAAAATTTATTTTAATGGGCCCCAAGTTGATGCTTCCAGGCATCTTACCAAAAGAAATGCAAATCCTCTTTGAAAAAATTCAGACCTAGAGGCACCTGGGTGGCGCAGTCAGTTGGATGACCTCTTGGTTTTGCCTCAGGTTGTGATCTTAGGGTCTTGGGATTAGGCCCATGTCAGGCTCCGTGCTCAGCGCAGAGTCTGCTTGAGATTCTCTCTCCTTCCCTCTGCCCCTCCCCCTTCTGTGTTCTCTCTAAAATAAATCTATAAATAAATAAATAAATTCAGACCTAAAAGAATTCCCACAGATAAAGTTCCAGTGAAAATGTGCACACGATTAGAAATCACAAAGCTCAGGTAGAAAAAAAATTCCCCCTGAGTGAAGAAAAAAGCTACAGGAGTAGCACTGCAAAAATTTCACTTATTGTCATTATCTTATACAGAATGGAAAAGTATATTTAATACATAAAACTCAACATAAAGGGTATCAAAAGAATGACCAGGACAAGAGACTATCAAAATTTTGCCAAGATTAACAAAACAGAACTTTTAGTAAAAAATATGTAACAGAAATTAGAAATACAATATATGTGCTCTAGAGCAAACTGGACACAGGTAGAGTATTAGAGAAATGGAGATAGATCTGAAGAAATTATCATGCATCTAATTGGAGTTCCAAAATCAAAGAGTAGAGGGAATATAGGAGGTGCAATATACATAAAAGCCAAAAACCAAAAAACAACAACAAAAAAAACCACAAAAAAAACAAACCAGGGGCTAAGAACTTCCCATAGTTGATAAAATATGCAAATCTCAGATTCAGGAAAGTAGAATGAGAAAAAAAAGGAAAATGATAAACATGGGTAATTAAAAACCAACAATGACTACATAAAATAATTAGATCTAATTTGTGGAACTGAAGATAAAATGATAGAACTAGAATATCAACAACAATGGCATATAAATTAAGTGGAGTTAAGCAGATTGAAGTTCTAATAATCTAACTTTGTTGTATGGTATGGGAAGAAGGAAAACCATTCAGAGTCTAGTTGATAAACAGAAACCAAGTTAGATATTTTCAACAAAGGGAATTTAACACAGAGAACTGATTATATCATATATATCCAGGTATTATGCAAAGGATGAGGGACAAAATAGTAACAAAATTAAAGAGCTTAGTCAGGTGTACTGCTTTGGAAGTCATCAGAAAACATGATGTGGTTAAAATATCCCTAGGGTTGAGATTTTTCAGAGACCAAACAATGAGTAAAAACTGAATTTGTTAGTATTTCCAACAATGTATAGAGCAATAGATATGCTGTTTTTGGTGTTTTCAGTATTTTTTCTAAAACCACAACTGAGTAGTTGGCTTCCAAGATGAATGAGAGTTCTAGAACATAGGAGCAATCCATATGCTTAAAGGTTCCAGATTACTTAAGGTCTAGCCTTAAACTGGTTCCTTGATTCTTTTGGAGGTATACAGTAATGTAGCTGACCTCGAGTCTTCCCAGGCCCAAGAAAGCTTCCTCAGATTTATCTCCAACAAGAGGTTTCATGTTCAGAATTAGAAGAGCTTAGGTGCTCATAATTGACCTTTCATCAAGCTATTAAAACACCTTATTCACGGGGCACCTGGGTGGCTCAGTCGTTAAGCGTCTGCCTTCGGCTCAGGTCATGATTCCAGAGTCCTGGGATCGAGCCCCGCATCAGGCTCCCTGCTCGGTGGGGAGCCTGCTTCTCCCTCTCCCACTCCCACTGCTTGTGTTCCCTCTCTCGCTGTGTCTCTCTCTGTCAAATAAATAAAATCTTAAAAACAAAAAACAAAAAACAAAAAAACACCTTATTCACAAAACACCCTAAAAAGGGCATATATAGTCCATCCTCCAGGTTATATAAATGAGAAAAACAAGTCCTGGAGGGGATGCAAGTGGTATGTAACCATACAACTAAATAATGGTCCAACCTGGATTAGATCTCAGATCATATAATCTTTGATCTTTATTTTATACCCAGCTGACTCCCAGTACACAATATTCGTGAAATGGTACTTGTATAGCCAGCATGTCTGCTTATGAAACAAGGACTATTTATTTACTGCATTAAAAAAAAATACAAGAGGAAATATAGTTGAAGTGAACCTAGTCACATTTAAATTAATCAAAGTAATATGCTGAAGCACTAGCTTACTATTTATCTCCTTCACAAACTTCCATCTAAAGTCTTAGCTACTGTTCACTTGCCAATATTCTGGTTTTCACTTGGTACTTATAAATTGATATTTTAAGAATAAACTGCTCCCAGGACGCCTCGGTGGCTCAGTAGGTTAAGCATCTGCCTTCAGTTCAGGTCATGATCCCAGAGTTCTGGGATCGAGTTCCGCATCCGGCTCCCTGCTCAGCTGGGAGTCTGCTTCTCCCTCTGCCTCTGCCTGCCGCCTCCCCTGCTTGTACACTCTCTCTCTGACAAATAAATCTTAAAAAAAAAAAAACAAAAAAAAAACAACTGCTCCAGAATCTTGCCATGTGTTAGTTATATTGTTTATATCTCCCCCCAAATTGAGCTTTTGTGTTTAAAAGATATGCTTACCATATATAGCCATCTGAACCTGCTCAGACTATAATGAATGCTCACTTATTATTAATGGATGCTTAATCAATTATTTTGTGTACTCAGGATGACCTCTGGCATAGGTCATCAACTAAAGTAATGTTGCTGAAATCTTCTATAACTAGTACAACCTCAGGTTTAGCTTTCTTAATATTTTACAAAAATTGCATAGTTAAGATTGTGGGCTGTAACATTATTTAAGGTTAAATAAGCAACTTAGGCATTAAAAATTTCAGAACTGCTTGTATCTATTACATCTTAGTGTTTGAAAACTGCACACTGTATCTCCTGGTAGAGAAGACTTCTTTATTCTGTACCTAGGGCATGCACAGTTCTTCCATAAATTCTCCTAAAGATGGTGCTACTTTATTTTTCTTCTTTCCTACCTCTGATTACAGTACTGTGTATCATCAACTACTATACACCTGTTAGACTGGTTAAAAAATATATTAACAATACCAAGTGCTGGAGAGGATGTGGAACAACTAGAGCTCTCATATATTCCTGATGAGAATGAAAAATGATACAGCCACTCTCGAAAACATTTTAGGAGTTTGTTTTTTTTTAATTTCTTTTTTTATTTCAATTAGTTACCATATATGGTAAAATTGGTTTCAGGTATAGAATTTAGTAATTCATCCCTTACATATAATACCCAGTGCTCATCATAACAAGTGCTCTCCTTAATACCCATCACCCATTTAGCCCATCCCCAGCCCACCTCCTTCCATCAACTCTGTTTGTTCTCTATAGTTAAGAGTCACTTATAGTTTGCTTCCCTCTTTCCCCTTCCTCTATGTTCATGTTTTGTTTCTTATAATGTTAAACATACTCTAACATATGACTTAACAATCACACTCCTAAGTATTTACTAAAGTGAACTAAAAACATGTTCACACAAAAACCTGTTAATAGGTAGTTACACAGCAGCTTTACTGATAACCGATAACAACTGGAAAAACCACCTTAAAGCTCTTGGTTAATGGATAAACAAGTGGTGGTACATCTATATAACAGACTTACTACTCAGCAGTAAAAAAGAATCAACTATTGATAAATGCAAAACCTGGATGAACCTCAAAATGCAATTCTCTGAAAGTCAGTCTCAAAAGATTACATGCTTTATGATTTCATTTATATGACATTCTTGAAAAGCAAACAATTGTGACAGAGAATTGACCAACAGTTGCCAGTGGATATGGAATGGGGAGAGGGTGTGACTACAAAGAAACAGCCCTGTTCCTTTTTCTGATTGTGGTGGTTAGATAAACCTGGCATTTATTAAAATTTATGAAATGGTTTACCAAAAAAGAATCAATTTTACTGTGTATTAGCTTTTTAAAAAAAGAAAGTGTTAGGAATCTATGAATTATGTAATCTCATGATTTTAAAGATGAGGAAACAAATCCAGGGGTATTAAAAGTGACTTGCTAATTAATGATCACAATTACTCAATGGCAATCCTCTCATTAAGAATTCAAAACTTAATACAAAGTATGGTTTACCTCAAAATGAGAAATTCAGTCAGAAATAAAAAATATGTAGAATTATGTAACAAACCAGGCCACAGATTTCACACTTATATTTTAATATATATAAAATTCAACCATAATTTCTATGCCATATTTAGGTGGATAGGCCAAGAATAAAAAAAATTAAATTCTTACTTCCATTCAAGAAAGACTTCATAAACTGCACCTTAGTCATTAAGAAAGAAAACTCCTTCAATTTAGTTATTATATCCAGAATTTAGCAGAATTTCTAAGGTTACCTCTGAAAAACTCCAGTATTATTAGTTGTATCCTAAATCAATTATTTCCCTTCTGGATAGTCTAGATATTAAAGAAAATATCCACTACTTCAACAGGTAAAAATCAGTCTAAGTTTGGTGGAACATGAGAAAATGGAAATAGGAAGAGGTATAAGAAAAGGAAATAAGATGAAAACAGAGGGGCTTGTACTATACAAATTACTAGCTATACTTAATAAAATATGAGATATTTTCTTACCCTCTTTTTTAAAAATTTTATTATGTTATGTTAATCACCATACATTACATCATTAGTTTTTGATGTAGTGTTCCATGATTCATTGTTTGCGTATAACACCCAGTGCTCCATTCAATATGTGCCCTCTTTAATACCCATCACCAGGCTAACCCCTCTCCCCACTCCCCTCCCCTCTAGAACCCTCAGTTTGTTTCTCAGAGTCCATAGTCTCTCATGGTTCGTCTTCTTACCCTCTTCTTTAGGGATGATACACAAAAGTTTAATATTCAGGATCCTGGTTCTTTCCCAGATATTTCCTTTTGAGTCTCAGGTGTCAACTAAGACTGATTACCACTCCACTTTACAGAGATTCAATAATCTTTTTCATAAGGTGCATTCAGCCTCATCTAACCATATCTTCATAATTTCCATGTGGGGTGATAATACCAATGAGACTATCTTAAAGTATATAGAAAGTAAACAGGGCATAGGCATGAAGAAAATATCAAAAATATTAATTTCTTGCTACTCTTAAGAATAAATGAACAATCATACATTCCACCAATAACAGTCCCAAATGATCAGATCTTGATATTATAATATGCAACAGAGAGTTTTAAAAGTCTTGAAGTTTATCTGATAAAAATCCTTATTTTTACAAATAAGAAACTAAAGGTTAATAGAGTTAATTATTACAAAGGTGAATTAAGAGCAGACCTCCTATTTACATAGTAATTATTCATACAATGCAGACTTAAATTTTGTCCCTCTTTCCTTAAGTCATTCTGCTTGCATATCCCCAAGATGAGAAGAATTAGCTAAACACTTGTTATTAATCCACATACTTTAGAGAACTGGAAGCAAAGAACCATGTCCTTGAATCTTCTTGTCAAATCTAATCTAAAATAAGTGATTTTGTTTACCTTAATATACAATATAAAAACATACAATTTTATGGCAATCTAACCTAAAATTAATGTTGAACTACCTTTAATCCTGTGTTGTTGTTGCTTTTACTGCTGTTAAGTAAGTAATGAGGAAAAAAGAAAAAAAAAAAGCTTATTACCAAGTTGTGTGACTATGCCATTTGCAAAGAGAAGTATTTTTTTTAATAAACTCAAATTTTAACAAAATTGTCAAGTTTATTCCACACACAAACTTAAGTATTAAGAAGTCACAGTAAGAAAGTTACACTTCACGTAATTTTTGCCCTGCAATTATCTGAAAATCCAAGATTAAAAATGATAGTAGAGGGGCGCCTGGGTGGCTCAGTCAGTAAAGCATCTGACTCTTGATTTTGGCTAACGTCATAATCTCAGGGTTGTGAGACTGAGCCCCGCATTGGGCTCTGCGCTGGGCTTGGAGCCTGCTTAAGATTCTCTCTCCCCCTCTCCGTCTGACCCTACCTGCCCTCTCACAACTGGCTCACATGCTCTAAAAAAAAATAAAATTAAATAAATAAATAAATAAATAAATAAGAAAGAAAGAAAGAAACAAAGATCAATAAAGAAAATTTCTGATTTAATTTAAAACTTTTATTCAAGGCTTTGTTCCCCATGTTGTTAAATTTCTAAAGTACTATGATAAAATCTATTTTGGTATTCATTATAAGAACTAATACAAGATTTTTATTTGCTGGTTTCTTTTTATTTTTTTGAGATCTACAACTAACCAGCTACTATGTTTCAGGCTCTATGATAAGCCTTGAGAACAGGTGAATAAAAACGTGTCCTTACCTTCAAGGAGCATGTGGTTTAGTGTTTAAACATGTACAGTAGTAAATTATGATGCAACATGATACAATAATGAATGTACAAAGTAGAACAAAGAAAGATAATCAGAGAAAGTCAGGAAAGATTTCACAGTGATATCCGAATTGGCTTTGAGAAAGAAAAAGAATTTGTTAGTAGGATCCCAGGTCATTTCTTTATATGAAACTCTAGGAAAGACAAACTTATACAAGGTAGACCAGTGGTTGCCTAAAGCCAGGGATGCAGACTGGAGACTGAGAATTAATGTATACAAGAGGACCACTGAAGTGATGGAAATGTTCAGAATCCACTGGTTGTAGTGAAAGTTACCTGGGTACATCCATTTGTTAAAACTCATCAAATCATATACTTAAATGTACATTTATCATATGTAATTTATACTTCAGTAAAGTTGATTTTTTAAAAGGGACTAGGGAAACCAAATGGGCCACTCTGTGTGTGGCAAAAACTCTCAATATTCCAATTACAAGGTAGTTATCAGTATTCTGTGAGGAAAAAAATGTTTTCTCTAAATAAACAGAGTTTAAAGCTCCAGCACCATTTCTTATTTTAGACTTCTCCTAAGGAAGTAATGGGCAAAAAATGCAGAGCTCGGCAGAGTTCCAATAAGAACAGGCTATTTCTAAGTTTACATGATATTGCTAAGAAAAGCATTTTCATAACATGAATTTCCATTTATATGTAATTATTGAATGTGTGGGTAAGAGAATACTAGATGAGTTGAAGAGTTCCTAGCTAACTTTGTTATTCTGGGAAAATTAATTCTCATCTTTGGGATTATTTCAGTTCTAAAACAAGAAGACTGGTTTCTCTATGATTTCTGTCATTTTTAAGATTCAACTCTTCTTACAAGGTTGAAATCTCTATATAGAGAGTCTCCAAATGAAATCCCTAAGGTAAGGCCCAGATGTGGAAATTGATGCATTAAAATAAGTTTTATTAAGTACACTAAATATCTGAAGTATCTTACCCAATATTTTAGATTGGTAATTTCAGGTTCTTAGTCACATTTACGTATTTTCTTAATCAAATTTAATTTTGCTTATATCTGTTATTTCTTATTAGCTAATCTCACAGGTTCTTCTAAAATGTCTACGGTGTTGGATACATTACTGTACATATACCACTCCTTTTCTCTGTGAATGAAGACACTGAAGGTTATAAAGATTACAAACCTTGCTCAAAATATCATCTTTGCAAAGACAAAACTATTAGACAAGTGTGTCTTATAGGATTTTTTTAAGTAAAAAGTTCTAGAAAGAAGGCATATATAAATGGATAAATATTGGTACAAACATGGAAATTTTTCTTCTGGAAGGATATACAACAAAAAGTTAGTAATGCTACCTTTAAGGAGAGAGCCTAGGTGGAGAGAGGTAGTTTTTCTATTTTTACTTTCTGTATCACTGAAAAATTTCCAACATGAACATTTGTTAATTCCATTGTTTAAAAATCTTAGGTTAGACTTATGGGTTATATTTTTTTCTTTTCTATATTTAAGAAAAAAAGTAATGTTTGGTTTTTAAAATTTTTCTTCTTCTTCTTTTTCAAACAATAAGCCTGGTGGCTTAGTTGTTAATTCAGTTGCTTAGAGCACACAGAACAAAGGTCATAGGTTTGATTAATTACTTTTTCAAAGAATAAAAATATCCCTCGGTCACAGAATACATTTTTAACTTTCAAAAGTCATCTGGCAAACTCGTGTTGCTGGTCAAAAGGATGAATCAGGTAAGAGCATGTGGTTGACTCAATACAGAACATTAATCTTGGAAAATAACTCTTAAGTGATGTCTTACTGACAGAGGGTAAGAGAGTAGACAGCAGTGTTACTCATCTCTAAGTAAATGTTTCAATTTTCATATCCATCAACTCACTGCACTTCTGAATAGAACAGAAATAAGACCTTAACAATCGGAGAAAATATAGTCCCTGTACTTTCAGAAAAGCTAAAAACGGTTATGTCACAAAGCTTACTAATTTCAAAGATGATACAATTCTTATTAATACACTATATAAATATCAAATAAAATACATATATACCTGTAACATCTTCTGGATCTGAAACAACAATATGTGCATTTAGTTCCTGTAGCTTATGATGCAGTTCTTCTAATTTTTTATTTGATTTTTTCAAAATGTTGTCCACGTAAGCCAAACTTTTTTTATCTGTTGTGACTTTCCTCAGATTTTCAGCTCCTTCTTTGATTTTCAGTTCTTTCCTTATTTCTCTCTTGATTCGATCCTTGATATCATCCAATTTCTGTTGCACCATCGTATCTGAAAAGTCT
Organism: Mirounga leonina; assembly: GCF_011800145.1. Classification (NCBI taxonomy): domain Eukaryota; kingdom Metazoa; phylum Chordata; class Mammalia; order Carnivora; family Phocidae; genus Mirounga; species Mirounga leonina. The sequence goes on from NW_023270447.1 coordinate 20,742,345, forward strand.
AATTTTTGAACAGCACTCACATTCTCAGAAAATGGAAGACTTCGGGAATCTCCCTACAGAAAAAAAATAAACATACAAATGTGGTAGTTTAGGAAAGTTAGTTGCTCAGTAACATGTACAGCACAAGAGCAAAACTATGTATTCAGTGATTTCTTATTAAGTACATTACATTTAATTATTTCCTTAATAAGCAACAGACTAGTTACCTTTATTATTACCATACAAAATCCTAAGTGCAAAAACTGCCCACTGACTAAATAGCATTATCTGACAAATTTATATTAAAGTAAACACATCTACACACAAAAGCATCTTAGGGTTCTATACAGAGAGTGGATTTCTGATATCCTATGAACCCAAGTTAGATCCCAACACCTACACTGTGACTTGTGAGCAAGTTATTTAACCCTTCAAATATTCAGTTTAATTGTCTGTAAAATCAACATAATATTGCCACCTTTCAGAGGTATTGTGATAATCCAAAATATTTTATGTGAAGCTCCAAGTACAATTCTTGGCCCACTGTACAGTCACTCAAATAAGTGAAAATTATTATTAAATTCCATAGGTAAGATACAATTCTATTTGATCTTCTTTAAAAAACCTCTTAAAAAACGAATATTGGCAAAAATAAAATAAAGTTATATCCTTACAACCACTTCTGGTTAATGAATTAAATGCATCAGGATTTGGAAAGACCATATTCAGAACTCTATATATTTCATGGCTAAGTATCCTAATTGATAACTTGGCTGACTCACTACAAAAACATCATTACTAGAAAATATGTCTCAACTATGTCCTACTGATAGAAGCTAAGATAATACACAGTATCAGTTATTCATCTTAAAATAAAAATCAGATTAGGTAAGCACATCAAATCTACATTTAAAACAAACCAAAGTTATGTCCTAGCTGTTTGTATATCATTTGCTAATTTTATTTTATTTTTTAAAGATTTTATTTATTTATTTATTTGACAGAGAGAGAGAGACAGAGAGAGAGGGAACACAAGCAAGGGGAGTGGGAGAGGGAGAAGCAGGCTTCCCGCCGAGCAGGGAGCCGGATGTGGGGCTCGATCCCAGGACCCTGGGACCATGACCTGAGCTGAAGGCAGACACTTAATGACTGAGCCACCCAGGCGCCCTCATTTGCTATTTTAAACTCCATTACTTTAATACTACTGGTTTAAAAATTTTTAATTTGTGAAACCCAAAAATTAGAGATAATGTTTACCTTTGGGAAGAGGAATTGAGTTTGTGAAGGTTCTAGAAAAGAGACATTTCACTGTGCACCCTTATGTACCTCTTGAACCACAGATCCAATTAATTAAAAGATTTTCCTTAATTTCTTCAGGAATCCATCATAACCATGTAAATAAGTTCTGCTTAAATTCTTGGGTGCGAATACTTTTTACATCTAGTTCTTAACCACTAAAAACCAGGTTATCTTGCAGAATAGTGAGTTAATAGATGGGAATATGTGGGATCTAGTCTTGGCTTTGGACCAATTTACCCTGTGCCAAAGGGCATACTATACAAAAAATGAAGTAACTGATAAATCTATTCTTAACGTTTCTAGGGCCAAGAACCCCTTTGGAACTCTGACAAAAAAAACCAGTAGAACAAAGAAAATTTCATGTTTGTATATACAATTTCCAGGTTCCATGGATTAGAGATGAAGAATTCCTGGGAAAAGTGATCTATACCTAATTGGCCTTAAATTTCTGATCCTTATTTATGTGGATATATAATGATCTTGTACTGGACTAAAACAGTATCTAGATTTTTCACTACTTATAGTGGAATACAAATCCTATCATCCATTTATTCAGTTTCCAAAGTTTATGAATCTACCTTTGGCTGGTTATCAAAAATAATAGCACATGACTACTGTCAAAAAATAAAATGCCAAATTTCTGCTGTCTGGCTTCAGGTAAAGTAGATTGAGGCAAACAATACTTAGATGAAAAAGTTTAAGCTAATTGCATTCCTTTAGATATTTTTATTTCTAACCTTACAGACTCAGAAAACATGAACTGCTTTCATAAATTTGTGCTTTAATATTATGTACTAAGCTAGGGTTCCCTAAATTTCTTGGTTCATGGTGACCTTAGTGTGTCAGTAATTTTTTCCATATGCCCTATAGGCCAAGAGAAATATCTAACAATTCTGTATTAAATAGTAAGTTCCTAATTACTTAATACTTAAATTATAACTCAGTAGCTTTTTGAAATAATACAAATATGAAAGAAAACATTACATTTTTAAAAAATTCTTTAATAACTACAGTTACTTATTAATGTTGGGTACTTTCACCATTTCTCAAACTTTGAAATCAGACTGGACACTCCCACCTTCATTTTCTGTTCCTCCATACAAAGGAAATGTAGAATAATCTAATAATAAAACTTAACCGACTCCAGTTAGTTCACATGATACCCAACAAATGGTGTCACTGTGTTTCCCTGAAAATTTTCAAATACACTGCAACATCCTGAGAGTTGCTGAGGCACCCCAGAGAGTCTTGTACAGTTTGAGAATTGTGGTACTAAAATATAAAGGCTGTTACAAAAAAACCATTCTATGAAAATGGCATCAGTATTTGATGTGAATCCTTGAAAGTCTTTTGCCTACTTCAAATCTCATTTCTTTCCAATTTGCTACCTAAATCCCAATCCTATCAAACTACAGAATTTACTGCTGGAGACAATCTCTTGGCTCAGCTACTAATGCATGCTGCACCTTTGGGATATACTACCTTTCCTTCTTTTCTTCAACTATCTCTTCCTAGTCCCTTCTCTGCCTAACTTCTATTTTGTTTCAAAGCTGACCACAAATCTTTCTGGGAAAGAATTTCCTGCCTATGCCCTCTTAGAATTTAGATTAAATGCCTCTCTTCACTACCCCAAAGCCTATTAGCAATTTGAGGGCAAGGCTTATACCTGGCATAGCAGTTCTGTTTTGCTTTCTTAATGATTAGTCCATTATATTATTTAATATTCTTCTTCTTTCTTTTTTAAGATTTTATTTATTTATTTGACAGAGAGAGAGACTGTGAGAGCAGGAACACAAGCAGGAGGAGTGGGACAAGGAGAAGCAGGCTTCCCGCGGAGCAGGGAGCCCGATGCGGGGCTCAATCCCAGGACTCTGGGATCATGACCTGAGCCGAAGGCAGATGCTTAACGACTGAGCCACCCAGGCGCCCCTAGTATTCTTCTTTTTGAATTCAGGAAAGTCTGTCACTGCTGAGGAACTCATGCTTTCCTCTTTCTGATAAAGAGAACTTATACTCTAGGAAACTCAAAGGCAAAACTGATACTCAACCATAGCAACTATATTAGCTAGGATTAGATATAAATCATAGGTGGTTAAGCATGTTTGCTTTCTCTTCCTTTTCATAGGCCTAAATTTTTAGTAACCATATTTTACTCCCATCTTTTGTTGTGACATGGTTTAAATATTTTTTGAAAAGGAGCAAGAGATACCAGTAATTTAAGATAAATGTCCCCTGACAGTAGGCAGGAAAGATTACAGTACTTTCTATTACTCCTTTCCTAAAAATTTTAGTGCAGTAAACTGTGAAATTTGCTGGAAAATATAATTTTCTTGCATTTGAAACAAGTGAAATGAGATATTTTATTAACTTATGTCTCTACCCTAAAAAAAAAAAATAATAAAACAATTATATCATAAATGCCAGAATCAGTACTGGGCAATGAAATAATATTTCTGACACAGGTAAAATAAATTAGCCTCAGAAAATAAATAGCTATTTAACCAGTGAAAACCTTCAGTGATAATCTTTATCTCAGTAGCTTCTATTACAGGTGGTAATAACTGTCTACACCATCTATATTACATTATGTTTACAAGCTTAACACTTTCATCTGCATTCACAACTGTTTTCTACTCTGTAAAATTTGATGCCTACTCCCAAATTAAACAGTAGATACCTTTTTTCATCTTTTCAAAATAAAGTTAGATACAACCTCTAATCACAAACTCCTTTTAAAATTCACTAATATGCTCAGAAAGTATGCAGATAAAAGATTAAAAAAATGAACTAATCCTAAGCATAAAACTAAACTCTTAACAATATTCATAATGCTGCACCAATTATCTATACATAAAAGAAACCTCATAATTCTCATCTCTTTTATCACTGAAATCATAAGCTAGCCACTCCATTCTAGTCAAATTAATCTAACATTTTGCTGTTTACATTATTTTACCTTGTCTTTCTTATGCCCTATTTATCTAAATTCAGCATCACAAAATACTTGTTTAAAAAATATTTTAAGTCTTTCATGGTTCTATTTTAAATTTTATATCATCCATATGTTTAATGCAGTCATTCAATCAAATGGATAAAATCCAAACAAAAGGAAATCATCAGTAAAATTAATACCCTCAGGATTTATAGAACTGAAATGATTTTTAGTTAAATAGGTTTCAAGTGGCTAAATAAAAGGAATAGAGACCCCAATGAGTAAGAAACAGAAAGTAAAAATTAGATGGATTTCAAAGGAACCAAAATAAATTAAAAACTGAGTGGTTAGGTTAAATAGCATATTAGACCAAGATAATGAATTAGTATACTGGCAGGTAGAAAACTGGGGAAATTACTCTGAATTCATCACACAGAGATATGAGAAATTAAAAGGCATGGAAGATAAAATGAGAAGACCCAAGATGCATCTAGGAAGAGCTCCAGAATAAGAGAATAAAGAAAATGAGGGAGAAGTACTGCATGAAGATAAATGAGTGGGAATTTTCCAGAATTGAAGAATGATATAAATCCTTGGGCCAGAAAGCCACACCAAATTGTAATAAGATAAATGAAAATAACAACAGAAATAAACAGAGGAAAGGCATTTTATCAACAAATGAATGACAATTAGAGCAACAGAAGACTTTCCTTAATGACAACAGAGGCCCCAAACTATCAAACTTCTATAAGATTTTAAGCTTTTATCTTAAGGTTTTCAGATATTGCTAAGGCTTTCTCAAAAAAAAAAAAAAAAAAAAAATTTTTTTTTTAATCTGCCTCAAAATATTAACATTCTGGGGAAAATTACAGGTGAACTAACCTAGAGTCCATGTTATATTTACATCATTCTCCTCCTGTTCACTAATCATGTATCTGTTAATATACATTAAAGAAAAACTGTGCTGTGGCAGACGAGAATGCACCACTGTTACCTCTGAAACTGACAAAGATTTTTCTAATCATGTTAGCAATAATCCAATATAAACTGTTTAAGTCTTTATAAAAGCTGGAAATATGTAACAAGAAACTTAAAAATAGTCATTTCTTTCACCTAGTCATCCTAATTCTAGAAATATAACCTAAGAAATAATTATAAATTATTACTTCATAGAACGGTCAATTCAATAATTTTAAAAATCATCAATAACATACACAAGGCAGTGTTATAGGCATGGACTTCCTCATAAAACTTACAAATAGCAGAGCTTTAAACCAATTTATAGGGAGAGAGAAAAACTGAGGATGCTACTAAGTGTCACAACAGAAGAATTTCAAACAGACTAGGGAATAAGAAAAGATTTCTCTTATTTTCACCCTTTATTATTCCACAGTAGTATGTACAGCCTCATATATTGCTATGTACACACAATTTTATTTCAAATTATGTTTAAAATAAAAATGGGGGAAAAGGTTAGCAAAAAAATAAATTAAAATATTAATTATTTCTGGGTCAGGACGCCTGGGTGTCTCTCAGCTGGTTACGCTCTGCCTTCGGCTTGTGTCATGATCCCAGAGCCCTGGGATCAAGTCCCTCATTGGGCTCCTTGCTCAGCAGGGAGCCTGCTTCTTCCTCCGCCCGCCTGCCACTCCCCCCTGCTTGTGCTCTTTCTCTGACAAATAAATAAATACAATCTTTAAAAAAATAATTATTTCTGGGTAAGAAAATAAAGAGGAATTTTCATTTTATTCTTTAAAGTATTCCAAATTTGCTCATTTTTTTTTTTTTTAAGTAACGAACATATGCTGCCTATCTAATAAGGAGGGAAAGACATTATTTAAAAGAAACCAAAAATAACTTTCACTGTATTTCAGTTTTGGCAAATGTAAAGCCTATACTGGTATCTTATAATCTATAGTATATTTGCTATTTAACTAGGTTATTTTGAGTCAATACAATTTCAAGGCAAAGGGTAAGACTACACATTCCACTAATTAGACAATATCACATGTAAACCACGTATTTCAAATACACAGATGTGAAATTATGTATTTAATAAATACAACTATTTTTACTTTATAAAATAATGAAATTCTGATCTGTAGACTAAAACATAAACTGATATTTTCAAATTATTACATTTTAACAGTGAAGTAAAGAAAAACAGTAAAATAAGAACAGGATCAGATTCAAAGAACAAAATGAAGAAAAAGGTCTGTTACTTATGATCAAATACTTCATTTAGGGAGAGCTAGGAAAGGATGTTTACTCCTCACTGGCCAAGTTCCCAGAGAAGAAGTAAAAAAGCTGCTATTTTCTCTACACTATAGACATATAAAACAGTCTGATCTGTTAGATGCCAAGAAATGCTAGAGAGCCCATAAAAACTCACTGAGAACAATGGCTCATATAATGTTTTAGCTAGAAAGAACTTCAAAGATCAAGTAGCCTAACTCCCTTGTTTTAGTTTTGAGGAAAGCAGGTTCAAAGCAGCTAAGCAATCTGCCTAAGGTAACATGGAAAAGTCAGTGACGTGGCTGGGTTTACCATACCAGTCTCCTGACTCCTGGTTTGGTGCTATTTTACACTCTACTGCCTTCTTAGAGGAGATCCTAGGAGTATCCATTTCCTTATATTTGAACTACACCTTGACCTGATTTGCATTAATTAACAGATATTATGTACCTTAAATCATGAATACTGGCAGGACATAAATCTTCTAATTTCACCATCCAATCCAATCCAGGGGAGAATGCTCTCAACCAGAAAACAAGAAACCAGTTCTAACACCAGCTCTCTGTCACTAGCTATGCAATTCAAGCATGTTATCCCCATCTTCCTGTACCTGTTTGCTCACCTGCAAAATGATGTTTGGCTTTCCTATCTTCTAGTTTTTAACTTCATTTATTCAAAATGTTCACTGAATGTTGGGCAATGGAAAAGAGCACAATCCTGTTTTCTTTCAGGCATTCAATTTATTAAGGTAGATGTGAAAACCAAACATAATCTGAAGAAGCAACGAAGCTTTATACAAATGTAGGCCATATTGTGTGTATGTGTGTGTGTTTAACAGAAAGCTCAGTTAGAATATAGTATGATGGCAATAACTAAGCATTTGGAGTCAAACTGGCTATGTATAAATTCTGATACTGCAACCATGCGAAAGCTTCAATTTCCTCATATGGAAAATGGAATTATTACAACTACATTGACTGTATTATTTCTAAGTCACATAATAGCTATGCCTAAGACTAAGAAGTATGTTTTCATAGTAACAGTGCAGTTCCTGGCACGTAGCACTGAAGCAGATAGTACTGGATGCCTATATAATATCCATCCGCCCTTTATCCTTACTGAGAAAACTCCCATTCTGCTAGATGCAACAAAGTACACAGATAAAATTCTCGCTTCACCAGACTCTCTGGCTGCTAGAAGTAGCCATATGACAACTTTTGTTAAAGAGAAGCCAGCCCAGCATTTTGGGGAAAGTGTCTCTTTTTTTTTTTTTTTTAAAGAGTTTATTTATTTATTTGACAGAGAGAGAGCACAAGCAGGCAGAGTGGTAGACAGAGGGAGAAGGAGAAGCAGGCTCCCTGCTGAGCAGGGAGCCCGATGCGGGGCTCGATCCCAGGACCCTGGGATCATGACCTGATCCGAAGGCAGACGCTTAACGACTGAGCCACCCAGGCGCCCCTCTACTTCTCTTTTTGCTTAGAATGCAGACCCAAGGCCTGAAGATGTAGGAGCCATCATGTGGCAATAAGGGACAAATAGGACAAAACCCAACATACTAAACATGGCAAAGCACAAAGCCCAGTAAAGCCTGAGACCCCGACAGCTTTACTGAACTCTACACAAGTCTTACACTGCCTACCTTGGATTTCTTGTTTTAGATATAATATAAATTCTTATCTGACCAAGGATCATGTAGGGCCTTGTAGGCAATATAAAGACTTTGGTTTTTACTCTGAGTGAAATAGGGTAGGGCTTAAGCAAGTAAGTGATATGCTATGACCGCCTGTATTAAGAGATTTGGGGGTGGGGGGCCAGAAAAAAGCAGGGAAACCCATTCTATGAAGCTATAGTAGATGGTTATAAAGTAGTCTCAAATGAATCCTGCCTCCCCGGATTCACATTTTCATGTAGCCCCCGCTTTCACACTGAGTGAACACTAGCCTTCTGACTTACTCTGACAGTGTGATGAAGTGATATTCTGATGATAGGCAGAGAGACACAAGCACAGGCTTCAAGGGGAGTCACAGCTTCTGTTTTCACTCTTGAAAACCCAAATACTATTTAAAGAAGTCCAGACTATTCTGTTAGGAGAGAGACCCTGGAAGATGAGAGTGACCATGTGGAGAGAGGCCATGCAGAAGAAAACCAAAGCACTCCAGCTGTTCCAGCCATTCCATCTGAGGCACCAGACATGTGAGTGAAGCTACAGTGGACATTCCAGTCCAGCTTAGGCACCAGCTGAATGCAGCTGTATAAGTGAGCACAGGCAAAACCAACAGAAACCGCCCCCCCCCAAAAAAACACCTACTATACCCACAGAATCTTGAAAGGAGTTTGTTACACTGTAACAGATATGTGATTGAGGCCACTGCAGTAATCCAGGCAAGAAATAATGATCACTTTAAGCAGTCTCTTCAATTACAAGTATTATTATTAATTTAATCCCAATAGATAAAAAGTATAACAATCTAACATTGTTTTTATGTTAATTCTTTTCCCCCCACCTTATGCCCCCTGCCACAATTCAAGAAGGATGTAGGTAGAGACAACAATCCTCTTCTTTAAAAAATAAAACATAAAGTCATTACTTTTTAAAATAGACTTCTTGGAAAAATTGTCTTACTTCCTTACCATTCCTGTGACAAAATTAAGCATAAGCTGCATGTAGGAGAGAGTATCCAATCCTTATATTCAGTGACTGATTTAGGATTAGTCATGTGATTGAAGTAGGCCCATTCAGATGCCCTTTTCAAGGAAACTGATAAGGAAGTCCTTCTCCGGAGAACACTAGTTGCAAAAACAATAAAAATTTAAAGCTACTAATGAAGATAAATGCTTTTCTTATCATAGATAGCCAGAAAACAAAGCTAACCCTTTGAGAGAAAAAGATCACTGAGGACAAAAGCAGAGCATCTAAATCGAATCATGTTTAAACATACTCCCATACCCCTCAACTTTTTATAGTGCTAACCAATTCCTCTTTTGCTTAAGTTAGTTTGACTTAAGATTTCTCTCATTAAGGAGGGCACGTGTTGTGACGAGCACTGTGTGTTATACGCAACTAATGAATTGTTGAACACTACATCAAAAACTAATGATGTACTATATGTTGGCTAACTCAACATATTAAAAAGATTTCTCTTATCACAAATCAGAGTCCCAAATAATAAAATACACCTAGCTTCCTGCTTTGAAACATGAAATTTTATGTAATTTAGTAATGATAACTCCAATTCCAGATCTATATAGATGATTTTGCCAATATCAAGATCAATATGCCTTATAAGTATTTGTATACACTTCTACTTTAACCTCATTTTATACCACGAAACTGAACTTAATGGGTCAGATTTCTAATTTTCTTCCAAAGGAAGCTACTGGTCATTTTTGGTCTTATTTTGCATACCATTCTCCCTGAGTATCTGGGAAATGTTTCTTATCTCACTCAAACCATGTGATTCTAGTGAGGCTGTCAATGTTTTTACATGATCCCATAATCTCTGGCAACAGTTGAATGATTTAAGTATGGACATCTGACTAAACTAAACCATCGTATCCCACATCCTGGCCAAGCATAACTGATTCGTCCATCCCACAAATATTTACTGAATACCTATTATGCGTGCTAGATGCTGTAATGGATATTGGATCCATAGCGGTGAAGAAATAAAGGACATCTATATTGTATTATGACTATAAAATAACAATTCCAACTCTAATCCATAATCTCTATGTATCATTCTAACTTCCTTCACTTGCTTATCTATAAATTTCCTTCCAGTAAGAAACCTGGCTCCTACTCCTTGCCATCCACTTACTTATTCAATGCCAGTATACATGCATAGCAGGATCAGAACTGTTAACCCATATCCCCACTGGAATTAACTTTCTCAACTACAGTACAGTGCTTACATGCACTTCCTTTTGCTTTTGCAGGTTCCCTTCATTTTCAAGTTACCTAGATTTGCACCTTTTCCCACCACTCTCTTCAGTGAGGTTGTTTCATATATATGCGTAAAACACTTTGATTCTCCTGTAACAGTCTGTATCCCTTTCTCAGCTCTCTGATGATGGCAGAGTGTATGTGTGTGTTTTGCCATCAAGGAAGAGGAGCATAACCCCCCAACTCCTTATATGTCAGTTGTGCATAATGACTTCTTTCCAAAGAGTACAGTATGAAAAGGAGGAGAAAAAAAAAAAAGAGTAACTTTATAGTCAGGAGAAACCTGACAAACACTACCTCATCTGGGTAATCAAGGTCAATATCAACAGTGATAAGTCATGTTGATATTATGTACCCTTGATACAATATGATGAAAACAGTACTTTAACACTGTAGTTTACCTTCCAAAAACCTACAACTCTGTCTAATAAGGAAAAACACCAAATTCCAATAGAAGGGCATCTATAAAATATCTGACTAGTACTCCTCAAAATGTTAAGATCACTTAAAAAAAAAAGAAAGAATGAAAAGAAAAAGGAAAGTCTGAGAAACTGAAACAGCCAAGAAGAGCCTATGGAGACGTGGCAACTAAATGTAATGTGGCATCCACAATGGGATGCTGGAGCAGGAAAATGAGAACTATAGAAATCTGAGTAAAGTGTGGACTTTAGTTTCTAATAAAACTCATTAACTCTAACAAATGTACCATATTTATGTATGATGTTAAAAAAGGGGGGAAATGAGTCTGGGGTATGTGGGAACTCTCTATTGTCTTCTCAGTTTTTTCTATAAATTTAAAACTATCCTAAATATGTTAAGTATTTTTTCTTAAAAAAAAAAAAAAAGATAGGATCCTTACAATCAAGGAGCTTGTATCTAGAGAAAAGACACACATTCAACAAGTAAACCACAATTAAAAATTGGGACAACTGCAATGAAAGAACATGACATAACAATGAAAAACCCACCTATAATTTGATTAAACCATTGAGGAAAGCCTCCCTAAGACTCTCTGAGGAAGCAAATTTTATTCTGAGACCTAAGAGATGATTAAGAGTTATCCAAATAAAGCGAAAGAAAGAAGTGTCCCTGCTTGAGAAACTAAAACAAAAATCAGACTTGTCAAATTTCTGGTTCTGGACAAGATGGAACAAGTTCATTTCTTTCTAGTCCTGCCTGATAACTATAACTAAACACTCTGGAAATAAAACAGCAGACAATCATAAGGCTCTGAGAGGCGAAAAAAGGGCAAACCAGTTGGAAAGTTTGGGTCTCGAGGAACAGAAGGTGGTAAATTCTCTGGACTTTCTTTTTATCACAACTTATCCACACTGGGTAGCAGACAAAAGAACCTTCAAAGCCAAAGTTAAAAAAAAAAAAAAAAAGTCATTAAAAGTCTGCTCTCTCTCTAGTCAGCCAAACACTATGGATGGTCCCCCGAACTGGGGAGTCTGGACTTCTCTACTGGTAGCAGCAGATAGAATGGCAAAAGCCAAGTACCCTGAAGTGGTGCTCTCCTTCCCTGTTAGTATGGTGCCCATGGAGCTGAAGTGAGTATACTGAAGGGTATAGGAAGGTCCAGAATGGGGCTCCTCTTACCCATCCAGAAAGAGACATCAACAGAGACCAAGTAGGGTGTGTGGTCTGCTTCCCCCGACCCTGAGGGAGCAGAGGGCCTGGTAAGTAGCTTTCCTTCTCCGTCAGGGCAGCCTAAGTAGAGACTAGGAATAGAAGCGTACTCTTACTCAACAGGAGTAGGTAAATCAGGATGATACTCCCTTCCTTCACCAATGTGATATCAGCAGAGACCTGCCCCAATGTCCAGTAATAGAAGATGAAACAAGGTGAAATGCCCATCTCCCATTTGCATGGTGTCATCAGACAATGAAAGAGATTCTGGGCTTTTGCTCATCTAACAGTAGCAGGTAGTCTGAGACAACAATCGCCTCCTCCAATGATGTGCTGCCAATGAAGACCAAGTGGGGACCAAGTCAAGAATTCCACTCCTTTCTAGCAGGAACAGGCAGTCCTGCTCACTACCCCCAGAGAGTGGAATAGAAGGAAGAAGACCTTGAAGGAGAGAGCTGGAGAAAAGAATTAATTAAACCTGCATAAGAAGTCCTACATAGAACCATGATATGGCAGAACCAATCCACAGATCAACCTGACCAGAATTCATACACAAAAAGGTTTGAGAAAATGAACTACACCATAAAACCTAGCCTTTTGGAATAGCTTTCAAGTAGTACACAAAGCAAACCAGAATAATACTGTGAGGGCTCTGGAAAGGAAATGATCATTGGACCTATATCCCACAAAAGTAGGCCAGAATCTATGTGCTAAATCTAAACAGAGTACTTGCTAAAATAGAAGATTTAAATAGGATACAAGGTCTCATAACGTAACAGTCAAAATGTCTAGGATAACAATAAAAAGAAAAAAAAAAAAAACCCACTCACCCAAGAACCAGGAAAATGAAAAACTGAATGGGAAAAGATAGTCAATCTATGCCAAAAAAAAAGATAAATCACATGTTGAAATGACAGGATTTTAAAGCATCATCGTTAAAAATGCTTCAGTAAGTGAAAAAATGAAAAAAAAAACTTGAAAAAAATGAATAGAAAAGCTCAGCAAATAAGACAGAAAAACAGAATCAAGTTAATTATAAACTGAAAAACATAATTAAAATAAAAGGTTCACTGGATGGGCTCAATAGTAGATTGAAGATAACAGAGGACAGACTCATTAAACTTGAAGACAATCTGAACAACAGAAAGGAAATAGATTGAAAAAAATAAACAAAGCACAAAAATCTGTAGGACAAAAGATCTAACATTTGTGTTATTGGAGTCCCAGAAGAAGAGAAGGAGTGTGTATCTGAAAGAATATTGGGGGGAAAAAAAGGCTAACTTCTATAATTTGCCAAAAGGCATAAATCTATAGATTCAAGAAACTGAGCAAACTCCAGAAAGGATAACCCTAAGGACATTCAATGAAGCCAAGATATATCAAATCAAATTTATGAAAACTATACACAAAGAACCATTTTTGAAAACATCTACAGAGAAATGATGCATTTCTCAATGGAAACCATGGATGCCAGAAGAAAGCAGTATAACATTTTAAATGCTGAAAGAACAGAACTGTCAACCTCAAATTTTATACCCAGTGAAAATATTAATCAGGAATTAAAGGGAAACAAAAACATTCTCAAAGAAAACTAAGAGAAATTGTCAGCAGCAGTCTCATCCTTAAAGAATGGCTAAAAGAAGTTCCCCAAACTTAAAAGAAATGATAAATGAGGGAGGTTTATAACTTCAGAAAGAAAGAAGTCAAAATGAATAAAAATACTGCTAAATGTAATAGACTATCATTCTCCTCATGAGTTTTTATATGCTCAGTGTAGAAGAAAACAAGACAGATTTTAAAATAGGTAAAGGGACCTAAGCAGAAGTTAAGATTCTATAAATTTACTCAAAGTGGTAAAATGTCAATACCAATAGTATCTAAAATAATTTACACATGCACAAATGTAATAATCAAAGGAACCACTCTAAAAAAAGCTGGTGATATGCTCAAAAACACTATAAAATAAAAATGGAATTCTAAAATATGTTCAGGTAGACTACAGGTAAGCAACAAAAGGGAAAGAGGAGGAAGAAACAGAAGGAACAAACAGAAAACTAATAGTGATCTAGTAGACCTAAGCTCTTACATATCAATAATTACTGTAAGTATAAATGGTCTAAATACAAAAATTCAAAACAGAGATTGGCATAATGGATTAAAAAGTATGACCTAGCTAGAGGCTATTTATAAGACCCTATCTTTGATTGTCATGGCATAAGCAGACTGGATGAAAAGGATATGCTATATAAACAATCAAAATAAGAGCAGCAGTGGCTATATTATCAGGAGAAGCAGACTTCAAAGCAATGAAAATTATCAGGGCACGATATGTTCAATACAAAATGATTAAATGATCTATCCACCAAAAAGACATAGTAATCCTAAATGTGGAAACAACAGAAATTCAAAATATAAGAAACAAAAGCTGATAAAACCCAGAGGAAAAACAGAAAAATATAAAACTATAATTGAGGACTTCAACACTCTTCTCTCAGCAAAACAGAACTACAAGATTGAAAACCAGCAAGAAGACTGAAGAACTAAACACCATCAAAAAGAAATTTAAAATTTTTATTTATAAACTACTCCACCTAACAAGAACAAAATACATATTCTTTTCAAGCGCTCATGGAACATTCATCACGACAGACCAGAAACTGAGTCATAAAATATACCTAAATCAATTTAAAAGAATTTAAACGGGCGCCTGGGTGGCTCAGTTGTTAAGTCTGCCTTCAGCTCAGGTCATGATCCCCGGGGTCCTGGGATCGAGCCCTGCATCAGGCTCCCTGCTCAGCGGGGAGCCTGCTTCTCCCTCTCCCTCTGCCTGCTGCTCCCCCTGCTTGTGCTCTGTCAAATAAATAAATAAAATCTTAAAAAAAAAAAAAAAGAATTTAAACATAAACAGCGTGTCACCAACCATAAAAGAATCAAGCTAGTCAACAACAGAAAGTAAAAAAATTTCCAAACACTCAGAAACTAAAATCACACTTCTAAATAACCTATAGTTCAAAGGAGAAGTCTCCAAAGAAATTTTTAAAAATACATAGAAAACTGAATAAAAATTAAAATACAATGTAACAAATGTGTGGGATGTAGCTAAACTCCCACCTCAAGAAATAGAAAAAGGGCAAAATAAACCAAAAGCAGGTAAAAGAAGGAAACAATAAAAATAAGAGCAGAAACCACAATGAAATTTAAAATAAAAAAATCAATAAAACAAAAATTAAAAAGATCAATTGATAAACCTCAAGTAAGACTGACAAAGATCTAAAAGACACAAAATACAGTATCAGAAATAAAACACTGGATATGACTATAAATATTACAGCCATTAAAAGAACAATAAGAAAACACTAAAAACAAATCTACACATACAAATCAACAACTTAGATGAAATGAACCAACTCTTTGAAAAGGACAAACCACCAAAACTCACCCAATATGAAATATGTAATCTGAACAGTCCTATAACTGCTAGACAATCTTCTACAGAAAATATGAGGGAATACTTCTCAACTCCTTTTATAAGGTCAATGTTACTCTGATAAAATAAATGAACACAAAGACCAAATTTTCTCATGAATCTAGATGTAAAAATCCTCAAAAAAAAGCAAACTGAATCCAGTAATGAAGAAGATTATACATTATGAAGCCAGTAGGAATTTATTTCATCTATGCAAGACTGATTCATATTAAAAAATCCATCAATATAATCCACGTCAAAAGAATAAAGATGAAAAAATCACATAATCATACCTACTGATGCAGAAAAGCATCTGACAAAATTTAACAGGCATTCATAATTAAAAACTCTCAGGAAACTAACCAGGAATAGAGGAGAACTTTCTAAACTCGGTAGAGATCCTACAAATACAGCTAGCATATGTAATAGTGAAAGACTAAGTGCTTTTCCCTAAGATCAGGATCAGGATAAGGAATATGCTCTCAGCAGTGTTATTCAACACAGTAATGGGAAGTCTAACCATTTCAATAATAAAGGGCATACAGATTGAAAAGGAAGAAGCAAAACTATCCCTATTAGCAGATTAAATGGTCATCTACATAAAAAAAAATTCCAAGAAATTTATCAGAAACTACTAGAATAAAGTAGTTCAGCAATATTACAGGTTACAATAACACTCAAAACATCAGACATACTTCAAAAAAAAAAAAAATCATTCATACTTCTGTGGACTCACAATGACCATGTGGACACCAAAGTTAAAAACACAGTGCCATTTATGATCATTGCCCCAATGCTCCTTTGAGGTGACCCTCAGTATCCATGCCTGCTTCCTATCACATCCTTACTTTGTCTTCCCTGCTTGACAGTAAGATAAACTCTCTAAGAGCAGGTGTAGTATCTGTCTTGTTTACAACTGTGTCCGCAGCACTGTGTCTGACACATCATAGCTAATCAATAAATATTTTTGAAGACATTAAAAAAAAAAAAAGAATGTGCTTCAAGTTCCATAGCTAGAGTAACAATTCCGCCATATCCAAACCCAAAACTCCACCCCTTTCCCAATAAAAAAAGTGCTTTCTTTCAGGCAAAAAGAAAAAGTATTGGGAATACAAACAACTAGAGTTAGAAATCAAGATAATCCTTACATTTTATAATATGGAAAGGGCTTTCAGTCACAATTTTTCTTTTCAATTAAGTCACAATCAAGCATGTTCAAGCACAAAAAAAAAATTATACAGTAAGTAAAATATGAGTTGTTAGTAATGGTCCCATGACTACTTAATTTTCCTGTTGTTTTATCTTCACATTCCACATTTTTAGACCCTTATATACTTAAAATAGAAAACATTTTATCTTGTCAGTATTCTAAACCAAGTGACAGGTACTAGAACTACCAATAATTCTAGGAGCATCTAATCACCATTCCACTGATCAAGTTTATCAATTTTCCCTTAGTAGTGGTTCTTAAACTTTTCTGTGTATGTGGAGTTGGGGTAAGGGGTGGGTGCACAGATTACAAATCTACTCTGAGATCCTGATGAAAGCAATTCTATGTGTGCAACAAACAGGCACAAAAACACAGAGTGGGAGGAGGTTTCAGAGGGTTCACAGATCCCTAAGTCCATCTAAGCACCCAAAGTTCAGAACCCATGTAGGCCAAGCCTGTTGTCAACTAGTTACCTTCTAGTTATCAGCTATTTCTTAGGAGCCTAATATGCAAAAAAGACTTTTCAGGAAATATACCGTATTCACAAAAAAGCATACAATAAGACCTTGATTAATTTCCTGGAATACAAAATTAACTTCCTTTATACAAAATTAACCACGTTAAAAATTTAAGCAGAGCTTGATGATCAGAGAAATAAATCCTCCTCAGTATGCCTAATTACTATTTGTTTGCACACCTCTGAAGGTAAAGCAGGGGATCTTCTTCATTCTGAACCTCCTCCATTCCTGAACTTCCCAGGAGATAAAACATACAAGCTCTGTTTTGTGTCCATGGTCCTAACAATGTAAGAAATAAGAATAATAATCTCATACACTCATTAGTGATCATTATACTTTAACTGAGACTCTTAAAATCAACAAGTAAAAAAAAAAAATTAAGGGCTACTTCTACATTATATTTTTCTTTCATCTCTAAATATGAACTAAAAGTCATTTCCTCTAGCCGGAACTTCTCAATAGGGGCTTTATCACTACCCAAAGCATTTTGGAAAAATGTGGAAATTCTGGTTGTGAAATGGAGGTAGACAGGTGGGGAAGTGACTCAGGCAGAGGCAGAAAACTGTGACAGAAAGCAAAGGTTCTAATAAAATAATGAAACCTACAAGTATATCAGAACAAATAAGAACAAAGGTTTATGTCTCAAAGGACTAAGTGATTAAATCAGTAAAATACCAAAATCTTTGTCACAGTATCTGGCATTTATCAATTAGTCAATCACCAGGAGAGCCAACATTATTACCATTATCACTAAATACAGCCAAAAAATGGGAAAGAGATAGTAGGACATCAAAATGGAGAAAAGATCAGACCAAAATTAATTTTTTGTGTGTCACATTTAATTTAGAACAGATGTGGGGGCGCCTGGGTGGCTCAGTCGTTAAGCGTCTGCCTTCAGCTCAGGTCATGATCCCAGGGTCCTGGGATTGAGCCCTACATCGGGCTCCCTGCTCGGTGGAGAGCCTGCTTCTCCCTCTCCCAATCCCCCTGCTTGTGTTCTCTCTCTCACTGTCTCTCTCTCTGTCAAATAAAAAAATAATAATAATAATTTAGAACAGATGTGATATATCCCAAACTTCCAATGTCCTAAAGTGTTACATATTTTTAAAATAATAAAGATAAGGGCGCCTGGGTGGCTCAGTTGGTTAAGCGACTGCCTTCGGCTCAGGTCATGATCCTGGAGTCCCTGGATCGGGTCCCGCATTGGGCTCCCTGCTCAGGCGGGGAGTCTGCTTCTCCCTCTGACCCTCCGCCCTCTCATGTGCTCTCTCTGTCTCATTCTCTCTCTCTCAAATAAATAAATAAAAATCTTTAAAAAAATAAAAATAATAAAAATAATAAAATAAAATAATAAAGATAAAATAGATAACATAGTAGCGCATCTATTTCAAGCATAATAATAAGAATTGGGGGGCTTCAATAAAGAGATATTAAAGAAACAATTAAAAAGGAAAAGCCCAGAGATGCTTTTGTTGTTGTCTGAAAGTATACAAAAAAGGCAACCGAACTAAGATTATAAACAGATAGACAGATGAATGGATGGACAGACAGGGAGGAGGGAAGGGAGGGAGAGAAGAGGAAGGAAGGAGGAAATCAAACTTGAGACTCTCATTAAATGTTTTATTTTACTGATCAGGTTGAAGAAATAGAAAGCAAGTTGTCATTTACTCAGAGTTGAACTATACAGACAATAGAACAGGACATCCCTGTGTAAGTAAAACTAATCAGTTAAATGCAAGATAAGTAACAGCTATTTACAAATAGAAACAATGAAAGAGCCAAGTGACTTGGCTAAAACAAATTAAAAATTAGTGAGTGATAAAGTGTTATACTGGTAATTAGATAAGAATGTGGTGTATGAAACTGAGTGCAACCTTCCAACTGTCCTTCATATTTGTCTTCATGTCCACTGATGACACAAGGTACAATATTTATAATTACCATGAGGGTGAATCTCAGAGCTAGAGATTTCATCGAAAAATAATTTCTGGTGTAGAAATGATAAATACTAGATTTATTATAGTATTTGGGGGTGGAAGGGAAGAAGTGCTAGATAGGTACCCTCATTCAATTGCACTGGTAATGTTTATTTTAACTGAGTGAATATAACAGTGTTTTGTTTTATTATTCTCTATGCATCTTTTAGTATGCCTATAATATTTTTAACAAAACAAGAAAGGAATAATACAAACAATAAAGAAAAAGAGAGATATATTTAATAAAGATAATTGGATTCCATTACTGTGGAAGTAGTTATAGAAATCTGTAGAATTCTCAGCAGAAGGACATCTAAAGTAGGATAATCCTCTGTCTGAATTTCAACGCTACAGGTACAGGTAATGGCCTCTCAACCTCTTAAAATTGTTCTACTCTGAGAATACACTTTCTTGAAAACATGTTAAGAATGTTCAGTAAATTGGTGCAACCACTGTGGAAAAAAAGTATGGAGGTTCCTTAAAAAATTAAAAAAGAAATACCACATGACCCAGTAATTCTACTATTGGGCATTTACCTGAAGAAAACAAAAACCCTAAATCAAAAAGATGCATGCACCCTTGTGTTTATTATAGCATTGTTTATAAATAGCCAAGATATGGTAACAACCCAAATGTTCATCAACAGACAAATGGATAAAGATGTTTTACACACACACACACACACACACACAGAGGATTACTCAGCCCTCAGCCATAGAAAAGAATGAAATCTTGCCATTTGTGACAACATGGATGGACCTAAATGGTATTATGCTGAGTGAAATAAGTCAGGCAGAGAAAGACAAATGCCATATGATTTCAACTTTATGTGGAATCTAAAAAACAAATGAACAAGCAAACAAACAAAAGAACACTCTTAAATACAAAAAACAAACTGGTGCTTGCCAGAGGGGAGGCCAGTGGGAGGATAGACAAAATAAAGGGAATTAAGAGATAAAAACTTCCACTTATAAAATAAGTAAGTCACGGAGATGAAAACTACAGCATAGGAAATATAGTCAGTAACACTGTAATAAAGTTGTATGCTGACAGATGGTAATTACACTTATCATGTGAACACTGAGTAAAGTACAGAATTGCTGAATCAATACATTGTACACCTGAAACATAACACTATGTCAATTATAATTCAATAATACTTAAAAAAAAGAATTTTCAAATTGAAATGCCACGTTACTGGGTATACTTTGATATGTAAGAAATATTAAGTATATTTAAATTTATGCCCAATATAATATATAAGCTTCTTTTATAATTCCTAAAAATGAAATCTCCTATTACTTAAATTCTTGGCAATATCTCATTCATTTTTTCTCTTATTGTAAAGCTGGTATCCACAAATATTAATATATCAGAATAAAACAAAATGGCACAAATATATTAAGGGTCAAGCGAAATCTGCCCAAGGGTCAAGTGAAAACTGCCCAATCCTTAAGCGGATTCTGACTTAACCTTATTTTAAAATACTTTATATTTCATGGTATATCATGTTAATATAATGTTTTTAATAATTTATAACAAACTCTGAAGGAATTACACATCTGAAGGAATCCCACACATTACATTCTTTTTTTTTTTTTTAAAGATTTTATTTATTTATTTGGCAGAAAGACAGAGAGAGCAGGAACACAAGCAGGGGGAGTGGGAGAGGGAGAAGCAGGCTTCCTGCCGAGCAGGGAGCCTGATGTGGGACTCGATCCCAGGACCCTGGGATCTTGACCTGAGCCGAAGGCAGACACTTAACGACTGAGCCACCCAGGCGCCCCCCACACATTACATTCTTAACAATTCAGAATATGGTGTGCTTAGTTCTCTTGACAAATTTTATAGTAGTATAATAATATCACCATAAAATAATTGTATCACCAATATAATAATCATAATTGCAAGCACATTTCTCCTACAAGTCATATTCTATGAGGTGCTACAAAAACATAAATGGGGAGGGATGGGAGTAGCCTATAATAGCCTGATCAGATACAAAGGATAATTCAGCTTTTGGATGAATTGGTATAGATACTCTGGTACAGATACTCAAAACTGGTAACTATACTCTGGCATAAATACTCAGCTTTTGGCGGAATTGGTATAGATACTCTGATCCATCTGTCCTATACCTTAGCATACCAGTTTGCTTTTAAAAATTATTTCATTCAGGGGTGCCTGAGTGGCTCAGTCAGTTAAGCATCTGCCTTCAGCTCAGGTCCTGATCTTGGGGTCCTGGGATCAAGCCACGCAACTTGCCGACTCCTTGCTCAGTGAGGAGTCTGCTTCTCCCTTTCCCTCTGCCCCTCCCCACCTTGTGTGCTCTCTCCCCTCTCTATCTCAAATAAATAAAATCTTTAAAAAAATTATTTCATTCAGCAACAATTTATTAAATATCTACTATGTCTGAAGTCCTATTCTAGACACTGATGATACAAAGATATCAAGCCATGCTTCATATAAATTGGTGGCTCAGATCTGAGTTCACAGTATATCTAATTTATTTAAAAACTATAGTTATCCTGAAAATGTGATTTTTAAGCTCATAAAATCACTAAAATATACATGTAAAACAGAAATAATTTTTAAGCCAATAACGTGTCACAAAAGTTTATTCATCTTAATGAAATTGTGAAGATAAGTCTTCAAAAGGGAAAAAGTAGATTAAAAATGATTTCTCCAAATTATTTCCATTTCTCTTACCAAGCCTACACATATATAAATATACCAACTATAATAATTTTATTTTATTTATTTTTTTAAAAGATTTTATTTATTTGAGAGAGAGACAGCCAGAGAGGGAACACAAGCAGGGGGAGTGGGAGAGGGAGAAGCAGGCTTCCCGCAGAGCAGGGAGCCGGATGCAGAGAGCTGGATCCCAGGACCCTGGGATCATGACCTGAGCCCCAGGCACACACCTAATGACTGAGCCACCCAGGTGCCCCAGGTGTAATTATTTTAAAAACCAACAAACTCATACATATGTTTATATTAGAACTCTAGAGGGCAATGAAAGAAAATTACATAAAATACAGTTCTTCCTCCTCAAATTCTAACAAAATTTAAACCTCAAACCTCATTTTACTCCCAAAATTTTGAAACTTGTGGAGATTCATCTCTCTACTTACCCAGCAAATATAAATGATCACATTTCTATCTGCAATTGTAAAGTATCTTTCAAGCACTCTAAAAGCACTCCAAATACATATTCCTTTTATTAAAATGCATTGTATATCTAAAGCAGTAACTTAAATATCTATGGTTTAATTACTTCATTAATATGGAAATCACTTTTTCAGCCCAATCATATCTCACATTTCCTATTACTATTGGTAAAAATGATATCTCTATCAAAAATAGAATTGAAAATCTCTATTTTAAAAGACAGGATGTACAAATCTCAGGCTTTCACATGCTTCCAATACATAAAAATGTTTCACAACCAAAAATACCTAGAATGATCAAACAAAGGTGGGATATTAAAGGCAACAGAGAAAGAAAGATTATGACTAAGAAGTCCTAAATTCTAATCATGGTTCTGTCACTGGTTTGCTATAAGACGCATAGCAAACTCTTAAACTGTTTCAATTGTTTCTTTTCCAAAACAGTAACTGGTTCTAATTTTAATTCAAAGTTTACATGATGTCCATTCTGAATCCTATAAACAACTTTTGTTTTAATGATGATCTGGGATTGTAGGCTTCCTTTTTTCCCTTCATTACCCTGGTTCAGCAGAGTTCTTAATACCCATGGGCCCTTAGGAGACCCAATATCCTTGTATAATTATTTAACATCTATCTTCCTCTCCATATTTTAAGTTCCATAGGAGAGGGAAGTATAGTTGGTCACTTTTAAATATTTGGATCATTATTATATTACCAAGGCTTGGAATAATGCTTTGAATACAGAAGGTAGTCAGTAAATATTTGTTGAATGAATGGAAAAAAAATGGCTGCTCAAAGCTGACATACTGAGTGAGAAATAATACCTGATTGAAAAAAGAAGAAAAAAAAAATCATACTAACCACTAAGGCCATTTGGTACAGGAATAAGAAGTACTACATACCTCAAGAAAAAGTCCAATTTTCTATGTACATTATGTAAGTCAGGGAGCAAAACATGACATATACTATATAAACATAATTTCTGAAAACAGTGTTAAAAAATCAAAGTTTTAGATTTAAAGGATTGAGACTAATTTATTTGGAAAATATGCTACATTCCCCATTAATGAGGCATTATAATATGAACCAATATTTAATAAAACTACATGCTAATCACATGTTAGAATTGGTAATTTTGAAGTATGACTTATTATTGTATCATAATACATCAGGTCACATACTCCAAAATGAAGAACCAACTTTTTCACTGGTATAAGCAGTACTGCAAAGGAAGATAAATAGCCCCATAAGACTTTGAATTATCTTATTCTTTATTACCAAGTGGAACAAAGTTTATAAAATGACTTATTCCATTATGGGTGAGGTTAGGTAACAAAAACCTACAGAGAAGCAGTAATACCCATAACTAGTTTCCTTATTTCTATTCACATTAACAAAAGAACTACAGGTTAGACAGGTTGAACCACAAAAACCATAGTTAGAGGATAACAGGTAGGCTACCACTGCAGATCTATGGGATGTCACTAGGCATTATGCATTAAGGAAACACTTAATAATGAATAATTTGAGTTCCCCCCACCCCCAGGATGGCAATCAGCATTAGTGTTAGTCATGCTCCTGAATATAACCAAATGACAATCAGTTTTGTTCCTATATACTACTTAATACTATCTAATAAACTGGCCTTCCTTCAAATACACAAAATAAGTAAAAATGCATCAAAAGGAAAATTTAATGGGGTGCCTGGGTGGCTCAGTCAGTTAAGCATCCTACTCTTGATCTCAGCTCAGGTCTTGATCTCAGGGTCATGAGTTCAAGTCCCATTGGGCTCCATGCTGGGCATGGAGCCTACTTAAAAAAAAAAAAAAGGAAAATACATGAAAAATTATAGACCCAGGTACCCTACTAATTCAA
This sequence comes from Mirounga leonina, assembly GCF_011800145.1. NCBI lineage: Eukaryota > Metazoa > Chordata > Mammalia > Carnivora > Phocidae > Mirounga > Mirounga leonina. The sequence continues at coordinate 20,766,577 of NW_023270447.1, forward strand.
ATATGAATTATACATGGATTATTTCTGCCATTATCTAGAGCACTCTGGTTTAAGGAAATGTGAAATATTAGAGTTGCTTTCCCTCAGTATTTTGATTAGAAGAACAGGACCAGGTAATTAACACAAAACAATTCAGAACATACAATAAGGATTATTTTAGCAACTGAATTTAGTTTCTAGAGCTCCACTGTCAGTTCAGTAGTCACTAACCACTTGTGGCTATGTATATTTAATTAAACCAAAAATAGACTTTTTAACCACAATTTCATGTGGCTAGTGCCTACCATATAAACAGTTACCAAAAGGATATATAACATTTCTTTCTTTTTTTTAAATTGAAGTGTTGTTGACATATAATATGAGTTTCAGGTGTACAACACAGTGATTCAATGTTTACACACATTAAGAAATGACTGCCACCATAAGTCTACAAGGATATATGTATATTTACATATTTACACATACATATATATGATTTCTATCATGCTAGAAGTTTTTTTTTTTTTTTTTTAAAGATTTTATTTATTTGACAGAGAGAGACACAGCGAGAGAAGGAACACAAGCAGAGGGAGTGGGTAAGGGAGAAGCAGGCTTCCCGCCGAGCAGGGAGCCCGATGTGGGACTTGATCCCAGGACTCTGGGATCATGCCCTGAGCCGAAGGCAGACGCTTAACGACTGAGCCACCCAGGCGCCCCTCATGCTAGAAGTTTTAATGAACAATGTGTTCTAAAGGGTAGAGGCCAGGTCCAATGTTGTTCTGTATATACTACAGTTCTTAATATAGCACCCGAATACGGTAGGCACTTCAGAATTTGATTTAAGACAAATCACTATAGTGGCAGAAATGATCCTACAAACATGTCTTGTTTGGTTAATAGTCTTTTAAGAATTGGAACAAATATTTTAAAATTTAGAAGTCTCTAAAAAAGGCAGTAAGAGCCCAAACCGAAACAAATCACCATAGCAGAGAAGCGGTTGACACCAGCTGCTTCTATAATGGCTTACCTGTTCACAAAGTCATTGCCAATCCCACTATGTGTGTATGTCCCTTACACTCACCTGCTTCACTAATTTTTTTTTTTTAAAGATTTTATTTATTTATTTTGACAGAGAGAGAGAGAGAGAGACAGGGAGAGAGGGAACACAAGCAGGGAGAGTGGGAGAGGGAGAAGCAGGCCTCCCGCCAAGCAGGGAGCCCGATGCGGGGCTCGATCCCAGGACCCTGGGATCATGACCTGAGCCAAAGGCAGACACTTAATGACTGAGCCACCCAGGCACCCTCAAAGACACATCTTAATAATACAACTTTTGAAATTAATAAAAAAATTTCTCTGGGGAACTACTGAAATGAAAAAAAATGTTTGTTTTAACTTCACAATACTACCACAATTCACTTACTCATATTTGATTCCAATAGCAGGTATACAACAGGCATCCCAATTGACTGAATTAATAAATTATATCCTTGCCTAGATATTAAAAAAACTTGCTACAAGTGTCATCAGATAAAAACAAAATGTTAGTATTCAAATAGTGAACTGTGAAATTCTGGTTTGGTAACTTTTCCTAAACTCATTGTTTGTTATTTGTTTCTGCTATTTGTATAAAAGAATATCTACAGTCAGATAACAATTTCCCTTTCATTTAAATCTATCTTACTCTCTTGGTTATTGAAGGTTTTTTTTTTTTTTATGGTATCTACTTACACTAGATTTAAGAAATTATCTACTTCCTCAGCTTCAGCCACTTCTTATTATACCAGCTCATTAATTGTAACTGTTGTAAGCCAAATTACTAACAGAAAAACAAAAGTTTCTGTTTTCCAAAGAGCTGGAGTATGAACTGGTATCCTTCCTTAGCTCAACTCCAGTAATTAAGCCTAAAAAGATACCTAAGCAGAGTTGTTTATTATCAGTACCACTCCTTTCTTTCCACAAGATCAGTACAAACAGCCTAATTTTTTATTCCTTAGTATTAGTTCTAACTGAAAATGTTTTTAAATTAATGTAGTAACAGTCAGAAGTTTTGATATAGAAAAATTCATCAGATTTTCAAAAATGAGATCAATTTCCTATTTACTTTTGATAAGAAATACATAAATGATTACTCTTAGAAATAAAGATTTTATTCTTTTATCTTAACCTCTTCCAAATATATACTCAAGGATTTAATAGTTTTTAATTACCTAAAAAAATGCTAGATTTAAATGCATTCTCAAGCTCAAGCAATTTTTACCAAGTTAAAATAATTCCAAACATAGCCAGCAGGTTCAAAAACTGTTTCAAACATCTAAAAATATCTTCCGGTATCTTTTTAAAAGTAATTTTAAAAGATAGGTCAACAAACTGGTATTAATAAAAACATACAATCCAGAATGATAAAGGGAACGCTACACACACATCCACAACATGCTCCTCCAGTTCCCTAAAGATGTCATTTGAGATTATTGGCAAACAACAACAACAAAAACCAAAAAAACTTCATCTAATCTCAGTGACAGTAAAAATGCTTAAGAATACAGAATTTCCAGTTAATAGTACTATATATATTTGAAATATTTGAAAATAGCTAAGAGAATAGATCTTAAAAGTCCTCATCACAGGAAAAACAGATTTGTAACTATGTGTTGATGTTAACTAAACTTACTGTGGTAATCATGTCTCAATATATGCACATATCAAATCATTATATTGTACACCTAAAACTAACACAATGTTCTATGTCAATTACAGCTCAACAAAAAAAATTTAAAGAGAAAACAGAATTTCCAGGATAAGCTGTTTTAAGATTTCAGTAGGCAGAAACTAGACAAATCATTACTAATCATTTGCTGTCTTCTACCCCTGAGATCAATTAAACTTCAAGTCCTAGAAAAGAATGTAATTTAACACACATCCCCCCCCCCCAAGAGAATGATGGATACAAAACAGGACTTTAAATTCAAACTATTTTTCTGTAAATCTTTAGTATGTAAATACATGACAGTTTACGTATTTTTAATATAAACTTCTAATACATGGATTACCAATTAACTTCACTTGAAAAACCAGTTTATTTAAAATTCATCCAGTGCGGGGCGCCTGGGTGGCGCCCCGCACTAGATGTCCTTAAGTGTCTGCCTTCGGCTCAGGTCATGATCTCAGGGTCCTGGGATCGAGCCCCACATCAGGCTCCCTGCTCGGCGGGAAGCCTGCTTCTCCCTCTCCCACTCCCCCTGCTTGTGTTCCCTCTCTCGCTGTGCCTCTCTCTGTCAAATAAATAAATAAAATCTTTAAAAAAATAAATAAATAAAATAAAATTCATCCAGTGCAAAGTATTTTTAACACATTCCAGAGTGTGAACAAAAACCTCTGAGCTCACTGCAAAAAATGTCTTTAAACAGACATAATTATTTGCTAAACAGAATAAATTTCCTTATTCAAATGTAAATAAAAATATTTCTATAATCCACAAGGGACTTCTCTGTCTCTCTAAATTCAAGGTATTAAAATAGACCTTTGCATTCATTTACCATGGCTGTTTAATAGAACTTTTGCAATGGTCAAAATATCCTATGTATCATTGCTGTACAATATGGCAGCCGCTAGCCACATGTAGCTATTAAGCACTTAAAATGTGGCCAGTGTGACTGAAGAATTAAATTTTAAATTCTATTTATATTTAATTAATTTAAATTTTAATAGCTACATGTGGCTAATGGCTACAGTACTCAACGACACAGTTACAGACTATCAAATGATCATGACTAGGTATAATAACCTCCAACAGTGCTACACTTATTAAAAGGAAAGCATCACAAGGAAACAACCCAAGTATCTACTGATGGATGGGTTGATAAAAGAAATGTGGTATATACATACAATGGAGTATTATTCAGGCTTAAAGAAGGAGGGAAATTCTGACAAGTTACAACATGGCTGAACTTTGAAGACATTATGCTAAGTGAAATGGGCAAGTCATAAAAGGACATTTACTGATTGATTCCACTTACATGTCAAATGCATGGAAACAAAAAGTAAAATAGTATTTGCCAGGACCTGGGGAATGGGGTAATGGAATGTTAATGTTAAATGGGACCAGAGTTTCAGCTAATAAAAAGAATTCTGGAGTTAGATGGTGGTGACAGTTGCACAATATGATGAATGTACTTAATGCCATAAAACGCACACTTCAAATGGTTAAGATGGTAAATGTTACGTGTATTTTATCACAACCAAAAAAAAAAAAAAAAAAAGCATCACAATTTGACCAAATAAATACTTCTGACAGAACAGCTAAATGGAAATATAAAGTCCCCAATAAAGGAAATAAAGTGTTTCTCAAAGGAAACGTTAGATTTGCTGAGAAAAAGTTACAGGAATCCCCCAGTGAATCAAGTTGTACTACATTACCACACCATTAACTGAGAGCTGAGCATTTCACTTCTACAGGCTCAAGCTGGACAGAGTATACTGGAGCTCTTTTAAGAAGTCACAAGGCGGGAGGTATCTTTGAGCTCGCCGAGTAGACACCATGAGCAAAGCTCACCCTCCCAAGTTGAAAAAATTTATGGACAAGAAATTGTCATTGAAATTAAATGGTGGCAGACATGTCCAAGGAATATTGCGGGGGTTCGATCTGTTTATGAATCTTGTGACAGATGAATGTGTGGAGACGGCAACTAGTGGGCAAGAGAGTATTGGAATGGTGGTAATACGAGGAAATAGTATCATCGTGTTAGAAGCCTTGGAGCGAGTATAAACAATGGGTGTTTTCATCAGAAGAAATCAACTGCTTCCACATGTCTCCTCCATAGTACCTGTTTTACTACAATATAAAAATCAGGTCGTGTGCATTTTCATATTGAACTTTTTTGTTAAAAAACTTTTATAATAGCCCCCCCCAAAAAAAAAAAAAAGAAGTCACAAGGCTAGACAAAGTAAAGCCAAAGCAGAATTGTATAGAGTGCTTGGTGTTGCTTGGTTTGATTTGGTTTTAGGGACTGTCAAGACAGCTGGCCTTGAGTAAGTCACATATTGAGCAATAAGAAAAACAAAACTCAGGGCGCCTGGGTGGCTCAGATGGTTAAGCGTCTGCCTTCGGCTCGGGTCGTGATCTCAGGGTCCTGGGATCGAGTCCCGCATCAGGCTCCCTGCTCCTTGGGAGCCTGCTTCTCCCTCTGCCTCTCTCTCTCTCTCTGTCTCTCATGAATAAATAAATAAAATCTTAAAAAAAAAGAAAAACAAAACTCAGATATGTATTATTTGTTGATTGTGTCCAGTTATTTTTAACTTCTTTAGAAGACTATTTTAGTGAAAAGGCATGACAAAGTACAACTCTCAGGTCACAAAGAGCATAGCAAGGAAAAACTAGGGTAGGGATGACAATATCACCATTAATAAGAAATAACTCATACACAAGAAAGAAAGATAAAATTAATGTAGAACACAAAAATAAAAGGATCATCCTTTTCCATATAAATTTATTTGATATATTTACATCCAAATGTTATGATCACTAAGTGTTAACGTATTACAGCAAAATATTTTAGGAAGCTGCTAGATGCTCAAGTGGAAAGGACTTGTAAAACAAAGTTTATTCTTAAGCTTTTCAAGAAATTTTTTTATTTATAAGATCTTTACCCCCACAGACAGACATAAATGAGAAATAAGTGCAGACTAAATTTTAACATCAGAAATATATTACTTTAAAAGACATAAAACATGAGTATTTTTCCAGTTCAGTAAAATATCTCATGCATATCAAACACGCACTTCGCAAGTCTATTTTGTGGGTAACATGATTGGCCTCTCTTAATTTATATATAATTTATAAATATAGAAAACATCATTCAACTACATCAGTAACAGCTTCTTTAAGTGATTTTTAAACTGTCCAGAAGTTACACTCTACTTCTGCTGGAATCACCACACCTCTACACAATATTTTTATGCTATAAAAATACTACAAAGAACTTTGATACTCCCATGAATACTCACAACTAGGTGGCAAATTATATATTCCCTTTTATATTTATTTTCTGTTATCTCGGGGGGGGGGAAGATATTTTTCACATTCACTTTTAACATAGCTTTGAAAATATTAACCATTTTTTAGGTATACTAAAGGAAAAAACTACAACTTTAAAGTTAATAAAACTAGAATTGTGTGGAGTACTAAAATGAGGAATAGGAGTCAGAAGCGTTCAGGTTAAAGCAGACATTGGCTGAGTGAACATGAACACCTGAAAACTGGATATAACAATCCCTCCCCATCCCTAACTCAGAGGGTCATTTTAAGAACCGAAGAAATAATACAGGTGAAAGTGCTTTATAACTCAAAAATGCTTCACATAGGGTGATATTACTATTAGTAATATTCTCATATTTTTTCAACATGGTTCTATTTATTATGAGGCATCTTATAACCGACCCTAGTTCCTTTTCTATAATTACCATTAAACTATACTAAAATAAAGGATTATCCACTATCTTGCCAACCTCAAAGAGAGCAAAAGGAAAGGTACCCCACCCCACCCCATTTTTATTAGAAATTTAGTTTAGTGCTTTTAGGGACTTGATAAAGTAAGAATTTTGCTTTAGATCTGATATTTAAGGTTCCTGTTGGTTATTCAACCATCCTTAAAAGGACACATCAAAACTAACTGTAGAATTTTGTGTAGAGTTTTGTGAGGTTTTAATACAATGAAAACATGCACCAGAACAAAAATTTATAATAAAATGAACACCTTGATGCTGGAGTTCAAAGATAAGGTTTCCATAGCAAAGAAGTCAGTTATGCTAACCAATAAGCAACAAACAATTGGACATTTACTATAACTTATACAAAATTCAAGCATATTCAACTACAGAACTGATATTATTAATATTCAGAAGTATATTACCATAAATCTATCTCTCTCTGCTGAAATGTGCAGGACCACTGTGGACTTTGCAGATATATCATCTTAGCTCAAATTTTATAAAAAAGTCCAAAAGCCTCTGGGAAAGAATACAGATCTGAATTTAAACAGTTTCATGAAATCACTTAATTCTTCTATAGCTCCATATTTGCAATAAATATTTTCTGCATGACAAATAACACACCACAGATTTTTTTTTTTTTTTAATTTTAAGTAAGCTCCATGCCCAACATGGGCTTGAACTCACAACCCGGAGATTAAGAGTCACATGCTCTACTGACTGAGCCAGCCAGGCGCCCCCCACACCACAGATTCTTTTTTTTTTTTTTTTAAAGATTTTTATTTATTTATTTGACAGAGAGAAACACAGCGTGAGAGGGAACACAAGCAGGGGGATTGGGAAAGGGAGAAGCAGGCTCCCCGCTGAGCAGAGAGCCCGATGTGGGGCTCGATCCCAGGGTCCTGGGATCATGACCGAGCCGAAGGCAGACGCTTAACGACTGAGCCACCCAGGGCCCCACACACCACAGATTCTTAAATGAAAGCTCAATCCTAGAAGTTCATCATATATCAACATATGATTTCTTTATTCTTACACACATAATCTCACCATGCTGTTATTTTAAATGAAGACACCATGGAAATACACACACTTTCTGATAGCTAACCTCATTATTCCTTCTATGGTGCAAAAGAAGAAAGAAAAGAGGGGAAAACAATTAGCCTATAAAGCATGATCAGCTCTCTACGCCTTACACCTAACTTTAATCAGTCTGTAAGCCACACAACTTAAGTATTAAAAAAAAAATAAAAATGAAGTAATCCTAAAATGTAAACCTGAGAGAGGGAAGAGTTACTATCCACTATATTCCAGGCACTTCATGCATATCATTAAAAAAAAAAAAAAACCTAAATAACCTTCTGAGCCAGAAATTATCCCCATTTTTATAAGAAAACTTGCCTCATGTTGCCACCTCTGGCTCTACCTAAAGAAAATGATGAAATGAGTTATGCTCCCTCATAAATACCAAAACAAATGCAGAAAAAAGTTTAAATACATGTAAAACCTGAGGATTTTCTGACATGAGACTTATTTATTCAACAAATATTGGTAAGTAACTGCTATGAACAAGTTGCTCTGCTCAGGACTAAGGGGTGAAAGACAACGATAAGATATTCTCAATAATTTTAAGCACTCAACTAAGGAGAGAAAAGGAGGTAGGATACAAACAACTACAGTGCAATGCAATATATGATAAATATCATGAGATAGAAAACATCCTACTTAAGTTTTGAGGACAGATTATACATGACAAGGGGTACGTAAGGAAAAAAAGAATCTGAATTTGACCTTAAAAAAAATTCCAGTAGACAGACTACAGCAAGAATATATATGTAACGAAACATTAGTAATCATAGAGTGCCTGAAAAATAAGCTGCTTACATGAAAAAAGTCAAGAATTAAAAAGTATTTTGGGACTACAACAATGACAGCCATCATTGCTAAGCTAAGGAATTAGGGCTAGCTCACAGGCAGTAAGGAGTCCCTGAGTGCCGGAGACAACTTCAGAATCTGGCAGTTGTACATAATCTAAATAAAACAAAGTGAGACTGAAGAGGTGGGGTATCAAGATACTGTATTGTCGAAATGATAACGCAGGCCCCAGCGTGGATAGTAGCAAAATAATGAATGAATTCAAGTTACAAAATTAAAAAAAAAAAAAAAATCAACTCAAGAAACTTAGATAGTAGTCAAATAAAAATGACCAGCAGAAGCGCCTGGGTGGCTTGGTTGGTTAAGCTACTGCCTCCGGCTCAGGTCCTGATCCTGGAGTCCCAGGATCGTGTCCCACATCGGGCTCCCTGCTCAGCGGGGAATCTGCTTCTCCCTCTGACCCTCCCCCCTCTTGTGCTCTCTCTCAAATAAATAAATAAAATCTTTTAAAAAAAATGACCAACAGATTTCTAGCATGGGCAAGAAGGGGAAAAATGATAACCTTTAAAAATATAGAGAAGTCAGATGTAGCAAAAGAGTAATAGAATCAGTCAAGAACTCAGTCACTTATTTATTCAAGCATTTATCAAGCATAAGCCACAGGCGAGGTGCTAGGTACATAAAGATGAGTAAGACCTAGTTCCTGCACTAAAAGCGAGACACACATATAACTTAACAATTCCTATATTGGATGATATATTCTGTAACATGAGCCACAAAATGGGAAGTAAGCTAATTTGCCAATGGGTCAAATGCTACATGACCAATCACTAAAATTACTTATCAAAAAATGTAGCTTAAGTAAAATTTTTGATTATAGGCTATGAATATATTCATATAGTCAATCAATATATATGCTTTTCTTAGAATTTTAAAGAGTGTCCAATTTGCCAAAAGCTTTTCAGGCAGATGATCAATACCACTATTCTTAAAGTTAGAGCAAAAGCAAAGATACAGAAGTATATAAAAGCAGTGTAGTTCCAAGAACTGCAAATACTTTGACAGAATATGCAAGGAGAAAAATCTGAAAGGATTGAGAAGGACTGGATAATGGAAGGTCTGACATATTTTATTGTAAAATTAATGGAAAGTTATTAAAAAGGTCTTAAACAGAGAAGTTCTTTCTAACCTATACTCCCTTCTTAGAGAACAGTCCCTATCCCAAACTCATAGGAGAATCCTTGCAGCCATACTGGTACTTATCGGTACTGAGAACTTCATCCCTCCATTGCTATAATTGACCAGATCAGGAGTACATGTTCTATACAGGGCCAATCAAATTTTCTCATTACGGGGCGCCTGGGTGGCTCAGTCGTTAAGCGTCTGCCTTCGGCTCAGGTCATGATCCCAGGGTCCTGGGATCGAGCCCCACATCAGGCTCTCTGCTCAGCGGGGAGCCTGCTTCTCCCTCTCCCACTCCCCCTGCTTGTGTTCCCTCTCGCTGTCTCTCTGTCAAATAAATAAATAAAATATTAAAAAAAATTTTCTCATTAAGAATTTATAATTGTGGCACAGAATAAGTGAGTCAGTTAACTGTGGATATTAGACTTGAAGAGTTCATGGAAATTCAGAAGTTGGGAGTGCCATATGAAAGAGAACCAGTATACAGAATACATAAAGCAGTATACATACTTAAAGAAGAGATAGGAGAACACGTAACCCTAGAAAGAAAGAAAGCCTATAGTTTCCTGTTCAGTAGTCATGGAACATTGCTAATTATCCCACCTTGGAAAAAGTGAGATGTCCCTGTAGCCTTCCAATAAATCCAATTTTTGTTTAAGCAAATTTAAATGGGTTTCTATTCCATGCAATCCTGACAAAACAAACTGATTAATTCTGGTGGTTAATCTAAAGAATAAATTAGATGACAAATAGGCTAGAAACAGGTAGAACATTTAAACTGGGGACGGAGTTATCAAAAGAAAGCAATAGTAGCAAATATAGGCAGATTATTATAAAAGAAAAAGTAGCCAATATTGTGCAGGGTCCAGGAAGCTTAATTTAAACAAGAGTTTCAGGAAATTGAAACAGTATCTATTGCCTCAAGGGACTAGAAGGAGCAGATCATGGATGCTTTTATGAGAATAATTTCAACAGAATAATTGGGAGAGAAGTAATATTTTAAAAAGCTAAGAAATAAGTGGAAGAAAATAAACACAACTAAGAAATTTCTTTTAAACGGATGCCAGAGTGGCTCAGTCGGTTAAGCCTCTGCCTTCCGCTCAGGTCATGATCCCAGGGTCCTGGAATTGAGCCCCACTTCAGGCTCCTTGTTCAGCGGGGAGCCTGCTTCCCCTTCTGCCTGCCACTTCCCCTGCTTGCACACTCTCGCGCGGCTCTCTCTCTCTCTGACAAATAAATAAAACCTTTTAAAAAAAAATAAAGAAAAAAAGAAATTTCTTTTAAGGAATGTGATGATTAAAAGAAGTTTGAGGGGACAACAGTATTAAAGAAAAAGTATTTAAAAAGAAAAAGGAGAGAGATAAATTTTTTTTAAGGCAAAGAGGGGAAAATGAAAGCCCCATACTGCAAAAGAATGGAAAGGAAGCAGAAATCTAGGAAATTATAGCCTCAATGAGATCAAACAATTTTTCCTTAAAATTGATTAACAGCAACAAAAACTAATGGCTAAAATTCCAAGAAATTTAGAGAAGAAAAGTTGAGGAAACTCACATTATTAAATACTATGTATCACTCAGTAGAGGCAGTGACTAGGTGAGTGATTTGTTGAGAACAAAGGAGTAGGAATAGATTGGACTTAGGAAAATAACAGGTTTGAGCCGCAACTGGGGAATATGATGGGGAGTTAACAAAAAGTAAATCAAGGATCTTATTGACCACAGGCTTCAGGGGATATAACAAAAAAGAAAAATCACAAACTGGTACTGTAAGGAAGAAGTGACTTACTAACGATTTAGGTAAGGATAACTTCAAGTATAATTCATTACATAACCTAGTATGATATACCCTTAACTTCTAACTCGCAAAAATTAAATAAGGCTATTCAGAAATGTTTCTGCCTTAAAAACTGAAAAATGTTCTATCTTAAATTTACATTATAAGAAATATTGTTATATATTTCATAATATTTTAAAAATTAAATAACTTAAGACCTTTGTTTTACTCTGTATTCAAAAATCAACTCCAGATGTACTGACTTACATATAAAAAATAAAACTCCAAAACTCTTAGTAGAAAATGTAGTTAACTATTAGACCCAAAGTAAGGAACAATTTCTTACACAAAAAGCAATTACAATACAAGAAAAGATTGATAAATTTGACTAAAATTAAAATTAAGGTTTTTTTTTTTTCACCAAAAGATACCACAGCAGTGACAAGATTCCAGGTTTATAAATACCAGTAAATTCTGCAATAATATTTGTTTTATATCAGCATTAAATCTAATCAACTCCAGCATTTATTAACAAGCTATGCAAATAACTAAATAACTGATCCAGTTTGTTCTTTAAAGAAATAATTAATAATAATAATAGTTTGCACGGAAGAGATACAGAATGGGAAAAATCAGCAGTTCATAAACTACACATAAAATTTTCACTACTTTTTTGCTTGTAAATTCATTCTTTAATTGAATCAACTAACTTTTTATTGCCTGGTACATCTTAAGTGATACAATATTTTATGACTTTCTATGGTTGTTCATTTGGACAGTTTGTGTATCCAGAGGTCAAATATGTGTAACTTTACCCTTTCTGTAACAAACCTATAATAGATATTAAGTGCAGGCTTGCTGATCACAATGATATAAATGTTTCTAAATATTCGCCAAAAGGTAAAACATTTAAAACATTAAAAACTGTCCCTCCCACAAACTCCCTAAAATAAAGTGAAAAGACAAATTACAAACTGAGAGAAGACACACAAAGGATTAATATGAAGAGTATAAAGAACTCCTATAAGTCAGTAGGAAAAACAGAAAAACAGGCAAGAGACATGAACAGGAATTTCACTGATAAGGAACTATAAAAAGGCCAGTAAACATAAAAAGAAATGTTCTACATCGATGATGATATGGAAGATGCAAATCAATACCACAATGTGGTAACATTCTATACTCTTCTGATTTGTAAAAATTAAAGGCAATATCAATTGTCAGAGAAGATCGATAATCAAAGGATCTTTCATCTCATATACTGCTGATATGAATATAAATTGGTGCAATCATATTGGAAGTTGGGCATCATCTTCTAGAGTTGGGAATTCACCTACCCTGTGAGACAGCAATTATACCTTTAGGTATATAATTAATAAAAACTCTTATATGTATACAACAGGAAAAATGCATAGAATGTCCACAACAGCACTGTTCACCATTACAAAAACCAAAAAGTAACTAAATGCTCAACAAGGGAGAGTGAGTGAATCAATAACCAAACATCCAACAGGGGAAGAGTTGATGATAGTTTACTCAATGAAATATTATACAGAAATTAAAATGACTATAGCAACATACAATGGTATGAATTAAAAAATCAAGTTCAGAAAGATTATATTTAACATAATTATATAAAACAATTAAAATAAAAGATATATTTTTGAATTACAGATCCAGCAAAGCTATATACAAATAAAGCAAGAGAATGAACACAGGACTCAAGATGATCATGACCTTGGTTGACAAGAAGGTGGAGATAGGGGTAGGTTAAGTTCCTAGCTTTTTTGGGAGGTGGGGAGTGACTGGTGGTCCATGGGTGCATATTATAGTGATAGATGGATGGATAATTAATCCAATGCAGTGTACCTAAGGTTTAGTAAAAGTAAAAAACAAAAAAACAAAAAAACAAATTTAATGAAATTAGTTCACGAAAATTCTGAAACAGGCAAAACAAGCACCTTCTTAGAGAATCACTAAGGTAGCAACTACAGGAAAGGGAAAACAACATGATTAATGCATAAAATATATGATATTTAACACATGTATGTATGATACTTAGATATGTAAGTACGTCTTCTATAATCTACAACAAATTCCAAATTCTGTCATAACAACTTTGCAATAAATCAAGGTGTTTGTGAGGGAAGCAAAGCTTTAACTAATTAGAAAAAGCAAATCACTGCTGAGTTTCTAAAATAGACAGATCTTAATAACAGTATATGTTATGTAATTCTTATATATCAGTTCATCTTCATAATGTGACACCAATATTTACCTTCAAATCTAAAGTATTTATTATCATCAAATACATTCCTCCCACGCTTTCCTGTTCATTTTAAATAGACAATATTTATACACATATTACACAATTTTTGTGAGATTGTGAAACATGAAACATGACAATAGAGTTAATTTCAAATAAAATTTTATTAGATAAAATTAAGAGAAACTAGACATGTATCAAAATAAAAGTTTTCTGGGGCAACTGGGTGGCTCAGTCGTTAAGCGTCTGCCTTTGGCTCAGGTCATGATCCCAGGGTCCTGGGATCGAGCCCTGCATTGGGCTCCCTGCTCAGTGGGAAGCCTGCTTCTCCCTCTCCCACTCCGCCTGCTCATGTTCCCTCTCTCGCCGTGTCTCTTTCCATCAAATCAATAAATAAAATCTTTTAAAAATAAATAAATAAAAGTTTTCTATTTCTGCTTTTCTAAGATATTAGGGGCTTTTTGACTAGTAGGTTTTGCTATTCAAAATATTAAATATCTTTTAAAAGTTTTTAATTACTTTTCAATTTTCCAACTTTGCTACCAAGTTTACACTGCTGTATATCAAAAGTTAATCACATTAAATGTTATATGATCTTCTCACAGAGTAAAACTGGTTTTTGAAATACAATAGACATTTGATAATTGTTCAACGAGGTACATCTTACAAGGAAATGATACCGAAGTAACTATTCTTTTATTTATTTATTTGAGAGAGAGAGCACTTGCGAGAGAGGAGCAGAAAGAGAAGCAGAAGGAGAGGGACCAGCAGACTGTGTTGAGCATGGAGACTGATGCAGGGTTCGATCCCATGACCCCAAGACAGTGACATGAGCTGAAATCAAGGGTTAGATGGTTAACCCACTGAACCACCCAGGCGCCCTGAGAAGTAACTATTCTATTTAAATATCTTATACACATCTGGAAGTTTTAAGTGATATTTATTTCTACAACCACTCCACTCTTTTTTTGTTTAAAAGGGGGCATATAGGAATAACCTGATAAAAGGCATAAAAATCTGTTGCTAAATTTGAAAAGCAAAAAGAGAAGAGCCCAAGAAACCAAACACAAAGCCCTGGGTTAAACAGACAATGCCTAGAAGGTGCCCCCTACCGATCATTTGTGAATAGAAGTTGTACAAGACTAAAAAAATCTGTATTATACTAATTAGAGATGATAGAAAACAATCTATTTAGAGCCATCATTTTGTAACACTAGTTTCAGCACAGATTTTAACCTAGGTAAAAGGTGTTTGGCAAGGTATTTAAAGACATGCCTTATTCAATAAAGTATGCAGCATTCTATAAGAGTAGCAATAATCAAATCTAAGCTGAAAAACCACATTGTATCAATTTATTATTCAAAGAGTTGATGCTATATATCATTGCCCATTACTAAGTCTATACTGTACTCTTTACTTTTCTTCTCAACTGTATCTCAAAGTACTGACTTAAAAATCAAAATGTTTTCATATAAAAAGTCAATAAAGCCAGTTAGATCCACGTATCTGTAACTAGTAGCAAGAAATTTTCTTATCCTACAGCTACTTCTATCTTAAAAAGCTATGAACCTCATTTTTCTTTAAAATTCTAGTAAAAGGGATAAAGGGAGGAAAAACAGTAAATCAAATCATTGTATACCTTCAAGTTATGCAATATTGTATGTCAAATATATCTCAATTAAAAGGGGAGACAGGGAGGAAATGGACTGAAATGCCTTGGGACTTAATAATTTGGAAAATTTTTAAGTTATCTCTGAGTAACAGAACTATGAGCACTTTTTATTTTCTTTGTGCTTTCCTGTATTTACAGATTTTCTACAATGAACATGTATTATGTTTAAAATTTAAAAGAACTGTAGGGGCAGCCTGGATGGCTCAGGCTGCACTTAGTTAAGTGCCAGTTAAGCAACCAACTCTTGATTTCAGCTCAGGTCATGATCTCAGGGTTGTAGGTTCAAGCCCCATGTCAGGATCCGTGCTGAGTGGCTGAGTGTGGAGGCTGCTTAAGATTGTCTCTTCTCCCTCTGCCCTTCCCACTCATGCTCTCTCTCTTTAGAAAAAGAAAAGAAGGGCGATTGGGTAGCTCAGCTGGTTAAGCAACTGCCTTGGGCTCAGGTCATGAGTCCCACATCAGGCTCCCTGCTCAGCAGGGAGTCTGCTTCTCCCTCTGACCCTCTCATGCTTTCTCTCTCTCAAATAAATAAAATCTTTAAAAAAATTAAAAAAAGAAAGAAAAGAACCATAAAATCCACCTTGCCTATCCCGCTTACTTTCTCATACTACATTCCTTCAACCCACCATAAAATCTTAATCATTCAGACAGAGACATTCTACTTTCCAGCATCACTGCAAAATTAGATGTCACCACCAAATGGGTAAAATAACTGTGTTGTATGTAGGTGTAACATAACTAATGCAGAAATCCCTTTTGAACTTTTCAAGGGAGTATTTTTGGGACAAGGGATTCAAAATGTTAATTTCTTAGGGCAATGATTATAATCAAATTTTTTTTTTTTAAGATTTATTTATTTGAGAGCGAGAGAGAGAGACAAAGATAGCGAGAGAGCACAAGCGGGGAGGAGAGGGAGAAGCAGACTCCCCTCTAAGCAGGGAGTGCGACACTGGGCTTGATCTCAGGACCCTGAGATCATGACCTGAGCAGAAGGCAGATGCTTAACCAACTGAGCCACCCAGGTGACCCTATAATCAACTTCTGTTAGAACAGTCAAGACATTTCTCATTGTAGGTGACAAATGGTGGGCATCTTCTCATCAATGTATTGAGTGCCTATTAAGTGCCAAACACATAGCTTGGTTACACATGGGCTTAAAGTTTTAAAGCTAAGTTTATCTTATGGGATACACCACAGAGAAATGCAAAATTATTTGGAAGGATTTCAGCAAACATTAGACAACTTTCACCAGAAACAGTAATTGTTAAATGATGAAAACCTGCAAAAGGTTATTTTGTACTGTTACTCTTTGTAGAATATTACACCTTATTCCCAACAACAAAGCACTGCTAAATTATAGACTACCAATAGAACACAGAAATCATTTTTTCTTTGTTATAGAGGAGCCTAACAAATAGTATAAAATTTATATTAAAGTTAACTCTGGTTAATTACATTTTTCGCCAATTTTGGCCAACACTGCAATGCAAAATATTTACGGGTCCACAGAACTGAGGCAGCTCAAAAAACGGTATAGTGGAAAACGCACAGATCTGATTTCAAACTCAGATTTACAGTGTAACCATGAACAATCTACCTAACAGTCCTAAACATAGTTTCCTGATCTGTCAAATGGAAATAACAACACCCACCTTATTGGACTATAGGAAAGATTAAATAAGGTAGACAGAGTACCAAGTACAATAACTGACATATAGCAAATGTTCAATAACTGTTATTTGCATTCTCTTCTAGAAAGTGAAGTCGTATCTTCTCAACTTTATATCCTCCAATATAGGATAGATTTTGTAGATGCCCAATAGATGTTTCTTGAAATGAATCCCTGTAATTAAGGCTAACTACCTCAACCTTCCACTTGAGCAAGTCACCTCTACTTAAATAAATTCTGCTGAGAATGGAATTTAAGATTCCTGGCCTAATACTTTATTAGGCATTTTGATGAATATAAATCACTGATCTCAACAAGGTAACTTTATTAGTATGGTATTCAATATCTGAATCTGCAGTCTACCAAATTACTGTTGTAACCAATATTTTCATTTTGAGATTCTTTAGATAGTTTTCATTAATTCAGTTTCCTTAAAAATAAACTTTAATTTCTTTGGCCCCACAAAAGAAATATCTCACTAGGTTTCCACTTCAAATAAAAAATAAAGAGAACAGGATAAAACTAGTTATAAAAGATAAAAATTAGAAATTGCCAATTAAGTTTATATTTTTAACAGCCTATTTTTATTTTTACTACAGCAAACATTCCTTATACATTGAGGCCTCTAGCCATCAAAGTTTGTGTGTACTTTATTAGTGATTCCTTGTTGAATAAAACTCCTAAATTACTAGCAAGAGTTAGAACATTACTCCATAGAAATATTACAGTAATTAACAAGGCAAAACACTATGGTTTCAGATTTTGTTTTGTCTTTCCACAACTGAAGGTTGTTAATAAGCCAATTCCAATTCAAGTAGTAAAGTATTTCAAATTTTGCAATATAATTTGAAACACAGTTTTAAAATGTTGGATATGCCTGGGCGCCTGAGTGGCTCAGTCAGTTAAGTGTCTACTTTTGGCTCAGGTCATGATCCCAGCGTCCTGGGATCAAGCCTGGTGTGGGGCTCCCTGCTCAGCGGGGAGTCTGCTTTTCCCTCCTCCTGCTCTTGTGCTCTTGCTCTCTCTCTCCCTCTCAAATAAATAAATAAATAAAATCTTTAAAAAAAATGTTGGATATACAATGTTTCTAAAAATAAGTATCAATTTCATTAAAAGTAGGTTGTAACATGTAACTTTCAGTTCAAGTACTCCTGAGACAAGATAGGGCAAAGTAACAGTTTTTAACTACTAAACACCAGTTTTAAAACTTGCTACATAATTATTTAAATACTTAAAATCAGTATGTCAGAGAAGCATTAAGAACAACATATTAATTTCTCAATTTAAAAAATTCAAACAACGTAGGTGCTTTTTAAAAACTGGTTCTCTGAACATGTTTGAGAAATATTTGGTTACTGTATACTATCCATGACCCAATGAAACAGTAAAAGATCTGAATAGATGGATAAATGGATAAACTTGGTGAGCAAATTTTATCACCATTTATGTTAAGTGCTGATATAAATAATGCTCTCAATTAATTTGATATACATGATAAAGTCCAAATGCAATAGCTTTTATTAAAACTGGGAGTCAAATACACCAAGAAAAATGTCCTGGATATACTTGTCAACTTATAAGGTAACACTTAATAAAAATCGTTCTTTTTCTGGAAGGGGTTAGATTTTTTTAACTTTAGATTAGTGTTCCTCTACTTTGATCCCATTTTTTAAGCAGTCATGTTTAAAATTTGTTCTCTTTGACTTGCTTACTTCATATTGTCAAAACTGATCTTATTAAAAGTCCCTAGGTGTTTTAATACATATGAAAACATATTTTCAGGTCCAGTGCCAAAATGAGTGTCTTTTATGACAACTTTCTATAAAATACAAATAAGGATGCCGAGTACTTTAAATTCTGAAGCCACTCCATTCAAAGAAAAATGCTCCTGCCCATTTTTACGGATTTTTCTCAGAACCAAAGTATGCTTTTCATATTTCAAGACTAGGCAGTGGAAAGCATTTCCAATGTGCCTCAAACAAACCTCATTTTAAAAGCTCATGTAAATTAATAAAACAATAAATTCCATTCATTTAGCAAATGTGGTATGCTGTAAGACCTTATAAAAGGCTAAGAGTAATTAGACTACTATATGGCAACACGTTCAATGACATAAATTCAAAGCTGATTCAAAGGATTCCAAGTTAGCAACCCTGCATTGGTATACCTTGTTGAAATCTCTACTTTTGTTCACTAAATATCAAATATTGTAACAATGCCTTCAAACTTACATCTAACTGCACAATAAACCGAACTTACAAAGGAACCTATCGAAAAATATATTTAAACAGCAAAATAATTAGAAGCAGCTGCAGTACTTAATT
Organism: Mirounga leonina; assembly: GCF_011800145.1. Classification (NCBI taxonomy): domain Eukaryota; kingdom Metazoa; phylum Chordata; class Mammalia; order Carnivora; family Phocidae; genus Mirounga; species Mirounga leonina. The sequence continues at coordinate 20,785,800 of NW_023270447.1, forward strand.
CTGGCATCATCAAGAATCAACCCATCAGTGTCCAGATTCAGTCTTTTAAAAAAATTAACTAATGCACAAAAATATTTTTTTTCTTGTCTTAATTCCTATCTCCAATATTCAAGTAGCTAGAAGACGTCTACAGTAAAACACACCAAAATAAATATAAGTCAAAAAACAAGCATAAAATTTTAATCCAGATGTGAACATCTCTGGAACACCCCAAAGTAATAAAAAATAACGTAGGTACCCTTGCATAGCACAGACTTAAGGACAAAAATCGTGCCTACATCATTAACTATTTAGCCGTAATGGAAAACAATACTATTACTACTCGACACAGACTCAACTAATCAAGGGACCTATTTTGTTCTCATCTTCTGCAGGCATGCGGTGCCCAACATTCTCCCTCCGTCTACTGCTTGCTCATTTGTAAACAACTTCTGTAGCTCTTTATCTGGTGTTCAAACGGGAGGGAAAAAGAAAGTCTGAGAAGCATCAGCATCTGAGTTTCCGGATCTGAGCAGGGAGTAGTAAAGAAGGGGACCATATAGCTATCATCTGGTTAAAGAGAGAGACAGACAGCAGAAAAGGTAGCCCTCATATTAGAGGAAAGAAATTCAGTCACCTGAAAAGGGCTAGTGAAGTGAGGCAAGCATTTGGTATGACACGCTTCAAGAAAGAAAAAAAAAAAGAAAAAAAACTTGTCTGGGGGCTGGAAGTTATGGGGGCGCTCTTTGTGCGGAGTCGGAGGGGAAGGGGAGGGACGAGAAAACAGCTCGGGAGTCATTCAAAGGAGTTTAAGGAGCGGTGTACGAGGGAAAGGCGGGGCGGGGCCTGGCCCGGCGGAGGGAGGGGGCTGCAGGGGCGTCCGCGGGCCGCTCTGACACCAGGGAGGGGGCGGTGAGCTGGCCGCTCCAGGGACCGGGTGGGAGCGGACTGCAGGCAGCCGACTGAGACGGGGTCCCTCTGGTAGGCAGAGTCAAATTAAAGTGGTGGCAGGCCAGAGCTCCGGCGGGGAGAGAGTCCGGCTCCCGAAGGAAGCGGCTCCCGAGTGACATCCCCGAGTTTCCGCACTTAGCGGGCTAGGGGCGCGGCGGCCCTACGGCTTCCCTGGGCCCCCGACCCCGCGCCAGACCTTCTCCCTCTCTCCTTCGCCAGCGCCTCCCGCCCGGGCCGAGGCCCTTACCTGCAACTCCGTGAGCAGAATCTCCCCCCGTTCGGGGTTGGACGCCATTGCGCTCCGCTCTGGACTCCGTACCTGGCCGCAGCCGCCGCTGGCGAAAGGAGAAGGCGGGACCGGACCCGGGGTGGAGGGTGAGGAGCGGGGAAAGAAAGAAAAAAAAAAAAAAACACAAAAAAAACTAGGGATTCATGGAGGCGCAGCCCCTGCTGGAGGCGCGGCTTATGTCGCCCGGTTCATGGAGAGCGGCGGGGAGCGAGGGCACTCGTAGCCGGCTCCCCCTCGCCGCCCGCCCGCCCGCCGCTGCCGCCGCCGCCCGCACCAGATTCTGTTTGTTCAGTCGCTCCCTCTGGACGACGCCGGGAGCCGCCTCAAGCTTCTCGGTGCGGGGCGCTGCGGCCGCAGCTGCAGCTCCTCCTGTCGCACCATTTGGCTGTCACTGCGTCGCAAAAGCGGTCTCACTTGGCGGCTGCCAGAACACGTGACGGCCGTGGCCGCTACCTCCAGTAGCGAGGGGGAGGTGGGGCGGAGAGGACCCCGAGGGCGGGAGCAGCGCGGGGGGCGGGGCGGCTTCCGACCCGGCCCCGCGGCGGGGGCAGCCATTGGACCCCGCCGGGGTGAAAATGAGGGGAAAGGACTGGACTGGCGTCTCTTGGGAGGCGGGAAGAGGAAGAAAAAACACACGCCCGCTTTTCTGCTGCGTTTAACGGCCCCACCGTGAACACTAATACTCGGGAGCTTACTCTTTTGTGTTTTTTCCCCTAGCGCCACTTCTCTTGTCGAAGTTTAGGCCTAACGTAAACGAACCCCATTTTAACCTCCACAACCTAAAGAGTTTCGGGGCTCAAATTTTATAGATTATTCCCCTGCCCGCCACGGACCCAAGCTGTTAATCTTGCCCTTTGCTCCGTCCCACTCCCATCGCGCCGTTCCGACCAGTAAGGTGCACAGCTGGCTAAACTGGGGTGTGGTCTGTACTTTTCAAGAAATGAAAGCGCTTGGGATCTCTGGCAGTCTCTAATGAACAGCTTTTAAAAAGGCCTTTTCCCAAGCACTGAGCAGCTATGGTTGGGGCTGTAGAACTCCACTGAGTTTAGAATCTGATTAACTAGGTCTTGGATTTTTTTAACTGAAAGTAAACTGGAGGCCGGGCGGATTAGTCCCGCGAATGCAAAAAAAAAAGTCAACTTTCCTTGACGTAGTAAACATCCAAGCTAACCTATTAGTGACATATAGCTAAGTAGTGTAAGTTTTGGTTTAAGAAAATGACACTGTAGTATTCGGGAATGTCAATAAAGTCACCAACAGGTAGCTTTTGTTTTGTCTTCAGCAGTGAATGGATATTTCAGGCAGCTGCTTAACTTTAGATTGAGGCCGGAATACAATGTCGTTGTTAAAAGGTACTTGGAGAAAGTGTTAGGGGGTTATTTAGATAGCTACTTGAAAAGCTTAATTGGCATATTTCTTAAGAAATACAATATGTACTTCTCTTACACTCCATGTGAAATAGATCTGTTGGGGTGATGCTAGGACTTATATTTATCTTTTTGTCTTCTCAAGTCTCCTGCATTAACTTGACAAACATTTATTGAAGATCTAGAGTTTTATGACCACTATGAGTTTCTGAACTCCAGCTCATAATATGTGATAAGGAATTTTTCTGCCCTGTATTTTAAATGTTTGCAACATTTATGTTTAATGCATTGCTTTGATTGAAATGATAATTAAAATATATGCAATAGCAACACTTGGAAAAGCCAGCACATAATTGCCCATCCTGGTAACTAAGAGCCAGACAGTGTCATAGGCCCTGGAGTTACAGATGCAATTAAGAGAGTCCTTGTCGGGGCGCCTGGGTGGCTCAGTTGTTGAGCGCCTGCCTTCGGCTTGGGTCGTGATCCCAGGGTCCTAGGATCGAGCCCCACATCGAGCCCCACATCAAGCCCCACATCGGGCTCCCTGCTCTGTGGGGAGCCTGCTTCTCCTTCTCCCTCACTTGTGGTCTCTAGCTCTCTCTGTATCTCTCCAATAAATAAATAAAATCTTAAAAAAGAAAAAAAAGAGAGTCCTTGTCCCTGGAGTGACTGAGTCTTTTGGAGAAACAGAGTTGTGTCCAAATAAATATGATGCAATTCTTAAAGAGTAGGCACAAAATGTTAGGGAAGCACTGCATTCAGATTTGTATAGACATATATAATGTGTGTGTGTGATAAAATATACATAAATTTTACCACTTGAACAATTTTAAAGGTACAATTCTATGGCATTAAATGCATGCAGATATATTTTGCTAATTTTTGCCTTGCCTTACTCTTGAATGGATTTGACATGGCTGACATGCACAAAGTTGGTGCTTAATGACAGAATTAAAAATTACCTATGTAAAGGGGCTCCTGACTGGCTCAGTTTGTAGAGCATGTGACTCTTTATTTTAGGGTTGTAGGTTTGAGACCCATGTTGGGTATAGAGATTACTTAAAAATAAAATCTTTTAGGGCACCTGGGTAGCTCAGTCGTTGAGCGTCTGCCTTCAGCTCGGGTCATGATCCCAGGGTTCTGGGATCGAGTCCCGCATCGGGCTCCCCGCTCTGCGGGAGGCCTGCTTCTCCCTCTCCCACTTCCCCTGCTTGTGTTCCTGCTCTCGCTATGTCTCTCTCTGTCAAATAAATAATAATAAAAAAAATAAAATAAAATCTTTAAAAAAAATTTACCAATGTAAGGACTTAGAAACAGTCAAAGAGCATTCTTTTAAAAATTAAATTCAGATATAAGAAAATGTTCATATTTTAGCACCATGGAATTTTTTAACTAGAAGAAACTTAAAATGTCTAGCATAACTCTTAATACAGGTAAAAGAAAATAGGCCATAATTTACTTAATTAATAAGGAACGTGACAACAGTATTACTTAGTGGCAGAGATGGAGAATGAACCTAAATCTAATTGCTTGTCCCAGCCTTGTTTTAACCTACACCATGCTACTATAAGTACTTTAAAATAGAATCCTCATGGGATGCCTGGGTGGCTCAATTGGTTAAGGGTCTGCCTTTGGCTCAGGTCATGATCCCAGGGTCGTGGGCTCCCTGCTCAGCTTTTCCCTCTGCCTGCTGCTCCCCCTGCTTGACTCTCTCTGACAAATAAATAAAATCAAAAAAAATTAAAATTAAAAACAAAACTTACTAAAAAATAGAATCCTCATTTAAAATGAACTCATAGCATTACAGTCCCTCATTTTTTTAACCACAGAAAAAGACCTCAAACTTTACATATTTCTAGAGCTCAAACAGTTTTAATTTGATATATCATATGTGAATGTAAGTAACTAATACAAAAAGTTTTTAAAGCTATGGGAATTATTTCTGATTAGGTATAGTGGGGAAAATAGTGCATACAAAAGGGAGGCCAAGACAATATAAAAACTGCATGACAATCTGGAAAATGTAACAGTTTAAACAATAAATTAGTTTAATTTAAGCTAAAAACTACAATCCAGCTCACAGTCTCTGTTTAGGAAAAAAAAATGTGGGGCACCTGGGTGGCTCAGTCATTAAGCGTCTGCCTTCGGCTCAGATCATGATCCCAGGGTCCTGGGATTGAGCCCCACATCGGACTCCCTGCTCGGCGGGAAGCCTGCTTCTCCCTCTCCTGCTCCGCCTGCTTGTGTTCCCCCTCTCGCTGTCAAATAAATAAATATTTGTCAAATAAGTAAATAAATAAATCTCTGTCAAATAAATAAAATCTTTAAAAAAATTTAAAAAAGAAAAAATGTGATAGGACATGGGACATACTTATCAGAATGAAACACACTTGAAAAAAGTTTTAATGGAAACTCATATCATGTTGATTCAGATGAATTGTATTCAGTCCCCATTTACAAATGTTTTTAGGGAATCCTACCTATATGTTACCTCAAGTTATGTTCTAATTTGTATTAACAATAAAAAAGAGGAAAGCTTTGTTGTTGCTGCTGTTGTTGTTGTAAACGACTGTCCATGTAAGAAATTAAAGACCAAAAAATAACTGGATTGTATCACTAGTTAGGCAGGTGCCTTTAAAAATATTTCATAAAAATATTTAAAGGTCTTTAAGAAATAGAAATGACCAGGATGCCTGGCTGGCTCAGTCGGTAGAGCATGTGACTCTTGATCTCGGGGTTGTGGGTTCAAGCCTGATGTTGAGTGTAGAGCTTACTTAAAATCTTTTTTAAAAAAAGGTAGAAAGGACCAAACATATAGAAATAGTTTCAGTTAACAATAATTAGATAGCAAATGTTATTTTCTGTTTTCCTTTTTAAAAAAAAAAGATTTTTATTTATGTATGTGAGAGAGAGAGAGCACAAGCAGGGGTAGGGGAGGGGCAGGGCAGAGGGAGAAGGAGAAGCAGACCCCTCGTGGAGCAGGAAGCCTGACTTGAGGCTTGATCCCAGGACCCTGAGATCAGGGCCTGAGCCTAAGGCAGACACTTAACTGGCACCCCGTTTTCCTTTTTAAGTTGGAAGAAATGTTACAGGAAAAATCCTAGTAGAGCTGAACTTTATTTTTTTGTCATTGTTATTTTCTGTGCTGTTGGTGTGAAACATTCAGATATTCTGATAAAGCACCTCTTTTTCCCTTTGATCCTAAATGAAATGAGATAAGAATTATATATCCAGGGAAGGAGTTAGAAACCTTCACTTTGTGAGCCACAGTTTTTTATGGTCTTGTATTTTTCATTTCCCTTTTGTTCTTCCTTAATATTTATTAAAATGTTTTTGAAAATTCTAGCTTATCTATCCCAACAGCATTATGGAGAATCAAGGGAAGGGTTTTTTTGTTTGGTTTGGTTTGGTTTGGTTTGGTTTTGGTTTTGTTATTGTTTTTTCAATGTTAATGTTGATAGAAAAGGAGAAGAGTAACCCCCTGCTCCCAAGGGATCAAAGTGAAGTAGCAGTGGTAGTCAAAGTGACAGAATCCCAAAGGAGAGACAAAACTCAGAGAGAAAGAGTCAGAACTACTTGGTCACCATCCAGTTCCTTAAGGAACCCCCTGTAGAGATTTTTCCCTTGCATGGATGAGGATAATTTTGAGAACAAGATTGTTAAAGTCAAGGTCACAGTAGAGTCAGCTATAGTGACTGTAGCAGATACTTTTGAGGGTGTCTGCTCAACTCCTTTTCCCTTCTCTGGGAATTTCCCCTATTCCCCGAGAAGAATGTGTAGCCATGTTGATTCTGCTTGACCTAGATCTTCCAGTAAACTATGGGCAGATCATGATAGAATATGTCTAAGTTTAGTCAACAAGATTCTCATTCTAAGAATTTGGAAGTAAAATATTGGAATACTGATCAACTGGCGGCCCTGGAGTTTAAGGACTAGAATGGCCATTTTCTGTCATATGTAAAAGATGCAGAAAAATCTGCTCTTTGGAAAGAGAAAAGAAGTCCTTCCTTCCTGTTACTGGAAATATAATGCTTACTAAGGCATACCTGGTCTTTGTCTTCATGGAACTTATAGTTTAGTTAAAGAAACATAATGACAAAGAAAGTGAATTCAGGGTACTTTGTGGGTTTTTTTTTTTTTAGTTTCATTTATTTAAGTCATCTCTATACCCAACATAGGGCTCAAACTCATGACCCGGAGATCAGGAGTTGCATGCTTCTCTGACTAAACCATACAGGTGCCCGGAATTCAGGGTACTTTGAACATAGGTCAGGCAGTCCTTTCCTGAGTACTTCACACTTAAGCTGAGATCTCACTGGTGAGTAAATTATTAACTGGGCAAAGAAGGATGTAAAGAACTTTCCAAAGAAACAGAATAACAGAGATAAAGTTCTAAGGCAGGAGAGCGAAACTTGTGTAAGCTCTGAAAGGCTAGTGGGGATACAGCAAAGAGATTGAGCAATAAGAGCTCATAGAGCATGTGTATCAATTAGGATAGGCTAGGTTATGCTGAATAACAAATGATTCCAAAAATCTCAATGGCCTGCAATAAGGCTATTTCTCTCTCATGCTACATGCTATCATGACTCTGGTCCATGTCATCTTCACTCTGAACTCAGGCTGACAGAGTGGTCTCTATCTGCAACATTGCCATTGTCATGGCAGAAGGAAAACAAAAGTGGTAAATCCCTACTGGTTCTTAAAGTGTGTGCTCACATTTCACTTTCACTTTTTTTAAAAAAGATTTTATTTATTTGTCAGAGAGAGAGAGAGAGAGAAAGTGTACACAAAGCAGGGAGAGTGGCAGGCAGAGAGGGCAGAGGGAGAAGCAGATACCCTGCTGAGCAGGGAGCCCAATGTAGGACTCTATCCCAGGACTCTGGGATCATGACCTGAGCCAAAGGCAGACATTTAACCGACTGAGTCACCCAGGTGCCCCTGGGCACTTAAATTTCTCTGTGGAGTATTGTATACAATTTTGTTCTCCTGCTAGACTTAAAGTCACTAGAAAGGGTCCATGTTATCTAATATGGCCTATGACAGCATCTCTTGTGAGTGGATAGTGTGTGTGTTTGTGCATGTGTGTGTGTTTCTGTATGTATTACAGAAATATTTTAGGATAACCATCATCTAGGGACTCCCCTGTCTCTCAGAAAATTAGATAAACTTGTTTCATAGCCTCTAAAGTCGGGCCTCTATTTCCCCAATCCAGTTTTTGGGACTGTGACAGGTTATTTACACATGGTTGCCTGCTTCTCTCCTCCTCTAAAATACTCCCACAGCACTCCCCCCACTGCCTGTGTCCCTTGGTTCTGCCTATATTGATATGGACCTGAAGCTCAACCCATGACCAGTTACCCAGTGCTAAGTGTCATTGAGCATTTGTGAATTCATTAACTTGGTACCAAAGATTTAAGAGGGATCATACTATGGGATGTGATGCCTTTCACCTTGACCCTGGGTCTACCTCTTTTTCTTCCACCTTCAACTGATTAACAAGAATATCCTGCTCCTTTCCCAGGCTGTTACAGTTTCAGGTTCTTCTGATTCTTAACTGTTATTACAAATAAGATTGTTTGGAAATTTCTCCCCAAAATATACATGTTCTCCTGAAAAAGATACCAGAAAATACCATTTTCCTAGCTTGGTAAACCTAATCACCAAATGAATGGTAACATTTTATTTTTTATGTATTTGAAGTAATGAAAAAGAAAATAAGTTTTAACAACCACTGGGAAGTTAAACTTTTTATGTTAACCCTCAGGATCCATTTATACTCTTAAAAATTATCAGACTCCGGGGCACCTGGGTGGCTCACTCTGTTAAAGGTCTGCCTTCAGCTCTGATCATGATCTCAGGGTGCTGGGTTCAAGCCCCGCATTGGGCTCCCTGCGCAGCGGGGAGCCTGCTTCTCCTTCTCCCTCTGCCCCTCCTCACCCCCCAACTTGTGCTCTCTTTCTCTCTCTCTCAAATAAATAAAATCCTTAAAAAAATCAGACTCCAAAGAGATCTTATTTTTATGGGTATGTCTTCTGATGTTTACTGTATTAAAATTTAAAAGTGAAGAATTTTTAAATACATAATATACAAGCTCATATTTCATTGTGAGAACCTCATCCCATGTCATACAACCTCTACCTTATACATGTGGGAGAGTAAGAGTGAAAAGGCAAGTAACATCTTAATATGATGAAAATGGATTTGATTTTGCAGATCCCCTGATCCTCTGATGATTCTGGATTAGTAAAGTTTCTCTACATGTGAATATACAAATGTGATCTCTGTGCTTCCAGAGTTTAAGATCTATGACCATGCCAAAATAATTACTAGATTTTGGGCTTTTATTTGAAACATTGGTGTGGTACATGAGAAATTTCAACTGTCCTTGTTAAAATGAAAAAAAGAATATAATATGAAAAAGTTTATGTAAAAACTGTTTTACTACTAGTGCTTCCTTTAGAGGAAAACTCTTTTGCAAGTGTAAAATGGTAACACAAATTAATAGGTACAAAGAAGTTAACATTGGTCATACCATACATTTTGATGGGTTTGTCCCTGGTGGACAACAGGGCTGTAGCTTTTCCTACCATCATTTCTTAAGCACCCAGCTATTATTCAATAATGTGTATCTACTATTTGAATTAGTGTAAAGCTAAACTTTTGTAATGAAGAGGCTCCAAACACATCATGTAGAGAACACTGAAATTTGTTCTTCTGTCAAAAATGAGGATTGCACAAGGTAAGTAATCAAAGTTATCAGCTGGCTCTGTTCCATGGAGCCATTCAAGGATCCAGGTTCCTCTATCTTACTGTTCTACTATGTTCTACTACTTACTGCTATGGCATTATGCCCAACTGTGTGATTGAAGCTGGGTCAAGGAACTCCATGATCTACCTTTATGACAGAAAAAGAGCATACGGGATCTAGTGTCCTATGTCTTAAGGTCCAGGCTCAAAATTACTACACATGATTTCTGCTCGCATTCCATTGTGAAAATGTCCTCATTTGACCACATCTAGCTTCAAGCGAGACTGAGAAATGTGCTTTCTAACTAGTCATGGCCCCAACCACAATTCATTTACTGAACCAGAAGGGCAGGGTGGACACTGATGGACAATTCACAGTATCCATCACATAGAATTTTTAGCTAATGAGTTTTGCAATCAGCAAAGTGTTCCACTTCTCAAACTTCAAAATGCAAGCTCCAAATTTATAACTATCAGATTCTCTAGGTCCTAGGTAAATACATTCATTGTGTCAGTTTAAAAAAAAAAAAAAAAAAAAGAAGACCATAAGTTTTTACCACTCATAGCAAGTGTTCCTATGTTTAAATGATTGCTGTCTTGGAATATTCCCTCTAAGCTTTCTTAGAACACAACCACCATTCTCTGAGAAGCCAAAGCCTCATAGTGAGCCATATGTAGGTGTTCTGGTCAACAGTCCCACCTGAGCCCAGGCTTCAAATCATCCCAGCCCAGGCACCAAGACAGGTGAGTGAAGAAGCCATCTTGGTAACAGACCTTCCATTCTCAGCCATTCTAGCCCCCATCTGTTCAAGTCACCAGCTGTTGGCATCATCTTATTTGAGGCCATAGACATCATGAAGGAAACAAACAATCCCTGCTTTGCCCTTTCCAAATTGCTGAACCAAATCTGTGAGCATAATAAAAGGGTTTGTTTGTTTTAGGGAAAGGGGAAGCAATAGATACACATGCCAATAGAAAATTGGAATATGCATTCCAACCTGGATATATAGATAAGCCCTTTTCCCAAACTTGCCATTAATAGATTTTTCTGAAATATTTAATTGAAATTCTCTAAACTGATCAATTAAAAGCAAAGTTTAGCTTTTCTAATTCATTCACTCATTTGGCAATATTTATGGAGTACCTATAGATTGCTGGGATTATATCTGGGAACCACACACCTTAGGACCCAGTTATATTCACTCTTTTGTTTCCCAAGTATTTGAAGCTTCTTGAGTGAAAAAAAAATGTATCAGACTTCTGTAATCTCCACAGCATTTAGTATATGTAAAACTCATTATAGGTAGAAAGTACTTGATGAGAACTTATTTGATTGATAATAATTTTTAAATTTATAGTAGAAGTGTATATATGTACCCATTCTTCATGTTCATATTTTATTCAGGTATTCAGTTTATTCAGGTATGGCTGAAAACATGTGTATTTTCTAATTAAGAATAAGAACTGCTAGTTATAAATACTTATAAAATATAAAGATGGCTTTAAAATATGTCACATTATAATGATTCTTATGAAGGGTTTCCTATTAAAGATGCTATTTTGGAAAAGAGTATTACAGTCATTTGCATATTTATTTTTATATGCTGGTAATTCATATGATCTGTGTATTGCTTTTACAGTTTAACTGTAAGCCTCTCACCAAATGAAATTTTATTTTTAAAGTATCTTATCACCACACACACATACACAAGCAGTTTGAATGGTGTAAAATATAAGATCCACATTTCAATTGCTTTAGTGTGTTGCCTATCACAAGGAGAGCTTCCTAAAGTTCTTCATTATTAGAGCAAAATGTGGATGATTCAAATACCATGCTTCAGCTCCCTTCATCATTTGAATGAGATAAACTCAGCAAGATGCATTCAAGAAACTAGGGTTCAAACTGTGTTATCCCACTATAAAGCAATCTGCTAAACATTTCTGAAGCAATTTAGACAGCTGTGACTTAGTGGCAAACCATGTGGACACTTAATCTATTGACTTGAAATTGGGGCTGCAGAGAATTTATTCAAGAGCTTTCTCATGAGTTCATTTTCTACATAGAAAAATGCTTCCTATTTTTTACATGCTAAGAATGGAAAGCTAAAAACTATATTAAAACAAGGAATGAAAATCACTGACCTTACAAATTAATTTTCATTAAAGGCTATAGTATTGTAGGTATAATGATATTATTCCACCTATTGTAGGTATAAAGAAATTTTAAGGGCTTTTACTCAAAAGACTATGACATGCTTTTAAGTTTGTCCTGTGTTTTATTTATCTTAATATAAATTCTTCATGGATGTTGGTAAATGGCTTGCCTATATTATCAACATCTTTTTTTCCCACTGTTTTCTTATGCTGAGAAAATCTGTATTTGGAGTAAATAATTATTCGCCTAAGAAATGCATGCCTTCTTGATTTGAAACACATTTCAAAAATAATTATTTGTACTGAGACAGTTAATAAAATATGTTACATTTATCAACTATACAATAAACTTTGATACTGAGCAAACCATATTAAAATTTGAAATTCACTATGAATAATATAGTCCTCAATATGTGAATAAAGACAAAGAAATACAGAACATAGACAATTATCAAAATAAGGGAAAATTAAACGCTCATTTAAAATTTTTTTACTCAGGGGCACCTGGCTGGCTCAGTCGATTAAGTGTCTGCCTTCAGTTCAGGTCCCGATCCTAGGGTCCTGGGATCGAGCCCCACATGGGGCTCCCTGCTCCACAGGGAACCTGCTTCTTCCTCTCCCTCTGTCTGCTGCTCCCCCTGCTTATATGCTCTCTGTCTCAAATAAATAAAATCTTTAAAAAAAATAAAATTTTTTAGTCAAAAAAAATTTTTTTAGTCAAAAAAATTATTTTTGTCTGTTATTTTTAAAGATATCATTTACACTGTGACTAAAATATGTCAAAATTCACTGTCTAGACATCATTCGGGTATAACTGTACAATGTTAAAATTCAGTTATATTTGCTTATAATAAAAAGTAGATAAGCTAGATTTTCTCATTTTCAACTTCTTGGTTTGGCATTATGTGGATATAGTTAACAGAATAATAAAGCAAATAATTTCTTATGGCCTATTGGTTATTTAACAGATTTTAATTATCTCACATTTTTACTTTTAAACTTTTTTTTTAAAGATTTATTTATTTATTCATGAGAGACGGAGGCAGAGGGAGAAGCAGGCTCCTCAAGGAGCAGGGAGCCCAATGTGGGACTCAATTCCAGGATCCTGGGATCATGATCTGAGCCAAAGGCAGACACTTAACTGACTGAGCCACCCAGGCACCCTGCTTTTAAACTTTCTAAAACCATTACCCTTCTAACACATTTTTTCCCCCTCTCACCGGTTCCTGATATAGACTAGCAATTCTAGTAATGGCAACTCTGAATGAGTCATTTTTCATTGGCACCTGTTTACTTGCCCTAGCTACCAAGTGAAAGGTGATTTCAATTTGGACCTTCTCTTATCACTTACATGCTCTAAGAATTTAAATTCCTTAGCTATAATGGTACACTCAACTCGTTTGTTTTTCTTTGAAAGGTAAACGAGGCCAGAAGCTATAAAGACTTGTATGAAAAGCAGAGCTAACTCCAGGCATTAAAGATTTGATTGGTTATCTGTATTGGTTATCTGTATGCAGTTCATACAGGACATCCTTTGACTAAGGCAGCGTTAATGGATGAAAGGTAGGACATTCCTGGGAAAGATTTTAAATGTGACAGTCAGGGTTTTCTACATATTCATTCCCTCTACCCTTGCTGTGATATTGATGTGGTCTCTTTGATGGAGATAGCTTGTAGACAAACAGTAGTTAAATTTTTAAGTGGCAAAATATGTTTTTCAATATACTATCATTTTTTCCCCTGACATAGGCCCCCTGGCCTCCCCTACTTACCTCTTTCTTTACCCCATATGGTTAGAAATTACTTGAAATGGGTTGGTGAAGTAAGACATGTAGAATATGGGTAATATCCCACAGCTACAGCTTCTATTCATTTCAGGGTTTGGATTTATTTTCTTGATACATATACTTGTAAAAAAAAAAATCTATAATTCTAAGATGATTTGTATCTAACCCAACCAAGAAAACTACCTTAACCTTAAACTCTTCAAAAGAAAAAAAATCCATATTTTCCCTCTAAATTAGTCTTAAAAATCTTCCTTGTCTCAAATCTATACATTTTTTCAGTCAAATGTGTTAGTTCTCCACTCTCAACTTTAAAAATAGAATAGCTATCTGATTTTTACATTGAACAATTGAAAAAAAGAGAAATAATCTTCAGATACATGTATATATTACAATTAGATTAATTGGATGACTTATTCAACTCTGTCCAGCAATTGTCCATCTGTTTACATGTAATGCAAATTCAGTTTTCTTAAATATCAAAGGAGTATGTTAGGGGTCCATTTGCTTCTTCATTTGAGTTATGTTGTGGATCTGATCAACATGATGAGCCAAGGTACAGAAAAGGAAGCTCATTTCTACTTCCAACAGGCAGAGTTTAAGTTTGAGCTCTAGCTTTAGTTCAAATTGCCGCTGCAATTCTATTGTTGTTGCATTTACCTGACTGTGTTGCGCTATCTTGTACTTCTCTGTCTGACCTTATTGGCGCCTGTTTAACTGATCCACAAAGAGTAAAACAGTCAAGAACAAAGAAGCAAAGAGGATGAAACTACAGTAGAATTTAGGATTTAAATAAAACACACATTCAATTTTACCTCCCTCCAGGGGACCTATAGCAGTTCTAAGTTAGGCTCCCTGAGACTGAAGTGAAGATTTTCCTTCTGCCTACCTGTTTGCTTTGGCCAGTATACTTACTGGACCCACATCACATTTGACAACACGTGATTTGTATGTGTGTATATTTGCATGGATCAAATACATTTTTATGTCAACAGTAATGATAATATTTTTATTATAACAGTAAGCATTTATGCAAGTACTATTTTAAATGTTTTATATTTATCCTCCCAACAACCCAATAAAATACTCCTAGTACTTACGTTTAGAGGTGAGGAAACAAACTCAAAGGGCTTAAATGAACTGCCCAAGGCTTCAAAGCTGTAAGAGACAGAATGGATCCAAAGCTGTCTGGCTCCAGGGCCTAATGCTCTCTTAACGCAAACATTGACTGATACAGCTATGAATATTAAAATCCATTTATTAATGGGTTGAGGCAGAACACATGTACGGGAGCCAAACAAGAAGAGGGAGGCAGTTCCTAGGAAAATATGATTTGGGACACCATTATATTAATTCTAGGTTTTCTGTCATGCCCTCAGCTAGAGTGGACACTACATTGAATACCTTCCTCTAGGTTATTTTCTTTTCCCTGTTAAACCCACTCATAGTAGTCATTCAAAATTTTTTGGTTGACTCGTTGTCTAGTAAGGCCTGGGACCTTTGGGAGCTATAAGACAACAAATAAGGAATAAGTCAAGTACCTTACTTTCTGACCTCTGACCCAGTGGTCCAGTCTCAGGGCTCAGTTTCAGATAGATGAGGCCATACTTTCAAGACTTACCTAATATTTATTGACTACATATTCCTTTATAGTAATAAAATCTTCCTCTTTGATAAAATGCAGCCAAATTCCTTTGTATAAATGACTTTTTTGGGATAAGATTACAGCCTGTTTTACAGAGGATAAGACTTCCTCTAGGGATATATTTTATTCAATCCCTAGCCTATTCAAATCTATGTAATAGATAGAATGTAGTATTTTATAGTAAAATTGCTCAAAAGAGCTAGGAGACCATTGTGACCCTTTTATCTCTACCTTTTCATTTCAAACCATTTCATAGGCAGGAACACATGTGTACATTCTACTGGTATGTAAAGGACATTAAAGAGCTTATTTCCAATGTACTGCTTTTGAAATAGACTCTTTATTACTATGGTATTTTTCCTAATCACTTATTGCTAATTATACTCACAGGTCATTAATAATCACATCTTATTTCCTTATTCAGTTAAGCATTTGCATAATGTTTTTTATACAATTAAACATTAGCATAGGTATTTTGGATTATACAGTGTAGTAAATTCTTTAAACATTATAATTGAAAGGGAATATTTCATTTGTCTAACTTAAAACGATAAAATTAAGAAAATTCAGCAATGATCTTGAAATTCTTTTAAAAACATATTGCAAAATAGATTTAAGGAAAAATGTTATGTGAAGGTCACCTATTCATTCAGTATTGGCTGGAAATTTTTTTTAAGATTATTTATTTATTTGCCAGAGAGAGAGAGAGAGAGGCAGGCAGAGAGAGAAGCAGGCTCCCCGCTGAGCAAGGAGCCCAATGTGGGGCTCCATCCCAGGACCCTGGGATCATGACCTGAGCCAAAGGCAGATGTGCAACCAACTGAGCCGCCCAGGCGTCCTTGGCTGGAAATCTTAAATTTTATTGTACCTGACACTAGATTTAGCTTATAACACTAGTTAGGAGCAAGTTTCTGGTATTCAAATATTCTTACTCTGTATATTTCATTTCTTTACTAAATTAACCTAATTTTGAAATTCAAATTCAAACCAAGGATCCCTGGTATCTAGGCAAAATAATCACCAGTTCTAAGCAATAATTTAATATCTTCATCCTACCTACTTATGGTTAGCACAATATCTTTGGCCATTAGCATCTCCCTCAGCGATCTTATCTACTTTTCCAGCTTCTAATAACATCGCTGAGAGATAACTCCCAATCTAGAATTCTAGACTGACCTCTCTCATTAATGTCAGCCCCATACCTCCTATTTCCTACTGAATATTCTGAATATTTCAGGTTCACCTCAAACTCAAATTATCTAGAACTGACAACATCACCTTTCCCCTTAAACTAGTCTTCCTTTCAGGTTTTCTTACTTCTATGAAGATCATCTTCATTCTTTTGGTTATCCAGGCCTAAAATAATTAAGTGATTTTTTTTATTCTACCTCTCTTCTCCCTTTCCACTTCACCCACTGTCCATTGCCAAGGTTTGTCTGTTTCTTGCTTCATTAGTGTTTCTTACATCCATCCCTTATTTTTTTTTACTGCTGCTTCCCTTGTCAAGGTCCCCAATATATCTCATAGGTTCATATCTCATATTTACTATTCTTCTAAATCATACGATATTTGGATCAGCTACTCCTACAAAATCCACTGCACACTTTTCTTCTGCTGGGATCTGCTTACTGTTGATAACACTAGCATCAGATTCTCTGGGTTCTCTCCAGTGCACTTTTTTTCTTAGTTGGTTTTCCTTTTTCCCATCATTAGGGCTAGCAACTCTACCTGAATGCCCAGATTCCTTCTGTTTTTTTCTACCCATTAAATCTTGTAGCAAAGCCCCCATCTCCGGCACTACTGTCTCTCATTTGGAATTCTCACCTAGCCTTAGATCCCCTGTGTTTACAGCTGGCTCCTTTTGAATTACTGGAGGAGTGAGCTGTGGTCTCAAAGGTAGATTTCTCTCTCTCTCTCTCTCCCCTCACCCACAACCCCCTTGTCTCCAAACCCAACTTCAATCTTCTCTTCCTAATCATAAAGTGGGACTTTCTTTCCCAAGAGCCTACTGACATATACTAAAGTGCACATGGGGCCCCACTTGGCCAACACACTAACCTCATTTGGCACTTAATGTGAATTGTGAAATAATTTGCATGTTTAGTGATGACAATTGGTTTCTACTCCCTATCCCACTGAGAGCTTTACCATAACATCTATCTGCCTCGGCGTTACACTTTCAACACTCTGCTGCTGCCACACGTAAAGGATGAAGTTCAAATATGTGGCACATTCATAAATATATGAATACATATTCATAAATAGGCTTCACATTATGTGAATTAACCAGTAATTCTGACCCTTTTCCTCCCCATTCAATAAAGCATACAAGAATGCAAGAGAGAATAATGTTGTCATAGCAATGACCTTAAATGTCTAAAAAAAGAAAGAGTACTATTAGCAAACTTTAAAAGCACATCTATACCCAAGAAATTACTTGCAATATACCACATATCCTTCACAAAAGGTAGATACACCATTGTATAGATACCCATGATCCTGAAGTAGAGAACATTGCCATTAGTGGGTCAAGTTATTACTTTTTTTCCCCCTCTAAAAGCTTTACAAGAAAGGAGCAGTTGGACTTCTTGCTTAAGCTTAGTAGGGATGTATTTAAGTAGAGGTCCCTCTCTCTTTTGATCACAGGCCATAGTCTCAAAGCCTACAGGGGCTAGGTGGTTTATGTATAGGAGGGAAGTAGGCAGAACTTAAGGAAAACAACACTGTGAACTTGAGGATTAATGACACCTGGCACAGGACACGTGTCTGGGAGATACTAAGGAATGGTAGGGACTCAGAAAATGGTACTTTTGCCCATCTAAAAAATGCAGTTGCTTCACGAGGATGGAAGTCCTTGTTAAGGATTACAGAGCAGAAAGACAGAAGGAACCTGGATCCCTGAGGACCATGGAGCCACCACATCAATGCAGGACAGCCTACCTCCGCACATAGCATAGCGCTAAGTCCAGGGAAGTAACAGCCTTGGGCGTACCAGACCCTGGGATCAGCAAGCCTCTCTCATCTCTCAGGTCTTGCTTTCCTCTGCTTCTCCACGTTAGCTTTGGTATCTCCTAGATTGGTTCTTTCCACATGATGGGGAAAATGGCATCAGCAACTTCTCATTTGGCACTGAACACGAATAGTGAAATCATGTGCAGGCTTCAGGCCCCACCCTTAGATCCTGCGATCCAAAAGTAACATAGGGATACTCTTCCCCTTCTAACTCCAGCAGAAAACTTCTGAGGAGGCTTTTGATTGGTCTAGGGCAGTTACATATCCATTCCTGACCCACTCTGATTGGCCCTTTCAGACCAAGGGAGTGGGGGACGAATTGCCTGAAGGAACTAGAAGGCAGATACAAACTCTAGTTCCCGTCGTCCATTGCATCTCCTGTATTATAATCATCTTTTTAGTTCTGTCTCTTTCACTTTGTAAGGGCCTTGAAGGCAAAAACCGCGCCTTATTAATTTTGTACCCAACCTAGCCAAAAACAGCACTTGGCATATAGTAAACTTTCAGTAAATATTTGCTGATGAAAGAAATGAATAAACAAAGCCAGTCAAAGAATTTCAAGAACTCATGACAAAACTGAGAGCAATAGGTATAACCTACCAGCAATAAGTAGTGGCATTCTGACCACTAAGCCAGACTTCGTTTTGGGAATTTTAGACAGTTGTGGTGGAGCAGGAACTTACTGCAATGTGGCCAGTTCGTGCTGAATAAACCTACGACTGGCATATAAACTTGTGTGCATAGCAAGCAAGTATTTTTTTTTAGCAGGAAGTTCCTGAAAAGTCTCTCATAATTTGTCGTTTAATCTTGTTAAGATTTTCAAAAAGTCATATCTCAAAATGTATTGCAGGATGATGGGAATGTAAACCACTATGAGAAATCAGTTTGACTGCCCCCAGTGATAACGGGTAATTTAAATTCAGAATGGCTGGAGAACTGTGAGATCATTTCGCAGACAAATCTCAGTTTTATCAACTCTTTTCCAAGCATGAGCCTGGGTGGGACAACACAATTTAATAGGAGAATTGTGCCAAGAAAAGATAAAAAGAAAAATGAACATGAATCAAGTTCAAAATTGAATTGTTTGGAAATAGTTTAAAGATAGCGTGTGAGGGAGACTATGGGGTAAGAATTGCTGTATTCAGGTTTAAGTGTGTATAGGGATAGGAAACATTCAGTAGAGTACTAGCCACAGGATCAGTTTTGAAAAAAGCTGGTATTAAGGCAATCAATGTTAAACTTGGGGAAGAAATCATTTGTTCAAAAGGTAAGCAGAACCTGACCTCGTGCTGTGGCAAGTATAGAGGTAAAATACGTGAAAGGTCTGCTTTAAAGAAATTCATTTTAAGTGGCGCCTGGCTGGCTCAATTGGAAGAGCATGCAATTCTTGATCTTGGGGCTGTGAGTTTGAACCCCACGTTGAGGGAAGAGATTACTAAAAATATAAATAAACCTTAAAGAAGTTCATATTACACTCAAATTTTGAGTCATATCTCTATTCTATAGTATATAAGCTATCCCTGCATTTGTTAAACTACTGTACTCTCTGACTCAATTGTTAAGTATTTGGTCTACTTCAAATATTTAAAAAGTTAAGATGCACTGAGCTTATTCACATACTGGATGTTATCCAGATCTTATGTGATGTTGTAAAGGGCAACAATCTCATATTGTATTCGTCTTAATATTCTCAGCCCCTACCCACAGTAGGCATTCAATACATGCTTATTGAATGAAAGATTTCTTAACTTCTACAGTGCTTTACAATTTTCAAAGAAGTTTCACACACATGGTTTTATATAATTGTATAGTAACTCTTTGAGGTGTTTATAATACATTTTTTGGATGAGAAAATGGGTTCAAAAGAAGAAAATAGCTTCCTGAGTCACAAAGATGTTGAACCCAAATCTTCCTTCTGGTTTAGTTTAGTCAAAATATCTCCTTCCAATGAATAAAGTATATTTTAAATCACAACACAGCCAGAGACATCCAGACGTGTAGGGAATATCTAGTTTTCGTCTGTCCAGCACCACACCTCCTTAGGGAACTGACGGCTGTCATTCACACTATTCTACCCTTCTGGGCAGTGGGGTAGGAAAATGACCCATTTTCAGTCAGTAATAGTACTCTGATGGAATCGTTTGGCTGAAGTGAGGCTATGATCCAAGCTATGTCAACCTGAGTCCTGCCCCAGGATTTTTCAATTCAGAGGTGAAAAGGGTTATTGTCCATGGAAATCACAGAGTCTGAATGACGTGAACGTGGGTCTGCTTTGGCCTTGGGGAAAGGCAAGTTGGAGTTGGACAAAATGAAGCAAGCTGACTATGTAATGGAGTGGGATAAAGCCCCTGGACTGGTCGTGCCTAAAGGGTCAGCTCTGTCCTAGATATGTTGAACCACATGAAATTGCCATCAACCACATGAAATTGCTATCTTTCATTTGGCTCAGCCTAATATACAAGTTAAAAGACCACACATCAATCTTATCCAGAATCTTATGTTTCCAGCCCAACTCTTTTCTCGTGATAAATGGGAACAGGAAGGCCTAGAAATTTCAAAGGACTTGCTCAAAGTTCGTAGTAATGCCAAATAATGCAAATTTTCTGAATTTTAGTCCAAGACCCTTTCCATTAAGTATAATGATCCACAATTTTAAATTAGTCATTTTCAAATTTTGTAAACCAGTTGCTTCTCACTTTTTTGTTTTGTTTTGAACTTTTTATTTTCCCCTTGTTCAGCCTAGGGAAATAGGCTCTTATGACTCAAAGCAGGCAAATCTATTTGTTATAAACGTTTCCAGGAAAACGAATCTCTAGATTTTGACTAAAACCATGAACTTTAAAACCAAAAGAAATAATCTGATTCAAGTTAAACACATGTTTTTTTTTTTTTTTAAAGATTTTATTTATTTATTTGACAGAGAAAGACACAGCGAGAGAGGGAACACAAACGGGGAGTGGGAGAGGGAGAAGCAGACTCCCTGCCGAGCAGGAAGCCTGATGCGGGACTCGATCCAGGGACTCCAGGATCATGACCTGAGCCGAAGGCAGTCGCTTAACCAACTGAGCCACCCAGGCGCCCCACATGGTTGTTTTTAAGGCAAACTTCACATATGTGAAGTTCTGACTACTCTCGTCTTCCTTTTTATTAGATCTTCCAAAAGAACCTCTTAAACTTCAGTGTGTATAAGAAACACCAGGTGTTGCCTTTTTTTTTTTTAAGATTTTATTTATTTATTTGAGAGAGAGAGAGAGAGAGAGATAGCGAGAGAGAGCACAAGCAGGAGGAGAGGGAGAAGCAGAATCCCTGCTCAGCAGGGAGCCCCATGTGGGGCTGGATCCCAGGACCTTGACATCATGACCTGAGCCCAAGGCAGCTGCTTAACCAACTGAACCACCCAGGCGCCCCACCAAGTGTTGCCTTTGCAACATGCAGATTCCTGAGCCCCACATCACACACTGGATCTGGGTCACTGGGGGTGGGTCCCAGGCATCTTCATTCCAGTGAGCTTGCTGGGTGTTCTTACATACGCTGAAGTTTAAGCAGTAGTGCCTTAAATATTGCTATCCTCAGGGATTCTGTCACTAAGTCTGTTTCTCAACACTCAAAAGGGAGAGTGCTGAGAGCACATCTCTCAAAAATCACCATAGTGTCACAGTTACCGATGAGGCTGTGATGTATCACACAGGTGAGCTGGGCTGGGAAATGGTCAGGACCCAGCTTTCCACATGTCAGCCAACTAACTCACCAACTCCCACTAGTCAGGTGATCACCTAGGCATATATCCTGCTCAAATCTTCCCCCAATCAACACCATATTTCTAACAAACAGCAAAGTACTTCTACCTAACACCCTACATATCTTAAAGCTCATTTTTATTGTTTTCCCCAAATCTGCTTTTCCTTTTGTATTATCCACTTCAGTTAGTGGCACCACAAGTCACCCACCTGATCAAGCCAGGACACTCAGAATTGTCCTCACTTCTGTGTTTTACTAGTCATCTAACTCATCACTCAGTGTGTATTGAACCTACTTTTCAAACATCTCTCAGATTAGTTTTCTTCTCATAATCCTCATGGCCATTGCATTAGGGTCCTCCTTTAGAGGTTTGTCATCTTTTCGGGGCTTTTGAAAAAGCCTCCCTAAAAGGTTTTTGTCTCTAGTCTCATTTTTCCTGTAATCCATCTTTCACACTGCCATTGGAGGTACATTTCTAAAATGCAAATAAGATTTTGGCACTCCTAAGTCCGCTCCATATTACCTCCCAGATAAAGTCCAATCCGTTTGTATAACATACAAGGCCCTTTGCAATCTGGTTTAACTTTTCAGTGTAATAATCTCTTGCTCTTCCTGCCAAATCCCATGATTCAAATCTAATAGTTTTAGATTTCATTGAACTATTAAATATTGCATTATTTTCATCTTTTGAAAATGGCCCTAAAAATAATGTCTTGTTAGTGTTTATTAACTGTAAAATTTGGGGCTTTCATAAAACATCTCAAAAACTATTAAAGTCTAACCAAACCAAGGACTCCCTGTGAACATGAGCAAAAGTGTGTCACCATTATCTATGTAGAAAAGATAGGTTGATTTATCCTATAATTTATCGATGTGCAAAGATCTGTTCTCAGCAGGATGCAAAAAGTGGCAGCATTTCTCTCTTTTTTTAAATTTTTTTAAAGATTTTATTCATTTATTTGAGAGTGAGAGAGAGTGAGAGGGAGAAGCAGACTCCCTGCTGATCAGAGAGGCTGATGTGGGACTTGATCCCAGGACTCTGGGATCATGACCTGAGCCGAAGGCAGACGCTTAACCGACTGAGCCACCCAGGCACCGTGGCAGCACTTCTCTACTGTCCCAGGTCAGGATTAACCTGATACTCTAAGCACATCTCCTGAAAAATTTGAAAAAGAAAATTGAAGGAAGAAAATATTACTTCCCTGTTTTCAAGAGGGGAGCAGGAGTTTTGCTCAAACGCACACTGACTCAAGCCCCTGTACTAGAGGTATTCTAGGTATTCCTTCTGTAATTACTCAACTGACCCTCCCACATGTATTTCCAATTTTGCAACCAACCTTCCTTACTGTTCTTGCTCTGTACCACTAATATAGTGATCTTACAGGTCAAGAAATGATATAAGTAAAGTGGGAAAAGAATAAGACAGCCAATTTAGGAAAAGTCAGTTTTCATTACGGATCTGTCTGCACATTTTCATGAAATTAAGTTCACTTTAAAACAATAGGAAGCAGTCATTAACATAAATGTAATAAATTGAAAAAGGTCTCAAGTAAGAAAAAAGCGTATTACAAAAGAAAGAATATAGGATTATAGGAAAGGAAAAATATACTGGTGATACAAAAAACTGGGTAATCATCATCATGGGAGTCTAGGAGGGGGAAAATAAAAATGTTATACTGACCGAGGGCAGTTCAAGAGGCCATAGCTCAAATAATCCTGAGTACACCATCAAAGAAAAGCTATACTCTTTTTTTTATTTTTAAATGGAGCATAGAATAATTCTTTAGGCTCTCCTATACTCTTTAGCACTGCTATTGTCTTTCCCTACCGGTTCTTGATGTTTTGTCTAAGAGGTTATATTAACCTTAGACTCACGTAGCTGATCTCAAGCCTCTTTAAGTCAATTTGTCCCTCTCTACCAGCATCAGTTTGAAAATCGTAAAGGCTTGTTTTTCAGATGCTGGGTATCTCTTCTGTGCCTGATCTCAGAGCTGGTTAAGAGGTAGATTTGCATTTGATCCAACAAGATCCTACCTTACTTCCAAGTTGCTTCTGCCTGGCTTCCCTTATGAAACACAGCAGACACCACAGACTAGTCTTGGATGGTTGCGGGTATAATAAACACCCTGTGTCCCTCTTCCACTAAGCACTGTAAGATAAACATTCTAATTGTTCCCAGGCGCTCACTCTCTGGACTACAACGTCCTTTTGTTTGTATTCAGGAGTAAGGTGAATTATTTACTTCTCAGCTGTGGCTAGCTTAGCCATAGTGTCTTCAAAAACAGCCCGAGATCACTGAACTTGGCAGTATTCTTAGAATCAAGCAGCACAACAGAAAAATTCAATAAATTATACTTTCAGAACAGGAAATTTGACAACCTCATGTGGCAATCCATTTTAACGATTAATAAATCTGCTGTCTAAAAGCATTGCCATTTATGGCATGACTTTAAGTGACAGTTTGAGCCTGTTTTATCTTGTTTTGTCATCAGTGTACATGGCCACTCTTGGCCACTGTCCTGTTAATCATAGAGCCTTTCCTTTATCTTGTCTGTAATTCCATTTTCTACTTTTTTTTTTAACTTTAGATGCTTCTTTATAGCTCTCATGTTACCTTAGGTTCTAAGATCTCTACTTTGCTCTTAAAGCTTTTGCTGTCCAAAAACTCACAAAAAAAACCAGGCTCTTGACTATAGAGAACAAACTGGTGGTTGCAGAGGGGAGGTGGGTGGGGGGATGGGTGAATAGATAAAGGAGATCAAGAATACACTAACCATGCTGAGCACTGAGTAATGTATAGAATTGTTGAATCACCATATAGTACATTTGAAACTGTATGTTAATTACACTGAAATTTACAAAAATATATTAAAAAACCTCTTCAACAAAATATCTTTGGGTGAAAAAAAAAAGTAATGTATATTTTACACAGCTGATGTATCAACCAGTAAGTATAGTGCCTGCCAGCGTGTAGACTAATGCCTACTAAACTTCAGAAAATTTTTGTATAAGAAGTTTTTGGTGGCAGGGAGAATACCATCAAGGGATTAACATGAATGGGAGCCAGGAACGGAACTGCAGTAGCTAACACAGGATACCAAGAGTGGATGGGGAGATTTTTTTCAACAACAGAGGTCATGGTGAGAAAGGAAGGTTGTTCGCCAATAAGGTCCAGGTGTGAAGAGAAGGCACAAATGTTCCGCCCGGGGATATTTGTTGTTGTTGTTGTTTGTTTGTTTGTTTGTTATTTCCCCTGAGTATCTAATATAGTAAACAAACTTACAGATTTAGGTGGAGCTCCTTCATCTACTGAGTGGGAGACAGGACTAGGATAAAATGTGCCTTGCCCTTTATAGTTAAAACATTTGGAGGGTTGCTAAATTACTATTCTGTGGCATCAATCACTGTTTATTTGGAAATAAAATGGATTAAAAAAAAGTAGTGGCTGTCAGAATTGGCGGATGTCCCGGTAGAGGATCCATTAGCATTGAACGCACAAGGAAACTGGCCTGATGGTCCTTGCATACCAGAAAGAAGTGCAGTGCTTCCTTGCTCCTTCATGGTCAGCTAATGATTCACTTTGACCCTACACGGTTTGCTGGCCTATATCTGTATGGCCACAGGTCCTTTTTGCCTTTTCTTTTTGATGGTTTAGTTTGTCCTTGCTGTTTGTGTTGTACCTGCCCCCACTCAACACTGTGTTCTTTGTTTCCAACTCTTCTCCAGTTGTCCAAGGTCATTTTGAATTCTGATGCAGCCTTATGGATCGTGGTTATTGATATTGCCTGAGAGGGTTGAGAACATAGCTTCTGTTCTCTCATCCGGGTCTACACTAGGCTCGCAACAATTTACTTATGTATCAGCAAG
Source organism: Mirounga leonina (assembly GCF_011800145.1). Taxonomy (NCBI): domain Eukaryota; kingdom Metazoa; phylum Chordata; class Mammalia; order Carnivora; family Phocidae; genus Mirounga; species Mirounga leonina. Next base: position 20,811,333 of record NW_023270447.1, read on the forward strand.
TATCAGTGAGAAAATCTAAAGGGGGGAATTTCACCCACTATAGCAACAAATTACATGAAATACCTAGAAGCCAGCTTAAGAAAAACATGTAAGGCTCATATACACAAACATACACAGCTACTGAGCTATAAAATGATTTTTTGCACAGGTTTTGTAGCTGAGAAGGACTTAGCATTTGCCCCGAAGTCATTATGGTGAGTGAGTGAAGTGAGTGAATGCTTGGGCTCCTAATGCAGGGGTGGGAAGCCACAACACTGTGACTTTTTACTTCTAAATCCACAAAATCAAGGATATTCGGAGGGTATCATGTCACCTGCAACCCAAAGTACAATAGAAACACTAATTACAAAGAGCATTTGGTCAGGTTGCCCTGTTTCTTATAGGCAATTGTTTCTAGTTTTGTTTAGGAGAAAATATAGGCATTTTTGTTTAGAAATTAAAAAACAGGGGCGCCTGGGTGGCTCAGTTGGTTAAGTGTCGACTCTTGGTTTCAGCTCAGGTCATGATCTCAGGGTTGTGAGATCGAGCCCCACGTGGAGCTCAGGGCTCAGCTCGGAGCCCTCCCTTTCCCTCCCCCTCTGCCCCCCTCCCTCCGCTCATGCTCTCTCTCTCACTCTTAAATAAATAAATAAATAAAATCTTAAAGAAATTAAAAAACATCATGAACTTAGTGGACAGAATATTCGGAATAAAGCTTAGCTTTCATTTGATGTCACAGGTTCAAAAGAACAAAGGGAAGTCAGGAGCTTTTTCTAATCAAATCCTGGTCCTGCCATTTAACAGCTGTGTACTTGGGGTAAGTCTATCTATCTCTCTGAGCCTTAGATTACACACAACCTCAGCTGTTTACTTTTCCAGGTTGTTGTGAATACATGAGAGAGGAAATCAAAGCATGGATTGTACACTATTAAATGGAGCAGTGCTGTTTTAAGTTGAATTCGGGATTCAAAAGAGAAAGAGAAGTAATATAATTTTTTGGAGTGGTGGTCTTAGGTCAAGTACTTCATCTGTTTCGTCTTCTTTAATATTCATAACTATCTTGTAAGGTGGTTATTATTATTCCCATTTTATACATGAGATATTAAAGCTCAGAGAAGTTAAGTAACTTGCTCTTCATAACCATGATGAGGAAATGAGATTTAAGTGGGCCGGGCATTTTCTTCATTTTAGGAGAGGTGAATCAAAGTCCAGAATTTGTCATGATCATCAACTGGGCAAAACGAAGATTTAAACATAATCTTTTTCACTGTCAGCTCATTGGTTTGTTTTTTTTTTTTTTTAACTTTTTTGGTTTTCTGGGTTTTGTTTTGTTTTGTTTTTTTTGCATCAATAGAGGAAGTGTATGACTAGATATTTCTTGATGTTACAGAATTACTATTAATTCAAAAGTATGAGAAAGATATTATGGTTATTATTATTTTTTAAAGAGTTGTTATGGACTGAATGTTTGTGTCTCTCAAGATTCATATGTTGAAACTCCCTACCCATGTGATGCTATTAGGAGATGGGGCCTGTAGGAGATAATCAGGGTCAGATGAGGACATGAGGGTGGAGCCCTCCTGGATGGGATTGATGCCGTCAGAGCAGGAGAGAGCTTATTTCCTCTCTCTGCTCTCCGCCATGTGAGGACTCAGCTGGAAGTCAGCAGTCTACAGCTTGGAGGTGGGCTCCCACCAGAACCTGACCCTGCTGGCACCCTCATCTCAGACTTCCAGCCTCTGGAACGGTGAGAAAGAAATTTCTGTTGCTTATAAGCTCCTCATTTTGTGGTATTTTGTTATAGCAGCCAAGCTGATTTTAAAAGGCCCCTTCTTTCTTTTTTTTTTTTGCATTTTTAAAACGTTTTATTGTTATGTTAATCACCATACATTACATCATTAGTTTTTGATGTAGTGTTCCATGTTTCATTGTTTGCATATAACACCCAGTGCTTTCTTTTAGATTTTATTTATTTATTAGAGAGAGAGAGAGAGGACAAGCAGGGGGAGCTGCAGAGGGAGAGGGAGAAGCAGGTTCCCCACTGAGCAGGGAGTCTGATGCGGGACGCCATCCCAGGACCCCGGGATCATGACCTGAGCTGAAGGCAGACGCTTAGCCAACTGAGCCACCCAGGTGCCCCAAGTTCTTTCTTTTAGTCCTTTCCTCTACCTTCTAGAAAATTTACCAATTAATAGTTACAATTTCTGGAATTTGTTTTAAAAATTGCTCGGAGGTGAAGGGGATTGGTGTGGGTTGGGGGTATACATGAAACAAAGCTAGTATGAGTTAATAAATTATGAAACTGGGTGATGAGATCTGATTCTAAGTCCCCTTGATTCCAAAGTCCATACACTACTTTATCAGGTGTGATCTCCAAACACCATCTATTATAATACCATATTTCTTGGGTCTCCTCTAAATGAAGTGAAGCAGTGATTTTGAAAACCACCTATTATGATGCACTCTTCTTGTCTTCTGCATTTTTGTTAACCCACTCTAAAGGAGTCAGGTCTTGGGAAAGGAAATAGAAAGTGTATGTTTTCCCTTTGGGCAATATTCTGTGATAGCTCAGGCCACTCTTTCTACTGACTGACATGGTCCAGATTCAAGCAATGCTTCCTTTAGTTTGTTTGCAGAGATTTATCACCCCAGAGGAAGCGTCTGAGTTGTTGCTGATGCTGTGTGGTTTAGTTGTCGAGACTGCAAGTGATTCCCCAAATCTTCAAATAACACTATGGGGAACTACCTCCTGATGCCACCACACACATATTTTCTACTGAGCTTTCTATGGCTCCTCAAATCCAAATTGGAAATTATCTGCTCACCCAGAAGTGGGATTATCATGAAGTTATTAAGGTTTAAGCTTCAGGGCTTACCACTTGTCGGGCTGCTTCCAAGGCCCCAGCAATAGGTTAGTGTCATGAATTCAAAGAGTACCTTATTATGTCCCTGCCAAGAAAACTTGAATTGCTCTGTCATCTTAACAGTTGGTTTATGATAAAAACTTGATGTTTTCCAAGTTTGACAACAGTCCTAGAAATGACATTGGGAATGGTGAGCAGTGAACATGAAAGAAACTTTTCTAATCTATCAGTAACGAGAAAAACTTTGATCAAGTTTGTTGATCAAAGTAAGTCTGGAGCCCAGCTCTTTGGGGGGACACCTCAGATCTGTCACGTGTAACCCTGGGCAAGTTACTCAGCTTTTCGGCTCTTCAGTTTTTTTTTTCTCCATGTGTGACCTGGTGGATAATAATAGCACCTAGCTCATGAGGTTGTCGTGAGGATTAAGTGAAATAAAACTGCTTAGAACAATGCCTGGGAAATAATGGGTGCTCGATAAGTTTTGTTAGTGTCATTCTCTTTCTCATTTGTTATCTCAGATCTGCTAAGGACTAAGAAACCAGATAATCAGGCTTTTTCAAACTCTAAATAAGATAAAATTAAATGGTCTTTGGGTGAATGGCTCCCCAACTAGCCCACGAGGAAAGTGTTTGAGCATTAGCGCAGCTGTTCTGTTCAGGCAGGAAAAGCTGTAATGAGGCATCATTCTGGCAAGAGGGCTGCGCACCTGACTTGCTTCTTCTAATCAACAGAATCTTGACTCCTGTTATTGGTCTAGACAGAGAATTTTAATGTTATACGAAAGTATTCTTTATTTTTTTATTTTTTAAACTAAAAGAAATTTAAGTTTTTATTTAAATTCCAGTTAGTTAACATACGGTGTTATATCAGTTTCAGGTGTACAATATAGTGATTCAACACTTCCATACAACACCCAGCGCTCATCTCAGCAAGTGCTCTCCTTAATCCCCATCACCTGTTTCACCCATCCCCCAACCCACCTCCCCTCTGGTAACCATCAGTTTGTTCTCTATAGTTAAGAGTCTGTTTCTTGGTTGTGTGTCTCTCTCTTTTTTCCCCCTTTCTCATTTGTTTTGTTTCTAAATTCCACATATGAGTGAGATCATACAGTTTTTGTCTTTCTCTGACTCACTTATTTCACTTAGCATTATACTCTCTAGCTCCATCCATGTCATTGCAAATGGCAAGATTTCATTCTTTTTATGGCTGAGTAGTATTCCATTATTTATATATACATACACAGTATATATAAATATATATACACCACATCTTCTTTATCCATTCATCAATCCATGGACATTTGGGCTCTGTCACTAGTTTGGCTATTGTAAATAATACTGCTAATAACCATAGGGGTTCATATATCCCTTTGAATTAGTGTTTTTGTGTTCTTTGGGTAAATATCCAGTAGCGCAATTGCTGGATCATAGGGTAGTTCTATTTTTAACTTTTTTTTTTTTTTTTTTTGAGAGCGAGAGAGAGCACATGAGCAGGGGTGGAAGGCGGGCAGAGGCAGAGGGAGAGAGAGAATCTTAAGCAGGCTCCACGCCCCCTGAGATCAAGAGTTGGACGCTTAACTGATTGAACCACCAGGTGCCCCAATTTTTAACTTTTTGAGGAAACTCCATACTGTTTTTTGCAGGGGCAAAAGTATTCTTTAATTCAAGTCTTTTTAATGACAAAAAAATCAGACTAAAATGGCTCAGCCTGAAACATGAACATATAACTAACAAGTAGCTGTATTAAACACAATGAGGTTCAGAACAAACCTTAATGTTCTGTGTGGTTCTGACGTGGATCTCTAGTATTCTATGTCTAGCATTGTTGACACCCATAGTCAGTTGTGGATAAAGGGAAAGTGTCTGTCCCCATTTGGTTTTTTTTTTGGTTGTCAAATGATCCTTTATTGAAACATTTTCCTTTGTAGTTAACTAGCTGGGCATTCCACTGCACCACTGTTGATGTCATCTATGATGTCATGAGGGTGGCGGCCATCAACATTGCAGCCCACAGACTGGGCAGTCCCCAGGATTTCTTTAATGGTTCCAGAGAGTTCTCTGGCTAAAGATCGGTGTCGCATCTGTCGGGCAATATTGACAATCTCATCAAAAGTGATATTTCCACTGTGCTTAATGTTTTTCTTGGTGGTTCCTTGAGAGCTTTGATAATCAGGGCAGAGGCAGAAGGTACCACTTCAATCTGGGCCTGTCTGTTCTGAATGGTCGGTTTCACTCTAATCCGTAGACCCTTCCAATCACTGGTTGCCTTGGCGATGTCATCACCAACCTTTTTTGGAGACAGACTCAGTGGGCGGATCTTCAGGGCCAGGGCAGATGTGGCACTGACTGCGCCACCCGTGCACCTCAGGTACACGACTTTGATCTCGTTGGGGCCGAACTTAGGCGGCATTGCAGGTGGCTGGTGTCAGATGAACCCGGATTTGGGACGACCGAAGAAAGTTGCACCTTTGCCTCCCCGAGCCGAAAGCCAAAAGCCCCATTTGGTTTTGATTTCCTTCCTCCATCACCCTGGTTATCACAGTCCTCAACACTTGTTTCACTCATTCTAGCTATCCTTCTTTCTTGTTTTTCCAGAACAGACCCATGTAATGCTGAAATTTCCAGTGCATGGTCAGTCTCAGCCTAATTCTGAGACAAAGTTCTGTCCCTGAGATGAAAGTGAGTGTAGATTTGATGCCCATAATATGGGCGTTGTGATAACCTTAATAATCTCTTAATATTTATTAAATGAATGGATGATCACTCTGGCTTTCACTGGAAGTGGGGTCTAGAAAAACTCTCCCCAGCTGTGCAGAAATTGTTGACCCTAAACTGTTGTGTTTCCTATGCCACACCACCAAACATCATCCTGGCTCTTCCAGCCAGGCCTGCATTGTTTAATGCATACACAAAGCCATCTATACATGAGGACATCTATACACAAACAGTGTGACACTTGTTTGGGTGGGTCAGAGGTAATTTTTGCTTCGTTCAACGGGAGGGGTCACATTGTTCACTAGCAGATTGCAGATAGGAGAGCAGCTAATGTAGTTGTGAAGCATATTAAAATCTGTGTAGGTTGAATTTCTAATTTATTTTACTTCAAACTCTGAATTTTTATTTGCCTATGGTCCATCTTTTCACACAGAGCTTTAAGTTTATGAACATGAAATGCACTAATAGCAACGATGTTTTTTATTAAATGTTCTCTGCCAGAGATTATAATACATGTCCAAATATCTGATGAAGAAAAACAAAGGGAGGAGATAAGAAATAAGTGACCTAAAATCAGGACTAAATTCAAAACAAGCTTAAAGTTTTGCCGTGAGTGAAAAATTTAAAATTTAGTTGCTCCATCTAGTGGTGAACCGTTATATGACTTTAGTGGAGAGCTTTTAGTTTTTCATGCTGGTTTTATTCAAAGTTTGTTCTGGTTAAGTAGAAAAAAATACTTAATAGACTCCCTGTCTTATTGTCCCACTTAAGTTAACAGAAAATTACTCCACATAAAAAGAAAACATCACTACTTAATGAATCTCATAGACTTAAAGACATATTTGCTAACCAACTCAAATTTCAAATCATTGTTTCTTCCTCAATTGGTCTACGAACTAGCATCATTGCTGATATATATACCTATAATTATATTTTTAACCCATATATCATCCTGAAATATGAGAAAATTTAGGCCTAACCTGGATTAATAGGCAAGAAAGGCTAATGAAGAGGTTAGCTCTTCAGCAGTTAAGAGCAAGAGTTTTTGACTCAGGCCTTCATAAGGCCTGAAAAGTGCTCCGAATTGTGTGAAAAATATCAGTCCAGTCAATAGGTGAAGGGGATTAAGAGGTACATACTTCCAGGTATAAAAGAAATGAGAAAAAATATAGATTACATGTGTACCTGAATGTAATAAATTGTTCCGCTTAGCAGGGGCTCTCCGTCAGGCTACTTGGGTTTGAATTCTGACAGTAGCCTTCCTTAGCTGTGTGGTCTTTGTGTCTCAGTCTCGTCATCTGTAAAATGAAAACCATACTACCCCTCACATAGAATTGGGAGGTTAAGTTAGATACTGCATGGAAAGCACTTGGAACTATATCTGACACAGAATAAGCACTCAGTAACATTTTCCTGGTATTATTCCTGACTTTGCTTTGTGTATTCAGGGATGTCTTGATGTGGTTTTGGTGTGTCATTGAATTGTGTCAAGTAGTCAGGTATCCATTTGGCATGCCATTGGGAACCTCTCGCTTCCCTGACTCAGTGAAGTTGTTCTCACTCTGGAAGGGTCTCTTCATTGTAATATCTTAAGTGTAAGAGCAACCATATCCCATTCTGCAACATTATTTGCACAGTCAGTCTTTCACTTCCCAAATTCAGCTTTGTCTTCCAGAATTCCAGCACTCACTTGGAAAGCAGAGATGGCTTGTCTTGCTCCTAGGCATGCCCAAGGGTTGTTAATTTTCTCCTCAGAACTTCAAAAACACGGTTTTGCTTTAGTCTTTCCTGATAGCAAAGTCTGATGAGAAAAAGAGGAAGGGCTGATTCCATGAAGCTACTTGGATACCTAGTCTAGGAAAATAGCACACTGAGCTGACCATATTAGAGTTATATTTTCTTTTACTCTTAGAAAGCTGTCTGCCATGAAATACCTCTCTTCTTCCGGAATCTAATTGCAGATGCCCCTAAGAGCCTGGACTATGGAGCCTGAGGTGCCTAGTTTTAAGTTGTACCTCCACCATTTAGTAGTTGAATAACTTTAGACAAATTATTGACCTCTGTGGGCCTTTGTTTATTCATTTATACAAGGGAAAGCATAGAAGCTATGTCAGAAGTTGTTCTGCAGATTAAGCGAACTAATATGTATAAAGGTCTTAGACTAGTGCCTGGTATGTAGTAAGTGATACATGAGTTAGTTGTTACAGAGTTATTATTTGTGGATACTCATTATTCTGTGGAGCATGAAATGTATCTTTCCAGAAATTTCAAATTCAGCATAATCTAAGACTTATTCTTTCACTTTCACCTTTTGTGACATTTTCCCATACATGCTCTTCTTGATTCCAGTCTTGAATTCTGTCTCTCCCTAGTCTTTGATTTACAGCTTTTCTTTTTAGATGGTATTGTCCACTTCTCCTGTTAATACATTTTACTCTAACCCTTCTACTTCTTACCAAGGAATTTCTCAAGGACATAAACTATGTTTATACTTTATATGTTTCTGATGCTTCCCAACAGAGCTAGTAGGTGCCCAGCAAACATGTGTGAATAAAAAATACAGAAACACTAGCTTGCATTTGCACCTCAAGTCTGTGATTGCGTCATAAAAGAATACCTACAACTATAATTATTGTCATTTACTTAGTAGCTATTCAATGCTAGGCACTATCCTAAGGGTTTTATATAGCATGGCCCATTAAATGGCATCAACAGTTTTGGGGGGTAAATCCTATTAGTTTCATTTTACAAACCAGGAAGCTGAGTTTCAGAAAATATAAATTGTTTGTCCAAGGTGTCACTGTTAATGGCTAAAGCCCCTTTCTCCTGAAAAAATCCTCTCTCGGTTAATGGACATGTCCTTCATTTTTCTATTCCTTGTAGTATGTTTATGGTATATGGTTTGTATATGGTTTAGGGTGGGGCCGCAGTTCTTTGGTCTTCCATCTCCTGCAGGCAAATGCCTTTGCTGATCTCCCCCAAAACTACACATTTGAGAGGTTGCAAATTCTAATGCTACAGGAACCATACAGAGAACTGTATTTGTTGTGCAAGGGTGTGGGTCATGTCTTGGAAATCCAGCGTTTTCCCCATCCTGTCACCAGGACCTGTGAATTTTCTGTGAATGATGTCAGTCAGCTATGGCCTCTTTGTCCTCCCCTCCCCCTCCACATCACTCTGGTTCAAGTCCTTGTTACCTCATGCTACCCGGGAAGATTGCAAGAGTTGCTTAATGCCTTCCTGCAGATCTTGTGTCTTCCCCTCCCTAATCTAGTCCGTTTATCACAGCAAAACAAATTTTTGGACTTTAGCTCCTTACCAAAAAGGCTTTGTGGTTTCCCATTGTTTATTACTGCATCGAAACCTAGCTTTTCATTGTAGACCAGCCACAACATGTTCATACCTAACACTCCGTTGTTATGCCTTTACCCACATCCTCTGCTTTGGTCAGAATGGTTCCGATGGCAGTTCCTGAAAATGCCAAGCACAGACTTTCTTTTTCTTTTCTGCCATGATCTTTTCTTAGCTTCTTCCAGTTAAATAAATCTTATCCCACTTTCCTGTTCTATACTAGTTTTTTGTTGTTGTTGTTTCTGGTGAGATGAATGCTTGCCCTTGTTTCTTTCTTTCTTCTCTCTTTCCCTCAATATGAATTTCCCTGACCCCCTACCACACTTATTAAATCATGAATATGGAATGCATTCTGTATACTGTTTCATAGAAAGGCAGTAGAATATAGTAATCCAACACAGACTCTGGAGCTAGGCAACTGACTTCAAATCCTGGTGGTACCATTCACCTTCCTGGTGACCTCAGTCAAGTCACTAAACCTTTCTGTTCTGAAGTTACTTCTACTCTACACTGAAGATAAAGTAATGCCTGTCTGATGAGACTGCAGAGAGGATTAAATGAATCATTATGTGTAAAACAATGTCTGGCACGAGATAAGCACTAAATAATAGCAGTGATGATGATGATGATGCTATTATTTGCTCTTTTGTGTGTGACATTTTTCCATAATTGATTTGTAAACTCTTTCAAGTCAGAGATTTCTATAAATCCTTGCCTTGTAGGAAGAGAGTGTGATACAAAAGTTCATAGTGGTCAGGAGACCAGGCGTATGAGATTAGGCAGGTCTTCAACTTTCAGACTCCCTTTTGCTTAGGTGTAAAATGGAAATAATTTTTTCTTATATATGTATAGTGTATTAAAAGTCTTTTTTTCATAGACAAAGTTCATTTATTATCTACCTGCTCTCTTCACATATAGGATAATTTATGCAAAGCATGTTAGAAACTGAGGTATGTGGATGTCAACTGTATTAGCAAAGTGCTCAGTCGTGCTGTTTGAAGAATGGGATCAAATGCTTGTCTTTCCTCCTCTCCCCTCCCCTCTCATCTAATAACCTCCATATAAAAAGAATTAGAAGAATTTCTTTTTGATGTTTTTAGTCAATAGTGTCTCAGTACTTCCATGGAGCACTCTCCCACCCCCTCTTCCAGAAAAGCATTATTTTTTTAGAAGGGCAGGTTGTGAATGTGAATAGGGGCAGCTAGTTCTGTGGTATACCAGTGGATGGAGGAATAGTAGGATTTGAAGAAATCTCCTAAAATAATGTTCTAACTCTTGTTTCATAGAGTTTAGGTTTTTTTTTTGTCTGTGGTTTATCAGGGTGATTACTATCTCTTTTCTAAGGTAAAAGGAGATACCAGACTTAGAGGAAGGGGAGTCGAGGGAGTGAGGAATAGAAAGCAAATAATCATCATGGGAGAAAAGATCAGAAACTGGAAACTGACACAGGGCAATAAAATTAAAATTGAATAAATTTTAATTAAAATTAAAAATGAATTTTTTTCATTTTTCATGTTAAAAATGAATAAAAGATGGAACCATAGAAAGTGAATATGATTTTTTTAAGGCAAGAAATGGTGACTTGTTTAGTCTTTGAGAAGCAGAATATTATCAAAAACATAGTAAAATAATGAGTACAGAAGGGTATATGATATGGCCAGCTGTGGGAATTTCTAGGCTGGCTTCTGTGTTACTCTTTAAGTATCCCAGCTCTCATTCCATATTCAAACTAAGCATCCATAAACTTCTCTATCTAGCAGGATGAAACCTAGGAAGATATTGAAATACCAAAGTAACTATGGAAATAGGAAGAACAAAGAAGAATTCTTGAAAGTCTCTGGGTAAAGATAAAAGGAAAACAGAATAAAGAAGATCTCACAGCAGGGGCGTGTGACAGATCTCCAAATCAAGAAGTCAGGGAAGATGAAGTGGAACAAAGCCAAATCTCCACAACCAGGGAGATGGTCCATAGATTTCAACTACCCAGTTAACTTTCAGATAACTCACTCAGGAGAACAGAACTGGAAACATATAAAACATAAGTTTAATTCTCTCAGTAAATGATGCAAAAAGAGTAGCGAGAATTTTGAAAATGGTCTTACATCGGAAGAAGATTTTATAGACTGCCTGAATGTCTTAAAAAACCTGGAGAAGAACGATCCTGGATTAGCCAAATTCTAAGTATGAACATTATTTCAAAATGTTAGGAAATCAAGATTAATATGCTTATAAATTTGATGGGTTATAAAAATATGTATATAGGTGTGTGTGTGTATAAATAATAAAAATTTTTTGAAGGAAGATTATAGATTTATGCATACCAAATAAAAGGCAAGAGATACTTTGAAATATATGTTTTTGTAAATGCCTTATTGGATCCCTGTTCTTTTACTCTAGTCTGAAATTAGCTGTGTGTTTTGGTGATGTATAGATTATGTATTTCTATGCAGCAAACACCCCCAAACTTAGAAGTTCTCACATGGTTTCTTGTCCTCTTATGTGATCTCTTGAGGCCTATGCTTGGAATTCACACAATGTCACTTCTTCCTTATTCAGTCAAACCAAATCTCAAGGCCAACCGCTATTCAAGGGCTGGGAAAATGGACTCCTCTTCGTGGGAGGAGCTAGAAAGAATTTGTGGTTATTTTTCACGTACTGCAGGTGTTTAACTCAATTATAAAGTGAGATAAGAGATAAGAGACTTAAATTGAAAACTGCTAAATTATTGCCAAGTGTTATTAGTATATAGCTGACCCACTGTTCCTTCCCTCCTTCTCCAGGGTCTTTTTTTGGGGCAGATATCCTTATGAGGAAGCTCAAGATAGGCTGCTGAAACCTTGCTGAGCCAACTAGAAGGGTGTTTGGGGTCTTGGCCACTACCCATTTATTCCTGGCTATTCAGTATCTCACGTATGAGTCTGCTACCAATTCAGTGACATACAAAGTGCACTGAATTTCAGAAAGAAAGATTTTTCTTTGTGCTGTAAATCTTGTGATAATATTTGTCATTAGCTCAAGCACTGATCCATAGTTCAAAGGAAATTTACACTTCAACTGAGTAAGACAGGTTTTTATCTTCTTAAATCATGGTACCAGAGGCTGGAAGAAAAATAGGCAAAAAAAGTAAGGTTGAATTACCTTGTTTCTTCAGCTCTCTGACATCCTCATAAGAACTCAACAGAGACAGTGGGGCTGAAGGATCCGTATTTGTAGGAGGCACCTCCTGTGGTAGATCCACATTGCAGGGTTCCCCTTCTCTAAGGAGCTGCAACGTGCACAGATATGTGCTCTCCTTCTGCCCACCCTGAAGGCCATCTCAATGTTAGGAACGAGTCTCTTGGACCATGACTTACTGGCTTAGGCCTGTCATCTGCTCTAAGGTAAGCCAATCAGTTTGTCGCTCTCGCGAACTGGAAATCTTGCCAGAGGAGCAACAGTGTTATTGGAAGTTGCTCTGGAAGGGAGACCCACCACCTCCTGCCGAAGAAATACATGGAACTGTACTAGTTCCTACCTTTTCGGAGCCTTGGTTTAATTCTTCCTTAGATTCGGTAAGGTATTCTACTAGTCTTGCACTAAATTCCCTGTTTTTGCTCAAACTACTAGAGTTGGTTTCTGTTCCTTGTTGTCAACAGAAACTTAACTAACAGAAGACAGCCACAACTGTGATTGAATGGTTAGAAGAAAATGATTTATCTGGATGCCATTTCAGCAATTCATTGAGTCATTCAATAGTCATTTATTGAGGACCTATTATATGCCAATCACAGAGATAGGTACGCAAATAAGACAGAAGGAGGTGTGGGGAGACAGTCAGACAAACATATAATCACACTAAATTGTGATAATGTTCTGGTAGAGATACTTACAAAGTGATGTGGGAGTACAGATAAGAGTATGAATGAACTCTCTGGGTAGGTTGGGGAGCTGGGGTTAATCAGCTTGGAGAAGGATATAAGCTAAGGACTAAATCAAAGCTATACAGCAAATTCAATCTCATTACATTACAGTGGCAGCAAATGAGGAATTGCTACATGGAAGCCGAAGACCAGCTCTTCTCAATATGAACTCAGCTCTGCCGAGTGGGAACTGATTTGAACAGCAGCATGAGAGACTGAGATGATATATGGAAGAATTTCCTGACAGTGAGAGTAGTTAACATTGGGCGATTGTAGCATCTTCTCCTCTGGAGGTTTAAAAAATAACATAGCTCATCATCTGCCTGGGATAGCATTGTTGTGATGCTGTCTAAAAGTAGGGAAATGGAAGATAATTGCTCAAGGTCTTTTCTAGCTTAGAGTTTTCAAAATTCTGTCATTTTTTAGAAAAACTTCATCGAACCAATGAAAAATAAAATTACAGGCAGAAAAGTAATGCAAAAGGATAGAAAAACAATTGAATTATTAGTTCCCTCTTGGTTCAGGAATGAGGAAGAAACGAAGGGACTAAAAAGATAGAATATGTGTTATTTTAGAAATTATTCTGAAATTACGTAGTCTGTTGGTTGTTTAAGAACTCCCAGGTTGGGGCTCAACTGGTTGCTAACTAATGGTCCTGTCTTTTCCTTCCCAACCCAGAGTACTTTAGTTTCCCCTAATTCACTTTATAACTAACTTCTTCAGCTTGTAGAACAGTTTGTATATGTTTATAAATTTCTTTTTATTGTGAACTTAAGCAAATTTATAGAATAAGACAGTCAAATGAACACTAGTTCTCTACATCACTCAAAATTTACATCTCTCCTTTTTAAGGTTAGCTACCTACATTCTGCTTATAGAATTTTTGAATTCTGCTTTCTTCCACATGATGGATGTCATTTATGTATGTTGATGTATTCCTCATACTTGCCACATTTGACAGCACTTGGGCACATCACCGTGAATCCATGTACTAAGTGGGGTAGCTAGAACTGAGTGGGAGGTCAGATGCCCTGGGACCATCTGTGATGGGATGAAATCATCACTGCCTCATACCTGTCACTGGAGCCTCCTCATCAGGAAGCTAAGTCTTCCTCCCTCCTCCCTGCCTTTCTGCCTTCCTCCTTTCTTCCCTTCCTCTTTCCCTTCCTCTCTTTCTTCCAATTAAAGAAACTAGCATGAGCTTAAAATTACAACATGGGTCCAGAGAATTGTGAGTCTGGTTGGGCTACAGATAAAGTATATGATTAGAAAATAAAATTAGAAAATTAAGTTAGGCAAAATTATGTAGAATTTGCTAAGACTGCAGAGTTTGGTTTGTTGGGCAGGCATTGGGAAATGCTGTGTTCACAGCATTTGGAAGACATTTGGAAGATAAGCGTGGAAATGTTGCACAGTGGAAGGCTCTAGAGAATGGTAATCAGTTTAAAGCCTCAAAGTGGGGACACATTCAAAATGAGACACACATTCACATTCTATTTTATATTAAACTCCAACTGACATTTTGATATTGGGCTAATGCCTTGTTTTGTTTTTTAAATGTGAATCCACTCAGTGTTCTAAGTTGTTTTTATTTTTGCTTTAATCTTAATCATAATTCACTGTCTATGATTTTCAGTTTTAGTTTCTTGAAAGCTTCACAAAACTTTAAAGACATTTGCAAAGCAATCTTAGTGCAGTATCCCTTGAGATTGTAAGTTTTTCACCAATCTTTTTATCTCACTCACACTTAATTTGACAGCAGATTTTTTTTTTTTTAGCAACTGCCTTTATCTAGTTTTTACCAAAGCATTCAGTTTAAGTTTCATAAAAAAAATCTACCTCTCTTTTCTTGCATATACTTCATCAGTTAATTTTTAACTCAATAAAGCAATTAGAATAATGAAAACACATCACAAACTGATTTTTGATGAGCATACAACTTGACTGGTGGGAAGAGAAGGTACAAGTGTGGTAGAATATAGTCTTAACTAGGAATGTTCATTGTACTTGGACATAAGGCTTATATCTGGGAATGGGGAAAGAGAACATGGATTAATCTGCTGTGCCAGTTAAGAGAGTTTAAGGAAAGGTGGAAAAAACCCCTAGAATTTGGTTTTGAGTCTTTCACCAGAAAACAAATTTCAGTTTTTGGTGTCCCTACATAGATTTATTATACTACCTTTAACATACTAAACTTCTACCCATATCTTTGTGTCTTCCTCATATTAATTTTTTCCTTCAATTTCCCTGAGATTCTAGAGCATGAGGGCAGGAACTGGATGGAAATATTTCAGTAGACTAGACAGTACCCTCTTCTGGGATGAAGATATCCTTGAGGAAGGGAGAAGGTCTTCTTGTTACTGAGATTGTAGAGGATTAAAAGAGGGACTGTTTTGTGTCTTTGTTTGGAATCTCCTCAGTGGATTTTGACCTATAACCCTTTTTTCCAGGATATACTTTCCATTGGGAGTATGATGGGGTGCAGTTCAAAGTTTTTGCCTTTTTTTTTATGGAGCTTCTGGGATTACCAGATCACCAACATCTCCATCTGGTAGAACTGAGAGAAGGAAGAGAAGGAGGAGGTGGGGGGAGGGGAGGAGGAGGACAGAAAGAGGAAGAGGAAGAAACCTTCCTTCTAGTTCTCCCTAAGGTACACAAAGAGTAAACATATCCCTTTTCCTACCTCCTCCTTTAGGTGACTTGCAAAGTTTGGACCCTGGAAACCTTCAGAAAGTGACTTTCCTAGCTCAATTCTGTACGTGGTGCTGATTCACATGGGACTGATTCACATGGGACTGGATATCAGAGCTACCTTGATAGTTGATCTTGTGGAAACAGTACAAACTTGTTTCTTGAAACAGAAAATATAAAATTACAAATGATTTTTCCTTTAAGAATAAAATCAAGTTTAACTAAAAACCTGGAAGGACTATATTGCATCCTGTAGCGTAGCATAAAATCCTTCAACCAATTACAATGTCAAATGACAATGGGGGTATCTTTTTTTCTGATAAGGATCAGAAATCTAGTATTGTCCAAACACTCCAGAGGTGCTATTTGTTTCAAGTGGAAAGGAAGTATTTATACCAATTATTGTGATGAATGAAATGAAATGAAGACTACTTGGGATGGTTAAATGTTTACTCACATGGTCAGGCGGGTACGGCAGCCCCAGGCTCTGTGGTGGGAGCAGATTCCTGGTACGTTCTAGCCCATGTATTGAAAATACTAGACAAAACCTAAATTTTAGAAGAAAAGCTCCTGTCTCACCAGCAGTGGTATTAGTGGTGCTTTCTTTTGACACTATGTATTGAGGGTATATATTTATATAGACTCAGTATCTAGGTCACTCAACATTGCTTGAAACTAATGAAGCTTAGCCTCAGGGCCCCTCACTTACATCGGCCTTTCAAAATGCTCATATGGTCATATGCTTTTGTGAAGTTTGGAAAAGTAGGATACTTTACTGCAATTTGTTAAAATCACTAGACCATTCTACTTTGACTTCTTAGTTTTTGTGTTAACTTGACTGGACCATGAGTGCTCAGATATTTGGTCAAATGTCATGCTGGATATCTGTGGGAGTGTTTTTGGATGAGATTAACATTTGAGTTGGTAGACTGAGTAAAGCAGATTGCCCTCTCTAATGTAGGTGGCCCTCATCCAATTGGTTGAAGGCCAATTGCCTACCCTTCCACAAGTAAGAGGGAACTCCTTTTGCTTGAGTGTTGAACTGAGACTTCACTCAAATCTGCTGCCTTCAGACTTGAACTGAAACATGGGCTCCTCTTGGATCTTCAACCTTGGTTTTTGGACTGGAACTACACCATTACTTCTCCTGGATCTCCAGTTTGTGGACTGTGGGTCTTGAGATCACCTTCACAGTGGTATGAACCAATTCCTTAAAACAAATCTCTTTCTATATAGATATATATCCTTTTGGTTTCTCTGGAGAACCCAGACTAATATCCTCTTTCATATTTACCCTTGAGGTGGGTGATATTGGAAGTGTTTTGGGGATCTAATTTAATTGGGGAATCATTTAGTTGAGTATATTTATATAGTTTGCAGTCACTTCTGTGTACAGTAAGCTAGCCTGGTGTGGAATGGCTTCCAGCTTTATCCCCGTGCCCACTGTACCAGCTCACTTGATAATGTGACTGAAGACCTCTGCCTGGAGTTCTATCCCCGTGAGTGTTGTTTAGCACCTGGCACTGAAAGTTTGTGGTTGGTGGAGGAAAAATGATGTCAAAGAGTCACCCCATAGAAGGTTAACTCCCTTTCACTTATGGCGTTTTCATATTTGGTACCATAGCATCTGTGCCTTGATATCAATCCAGAAACCCCAGGGCAACAAGTGAGAAGTGAGCAGCACAGGCATGAGATAAGGTATAATAAGGTTGTGCCTGCCTGAAGTTAATCAGTGCAGCACTAGCTCAAACAAGAGATAAGTAGGACAGAGCGCTAAGACTGAGATGCACACCAACATCATTTAATACCATGCTCCGTACATGGATTTTTCTTCCATTCTAGAACATCTGCCATTATGTCTTCAAATATTATGTCTTTCAGATTCTTGATGTTTTGAAATCCCTATTAACTGTTGGAACTTCTTATTCTATCCATGATTTCTTTTAATTCTGCTTTCATGTATTCCATTTCTTTTTTTCTCTAAGCTGTATTTTGACTGATTTTCTGTCACCATTGCCATCACTGCACCTTTGCTGCAGTCTGAGTTGGAGCCTTTAACCTGCACGGCTCCCGTGGCCCACACACTGAGCTCTCTGTTCCAGGGTGCCTTGAATGTTTCATTCAGATTGGACTAATAACTACACTCAGGGCATGGAATTCGACTTCCTGGTGACTGCTAGGGAATTAAATGACATAGCCTGGAAGTGTGGAGGAGTAAGTTTCTTATAGGATGAATATTGACCAATGAGATTTAAGAGTAGCAAGGGATAAAGTAAATTTCCAATGCTCCTGCCTACCCCATGGGGACTACTCTGGGGTGTGCTTCCTTTGTACAGCCCTCCGCAAAGGCCTGCAGACACACCTGCTGAGCACCCTATTGTGTGTCTTCATAGATCATTACGAAGTGACAATCAGTGCTTTGGTGCAGCTCATCACATTGGTTTGTGTCCCTCCTTGCTTTGTTCCTCCTTTCCTTACCCTCATTTCCCTGGGCTTGCATCTTACAAATGAAGAATAGTGTTTGTTTGTTTTAAGATTTATTTATTTATTTTAGAGAGAGAGCACAAGCGGGAAGGGCAGAGGGAAAGGGAGAGAAAATCTCAAGCAGACTCTGGGCTGAGTGCGGAGCCCAATGCGGGGCTCAATCCCACGACCCTGAGATCATGACCTGAGCTGAAACCAAGAATTGGCTGTTTGACTGTGCCACCCAGGTGCCCCATGAAGAACAGTGTTTTAATCCTCACTTCAGGCATGTTTCCTAGAAGACTTGGGCTAAGGTACCCATTATAAAAAACATTTTCCTTAACCTCACATCTCCCTTCATCTATTCCATTTATATTTTTCTTCCTTGGAAACTTTTTGAAACAGTCTTTCTTTCTTTCTTTCTTTCTTTCTTTCTTTCTTTTCTTTCTTTCTTTTTCTTTTCTTTTTCTTTTCTTTCCTTTCCTTTCCTTTCCTTTTCCTTTCCCTTTCCCTTTCCCCTTTCTTTCTTTCTTTTTTTTTCTTTTCTTTTTTCTTTCATCTCTGTTTTCTTATCTGCCATTCATTCTTCAGTCTAACTCCTCTCTCCCATTTCTCTTAAAACTGCTTTCAACGAGATCAATAATGACCATGTTGTTAAATCCAAAGGATAATTTTCAGCCTTTATCTTACCTGATCTGTGTGCAGCACTTGACATTGACCTCACATCCTTCCAGCATTGTCTTGCCCTGAATTCTAGACAATGTACTCTTAATTTTTATCTTGCCATTATAGCTGCTACATCTCAGTCACCTTTATGTATCTTGTAAATATTGGTGTTTTCCAGGGTTCTATCCTCACTTCCCTTCCCTCTCCTTTCCTCTTCTCTGGTATAAACCATCCCTGGGCAGTCTTACTTATTTACATAGCTTCAGGTGCCATCTATATGCCAATAACTTCCAAACTATATTTTAAATCTAATTTTCTCTCAGGGTGCCTGGGTGGCTCAGTCGTTAAGTGTCTGCCTTCGGCTCAGGTCATGATCCCAGGGTCCTGGGATCGAGCCCCGCATTGGGCTCCCTGCTCAGCGGGAAGCCTGCTTCTCCCTCCTCCACTCCCGCTGCTTGTGTTCCCTCTCTCGCTGTGTCTCTCTCTGTCAAATAAATAAAATCTTTAAAAAAAATATCTAATTTTCTCTTTTTCTTTTTTCCTTTTATTCATTTAAGACAAGGGGAATACTTTATTCATGCCCATCAGAGAAACGGACAGCTTGGGTCTGTAACAAAACATTGTGTTTTAAAGCATAGGTCAGTAATTATATATGAGAGTATACACAGCTATCCACAAATTAACAGAGCACAACTTTTCAATATTCAAAACAGAACAAGCTTCCCTGTAAAAGCAGCACCTCTGTGACATTTTTAACTTTAGTGTTCTTCTCCTCCTTCTTCACCCTCTCCTTCAACAGAATCCATACCAGCTTCCTCATAATCCTTCTCAAGGGCAGCCATGTCCTCATGGGCCTCAAAAAACTCTCCTTCCTCCATGCCCTCACCCACATAACAGTGAACAAAGGCACGTTTGGCATACATCAGGTCAAACTTGTGGTCCAGGTGAGCCCAGGCCTCAGCGATGGCTGTGGTGTTGCTCAGCATGCACACAGATCGCTGTACTTTGACCAGGTCTCCATCAGGTACTACAATAGGAGGCTGGTAATTGATGCCAACTTTGAAGCCAGTGGGGCACTGGTCCACAAACTGGATGGTACACTTGGTCTTGATGTTGGCAATGGCAGCATTGACATCTTTGGGAACAACATTGCCATGGTACAACAGGCAGAAGACATGTATTTACCATGGCAAGGGTCACATTTCACCATCTGGTTCGCTGGCTCAACAGCATGCATTGGTGATCTCTGCTACAGAAAGCTGTTCATGGTAGGCTTTCTCAGCAGAGATGACGGGGGCATAGGTGGCCAGAAGGAAGTGGATATGAGGATAGGGCACCAGGTTGGTCTGGAATTCTGTCAGATCAACATTTACAGCTCTCTCAAATCTGAGAGAAGCAGTGATGGAGGACACAATTTGACCTATCAACCTATTTAGGTTAGTGTAGGTTGGCATTCAATACAAAGGTTTCTATGACAGATGTCATAGATGGCCTCATTGTCTACTGCGAAGGCACAATCAGAGTGCCCCAAGGTGGTATGCGTAGTGAGGGTGGAATTTTAGGGCTTGATTACAGCTGTGGAAACTTGGAGGCCTGGGTAAATGGAGAACTCCAGCTTAGACTTCTTGCCATAACTGACAGAGAGATGTTCCATCAGCAGGGAGGTGAACCTGGAACCAGTTCCTGCTCCAAAGCTGTGGAAAACCAAGAAGCCCTGAAGACCTATGCACTGGTCAGCCAGTTTCCAAATTCAGTTCAAGACAAGGTCAGTGATCCCCTTGCCAGGTGGTGTAGTGCTCTCTGGCATAGTTGTTGGCAGCATCTTCCTTCCCTGTGATGACCTGCTCAGGGTGGAAGAGCTGGGGGTAGGGGCCAGTGCGAACTTCATCAATGACCGTGGGTTCCAGGTCTACAAACATGGCTCTGGGCACATGCTTCCCAGCACCTGTCTCACTGAAGAAGAGGTTGAAGGAGTCATCTCCTTCCCTAATGGTCTTGTCACTTGGCATCTGGCCATTGGGCTGAATGCTATGTTCCAGGCAATAGAGCTCCCAGCAGGCATTGCCAATCTGGACACCAGCCTGGTCAGCATGGATGGAAATGCATTCACACATGGTTGCTGCTTTGTGGCAGCCAAGCATATGGTGGAGAGGAAGAGGAGAGTTCATTGTTTCTTACAGCATGACTCTTAGGGGATCATTGTAAGAGAAACTGTCAAGTACCAGATTCTTAAAAGGACCTAATTGTCTGCTAGACATTTCTTCTTTGGTATTCTATAAACCCCTGAAGCTGGACATGTCCAAAAATAAAACTCAACATTTTCTTCCCACCTGAATCTGTTTCTTTTCCTGCCTTGCCAGTTTCAGTGACTGGAGATACCAGTGGCACCAAAAATTAGGTGCCACCCTCACTCACCTACAGCTTCAACCCCATTAGGGTGACAAATTCATTCCCATTTTCCCAGGGCTTTCTTGGTGTTAGTATGAAAAATTCCATATCCATAGGACTCCCACAGGTCTGTAAAAACTGGAATGGCTTGCCTGGAACATTCTTAATTTTGAAACTCAAAGTCTCATGTCTTGGGAACCTCTTTAGTCCTGGGCAAACCATAAGGTTGATAATCCTTTTGCCTACATCCAATCAATCATCAAGACCTACTGATTCTAACTTTTTAATGTGTCTAGATTGTCCAGTTCTCCTCATCTTCACTGTTACTCTAACCATCATAGGTCATTAACATATCTTGCCTCGATTGCTGCAAGGCTTTGCAACTCTCCTTTGTCTCTACCATTGCTTCCTCCAACCCATTTTCTGAATTGCTGCTAGAATCATCTTTTTTTTTCTTCTTCTTCTTTTTTTTTATTCTTATGTTAATCCCCATACATTACATCATTAGTTTTAGATGTAGTGTTCCATGATTCATTGTTTGTGCATAACACCCAGTGCTCCATGCAGAATGTGCCCTCCTCAATACCCACCATCAGGCTAACCCATCCTCCCACTCCCCTCTAGAACCCTCAGTTTGTTTTTCAGAGTCCATCGTCTCTCATGGTTCATCTACCCCTCCGATTTCCCCCGCTTCATTCTTCCTCTCCCGCTACCTTCTTCTTCTTCTTCCTTTTTTTTTCTTAACATATATTGCATTATTTGTTTCAGAGGTACAAATCTGAGATTCAACAGTCTTGCACAATTCACAGCGCTTACCAGAGCACATACCCTCCCCAGTGTCTATCACCCAGTCATCCCATCCCTCCCACCCCACCCCCCACTCCAGCAACCCTCAGTTTGTTTCCTGCGATTAAGAATTCCTCATATCAGTGAGATCATATGATACATGTCTTTTTCTGTTTGACTTATTTCGCTAAACATAATACCCTCCAGTTCCAACCACGTCGTTGCAAATGGCAAGATCTCATTCCTTTTGATGGCTGCATAATATTCCATTGTATATATATACCACATCATCTTTATCCATTCATCTGTCGATGGACATCTTGGCTCTTTCCACAGTTTGGCTATTGTGGACATTGCTGCTATAAACATTGGGGTGCACGTACCCTTTCGGATCCCTACTTTTCTATCTTTGGGGTAAATACCCAGTAGTGCAATTGCTGGGTCATAGGGTAGTTCTATTTTCAACTTTTTGAGGAACCCCCATACTGTTTTCCAGAGTGGCTGCACCAGCTTGCATTCCCACCGACAGTGTAGGAGGGTTCCCCTTTCTCCGCATCCCCGCCAACATCTGTCGTTTCCTGACTTGTTAATTTTAGCCATTCTGACTGGTGTGAGGTGCTATCTCATTGAGGTTTTGATTTGGATTTCCCTGATGCCAAGTGATATTGAGCACTCTTTCATGTGTCTGTTGGCCATTTGGATGTCTTCTTTGGAAAAATGTCTGTTCATGTCTTCTGCCCATTTCTTGATTGGATTCTTTGTTCTTGGGTGTTGAGTTTGATGAGTTCTTTATAGATTTTGGATACTAGCCCTTTATCTGATATGTCATTTGCAAATATCTTCTCCCATTCTGTCGGTTGTCTTTTGGTTTTGTTGACTGTTTCCTTTGCTTTGCAAAAGCTTTTATCTTGATGAAGTCCCAATAGTTCATTTTTGCCCTTGCTTCCCTTGCCTTTGGCGATGTTTCTAGGAAGAAGTTGCTTCGGCTGAGGTCAAAGAGGTTGCTGCCTGTGTTCTCCTTTAGAATGTTGATGGACTCCTGTCTCACATTGAGGTCTTTCAACCATTTGGAGTCTATTTTTGTGTGTGGTGTAAGGAAATGGTCCAGTTTCATTCTTCTGCATGTGGCTGTTCAATTTTCCCAACACCATTTGTTGAAGAGACTGTCTTTTTTCCATTGGACATTCTTTCCTGCTTTGTCAAAGATGAGTTGACCATAGAGTTGAGGGTCCATTTCTGGGCTCTCTATTCTGTTCCATTGATCTATGTGTCTGTTTTTGTGCCAGTACCATGCTGTCTTGATGATGACAGCTTTGTAATAGAGCTTGAAGTCCGGAATTGTGATGCCGCTGGCTTTGCTTTTCTTTTTCAACATTCCTCTGGCTATGCGGCGTCTTTTCTGTTTCCATACAAATTTTAGGATTATTTGTTCCATTTCTTTGAAAAAAGTGGATGGTATTTTGATGGGGATTGCATTGAATGTGTAGATTGCTCTAGGTAGCATTGACATCTTCACAATATTTGTTCTTCCAATCCATGAGCATGGAACGTTTTTCCATTTCTTTGTGTCTTCCTCAATTTCTTTCATGAGTATTTTATAGTTTTCTGAGTACAGATCCTTTGTCTCTTTGGTTAGATTTATTCCTAGGTATCTTATGGTTTTGGATGCAATTGTAAATGGGATCAACTCCTTAATTTCTCTTTCTTCTGTCTTGTTGTTGGTGTATAGGAATGCCATTGATTTCTGTGCATTGATTTTATATCCTGCCACTTTACTGAATTCCTGTATGAGTTCTAGCAGTTTTGGGGTGGAGTCTTTGGGGTTTTCCACATAAAGTATCATATCATCTGCAAAGAGTGAGAGTTTGACTTCTTCTTTGCTGATTTGGATGCCTTTTATTTCTTTTTGTTGTCTGATTGCTGTGGCTAGGACTTCCAATACTTAGAGTCATCTTTTTAAACTATAACCCTGATTGTATCATTTTTCTTCTTAACTCTTTGTAACTGTTCTTTATTTGCCCTAAGATAAGGGGCATACTTTTTTTTTTTTTTTTTAAGTAGTCTCCATGCCCAGCATGGAGCCAGCACAGGGCCTGAACTCACAACCCTGAGATCAAGACCTGAGCTGAGATCAAGAGTCGGATGCTTAACCGACTGAGCCACCCTGGTGCCCCAAGGGGCATACATTTTAAAATGGCACACATGACCTGTCATGAAATCATCCTGCTGCTTCTTCCAGGCTCATCCCTTCTCACGTTCCCCTTACACTGCATATAAGCCCAGATGCCAGCTGTCTCCTCTATGAAAGCAACCCTTGTTTTTATTTTACACCCGCATGGACATAGAGCTTTTGCATATCTTCACATTCTCCATCTTGAGCCCACTTCTACAAAAGTCTTGGTAAGAAATACAGAATTCACAGAGAAGATGAAAGGGCTTTTCTAGCATGTGGTATAGCAACAACCCCCCAACTCACTATTTGACATTTCTTCCCCAGAGTTCCTTCTCAGCTCTAACACTCCTAGGATTTTTTTTTCCCTTTGTCTCTACTTTTCCTCCAAGGTATATAGCCTTCCTGGATCTATACGCCCTCTTCTTGTGTCCCTGCACCAAGCTCTTTACACTCATCTCTTTATTATCCTGAATGATTTGGCTTTGCCCCAGCTCCTGTTTATAAATGTACATTCCCAGCTCCATCCAAGGGTTCAACAAAACAAAGTGTCCTTCTATTTTGAGATTTCATTCTTGCTTAGTGCCATCATTTTTAGCTTGAATATGTCCCTTGGGGTCTTACCTCTCATTCCAAGTAGCTTGTTAAAATATTTCTTGAAAATAATGGTGTTACCCTCCTGGAGAAATTGTTCTACCAGCTGCTAAGACAGTAAAAGTTTCTTCTTTTGTCATCTGTGTTTCAGCTATTCTGGTTTCCCTACAATTTTCATAATTTTTTTTGTTCTCTCCTAGTATGTCTTTGTATAAGGGGCTAAATCACCTGGGATACTTTACCACGATTTACCTTAAAAAAAAACAAAAAAACCCCCCAAAACCAAGAAAAGTTTGACTGACTAATAAATATACCTAAAGTTATAATATTTTTATGTCCCCTTGCCAAAATTCGTCTTCAGCATCAAGAAGGATGGACTGCTTTTATAAATGGAACCAGTGTTAGATGTAGTTCATAGGGCTTGATTTGAACAAAGAAATTTCTAATTATATCATGACTCATTTTAGCATTTTTAATCATCGTGGCATGATGAAATTCACTGCATTGGTCTCTAGGGGATTAGGAAGAAAACTAATTTCAGTTTTTGAAAGTCATTTTCGAGACCTCCAAAGAAGGCTTATAGAAGACATGAAAGGGGCCTAAGAATTACATAGTTCTCAGTCTGAGTCTGAGAATTAGTACAATTAATCAAAACTGCAATCCACATTTCCTTAGAAAACAACAATATGCAAAACACATGGCCGTTGTGTGCCGTCCAAGCAACCATGTACGTTTACAGGTAGGTTATATTCAATTAACCTAGTTTATTTTCTTGATAACATCATTGAATATATCTTCATTTTTACTAATGCAAAGATTGCAGTAGAATAACTTTATGTTGTATATGGAGAGTCACACCACTTGGGTTTCTCAGTGGCTTTCCTTAGTGCTAGAGCCCCTGAGCTTCAAAGACTTGAGGGATGTGGATTAACAAAACAAATACAGAGTTGGAGTTCACAAACCCAGACTTCCAAATATACAGCTATATTTTCTTAAGTCATTTTGAACTCTCTGCATTCTCTTTTTAAACAATCTTCATACCCACATTTTATTTTATTTTATTATTTTATTTATTTTTTAGAAGACTTTTATTTTTAATAATCTCCACACCAAACAAGAGCCACATGCTCTTCTGACAGAGACAGTCAGGTGTCCCTACACTCACTTATTATTATTATTATTATTATTTTTGGTGCAAAAAGATGGTTTTATTAAAGCCCGGGAACACGACCTGTGGGCAGAAAGAGCTACTGCACTGGGGTGTGAGGAAGGGCTGATTTAAACTATGGGGTTGAGGGAGATAAAGAAAAAGGGAGGTGTCCAAAAGGACTTTCATAAACTAAAGAAGACCCTCAGGATACTGGAGGCCTTGCGATTATCAAGCTAAAGTTGTTTTTCCCTCTGGAAAAGCATTCACATTAAGATAGTTGGAAGTTTCCTGGAGGAATGTCACACGTATCCCACCCAGGAGTGGGGAGGGGGTTTGCCAGGTGTCAGCTTGTGCTTTGTCCTCAGTTTGCCTTCTGCTCCCTCAACATTTCTCCTCTGAACAATTTTGACCCTTAATTCTTTAAGGTTGGGGAATGCAGAGGGTCTTATCTTCCGTAACCTCTTCCTGCTGAATAGGGGCGAAGAGATGTCCCTACCTATGGGTCAATATTGGTCAGTTGGGGAATATATATGGGCCTTATGAAAGGCAGAGGCAGCTGAATCCAACACGGTCAACATATATGAACTTCCTTGAGTAGATAGGATCATCTGTCATAGTGAAGTATTGTATTGATGGTCTTGGCACCAAGCAGAGAGACACTTCATCATTGTTTGAAGAGGAGTTTGAGATCTACAGGTTCACAGGAGTAAGAAGACACGTTAGTTTGCTCATTGGTTTCCTGAGACACTGGTGGGGAAATCTGAAGTGGGCAGTGTTAAGTCCAGGGAGTGCTTTTCTTCCTCCTTGACAGCAAGGGAAGAAGCCATGGTGCCTGAGGCACCAAGGATGGTATCCTACACTTACATTTTACAAGAGAGATCTTCCCTTGTTTTCTTTCTCACTGCTGGAGGAGAGGTGGGTGGGGGGATGGGGTAATTGGGGGATGGGCATTAAGGAGGGCACGTGATGTGATGAGCACTGGATGTTAATATGCAATTGATGAATTACTGGACTCTACATCTGAAACTAAGGATGTACATGGTGGCTAATTGAATTTAAATAAAAAAAAGAAAGGTAAGATAAAGTAACAGGTGTGAAAATACTTTGAACATGAAAAAAGCTTTCCAATAGTAGGTAGGCCTGTCATCTTTTAAATTTGCAAAGGGCAAGAATGAGGAGATTCACTGTACTAATCTATTCATCCTTCCCACTATTCAACCATCCATCTGTCTTACCCTCCTTCTTTCAACAAGTATTTATCAAGTACTTAATGTTTGCATATAACAGTTATGATCCCTGTGCCTCATGAAACTTACACTCTTGTGTAAATAGTATGTAGACAAATTAATTTCAGTTTGATAAAGGCTATACTTGAGAAGGGAACTTTGGGATGGTTGGATCAAGAAGGGTTGTGGTTGGGGAAGGTTTTCCACAAAAATGATGACTAGATTGAGAGCTGATCTTTTAGCTCTCATGAGAAAGTAATATGGGAAATGTTGTTAAGCATCATGGGAGGTATGGGTAATAGCAGGACAAAGAGAGGTGATAGAATGTTCCAAGTAGAAAGAACACAATGTGCAAAGGCCCTGAGGCAAGAGTGAGTGAAGTTCAACAAAAATTTCAAGGTAGCTGCTCTGCCAGGTGAGAAATCTTCATTTGAATTATTTATGAACAGTGTAGTAGCTAGTTCCGTAGAATATCTGATGTGTGAAAGGTGTGTGCTTTATCCATTTGCAGCTGTTCTTTGGCCTCAAGTCTTAGATTGAATTGTACTACCCCTGGCAGCTCTCTTTGTCTTTTTTTTTTTTTTTTCCTTTCCCCAAGCTCTGGAATGTAGATTGCTAAGACTCTAAAGCTTCCGGTTTTTAAGACATGACACTTAGAATTGAAACCCTGCAATTGTCAGAGGACTCAATAAAAAAAAAAAATCTTCCCATCTCTTCTCATTCTGAAGAGGAGGAAACTGGGTTGCAGAGAGGCTAGTAACCTTTCCTTAGGTTCCCCAGCTATTATGTCGCAGCTGCTAAAGCAAATACAGGCTAGGCCTGGGGTAACAGTGGTCTCCACATATTAGAATCAGGAACAACATGACCACTGCTACACATGAAGATCAAGAACAACCACACAGGCTGACTACTACCTTTAACAATACAGGATAACAAGGCTACTCAAATTCTTATCATGGACAAAGAGCATATTCTTTGTCTCATTTGATGGATCAAGTCTTCTAGTCTGAAAACATTGCCAAGATTAACTGCCATGGCTCTTTCCTAAAATCATATCATTAGAGTAGTGAGTCTTCAAAGCATGAATTGTTTCCTAGCGT
The DNA here is from genome assembly GCF_011800145.1 of Mirounga leonina. Taxonomy (NCBI): domain Eukaryota; kingdom Metazoa; phylum Chordata; class Mammalia; order Carnivora; family Phocidae; genus Mirounga; species Mirounga leonina. The sequence goes on from NW_023270447.1 coordinate 20,839,374, forward strand.
TCCCTTGAAGTTGACAGCTAGTGGAGCACAAAACAGGGTGCTAGGCAATGGCTGGAAACCTGGAACTGCGAAATAAGAAAAAGGCAAATGAAGTGGAAGTTTAAGAAACCCCAATACAAACTTCCGTTTACCTGGGGCTGACAGTTCATGATTCCTAGGGAAATTGAGTAAACATAATCAGAATAATTGCTAAACATCTCCAGTCTTGACCAACGATTAAGCACAAGGATGACAAAGCACAGGAAAACAGTCCCTCTGATTATTTGAATATGTGTGTGGTTAGGTATGGTGAAGAGAAGCTGGTCTGTCCCGTGTGAAGGTAGCAGCACTATTTCTTAAGTCTAAGAGAGGTATATCACACCAAGAAACATTAATGATTCCAATCTCTTCACACACACTTCCCCTAGAAAATATACATCAGGCAGCAGCAAAACGTCTGTTGTAATTGTTTTCCTGCCACAGGAAACTTTGCAGATGATGTCCTAACCCTTGAGTGAAATCAAAAGGGAACTCTCTCTCTCTTTTTTTTTTTTTAAGATTTTATTTATTTATTTGACAGAGAGAGACACAGCGAGACAGGGAACACAAGCAGGGGGAGTGGGAGAGGGAGAAGCAGGCTTCCCGCTGAGCAGGGAGCAGGGAGCAGGGGCTCGATCCCAGGACCCTGGGATCATGACCTGAGCCGAAGGCAGATGCTTAATGACTGAGCCACACAGGCGCCCCGGGGAACCCTCTCTTATCAGAACTTTTTCTACCATAAACCTTTCTGTATCTTTTAGGAAACTTTCAGTTGCAAGGGAACAGAATACCTAACCCAAATTTGTGTAAACTTCACCTTGATTGGTTTATATATTTAAAGGGCCAGAGGTAGGACTTGTCATAGACACAGTTTGATCTGGGGTATCAAATGATGGTTTTCTTATCACCTCTCAACTTTTTATTCCTTTGTGTGCCAGCTTCATCTTTGGGCTGCTTCTTTACCAAGACGAGATGGTGGCAGCATTCCTGAGCTGCATATTTTCAGCTACAAAATCCAGTGAACAGTGAAAGCTTATCTTTCTCAGAGATAATCACCATGGCCAGGGAGCTGGGGTTGTGAGATTTCACTTAAGTTAATCAAAGTCCTCCATGCAGGTGACGAGTGGGATCATTCCCACCCGATGGAGCTGGCAGAGAATTGGGAATGGGAGGATTTCCCCAAAGAGAGTTCTGCTACAAGATGCTAAAGAACAAAGAAAAGATTTTTGCTCCCTGGGAGCTTTTTCTTCTTTTTTGGCATTCCACCTGAAAGGACTCTCAGTAAAATTTAGCTTCTGTATTTGTTAGAATATAGCCTTAGGTGTGTGAAATAGGGACTCAAAATAACAGTATATTAAAGAAGAATGAAGGTTACTTCCACTCTCATTTAAAGTCTGAGATGCTGTGGTGTCTCTGCACTGTAAAACTCTAAAGGACCAGGCTCCTGACTTGCTTTGTCATCTCCAGCATGTGGCTTCCATCCCTATGGTCCAACGTGGATCACTATTATTATGTCCCAGTGCCAACCTGACAGGGGTAAAGAAGGGGAGGATATGTCTCTTCCCTTTAATTCAGAGTTTCTCAACATTGGCACTATTGACATTTTGGGCAAGATTATTCTTTGTTGGAAGGGAGGATGTCCTGTGCGTTGTAGGATGTTTAGCAACATCCCTGGCCTCTACCCACTAGATGCCAGTAGCATCTTCCCCCCCCACCCCCAGCTGTGACAACCAAAATAACTCTAGATTTGCCAAATATTCCCTGGGGGTGCATATTTTACTTCTGCTCACATTCTTTGGCTAGAATTGAGTTATATGGTCATTCAGAACTGCAAGGGAGACAGGGAAGTGTGGTCCTTTTCTTTCTTCCTTGATGGCTATGTGCCATCAAAAATGGGACCACTGACATTCCCTGTCAGTGTTCAAGTGTAAATATGCCATTTTCTGTTAACATCAATCGAGGGGCACAATATGATAATGGAGAATAATTATTGAACTTTTGACTTTATCCACTTCTAGGAATCCACAAAAATTCCCTGAAATATTTCTGAAACTCCTTAGGATGCATTTCTTAATTGTGAACATTCTTTCAGACTGTGACAATGGGAACTTGAAATGCATGAAATTATATGCAGCTGTCTGCATATAATATTTTCACTGATGTCCATTTTGACGGCACTGAGGTCTGTGTCATATGCAATTTCTAGTAACTCTCAAAGCTTTCTCTGCAAAGCTATTGGTGCACCCTTATGCCTGCCATCACTGTTGAAGCCATTGGCATCAACTAAAGAGAGCTACCAGCCATCCGACTGCATCACAAATCTCTTCCCACCCCCAGTCTTTGGTCTTGATGATGTACTGATGAGGGCTTCCAACGTGTTATAGACATTTCAGTAAATCTGACTTTTTGACTTGGCTTCTTCTCTTCTTAGGACTCACAGAAAGACTGTGAGCGTTGGAATGGAAGACGATTCTGAGTAACACAAATCTTGATGTTCTCAAAATCATTCTTCCATTCTGATGACTGAAACATTGTTATTAAATCAAGCTTATATGTTTAACACTTAGCAAAACTATTTCTCAGTTTCATATGTAAAGGGGTTTCATATATAATGTCCCCTAAGTTTTCCTGACCAGCCCAAACATGTGAAGATCCAGTTTGGGCTCAAACTGGAACCCTTTGCTATTTATTGATTCAGTCACACATTTCAATCATTCATTATTTTCATTTAGTTATTCAATCAATACATTTCTTGAATGTCTGCTACCTAAAGGTATGTTCTGGGTCTTAGAGTTACACTGTGAGCACCTCTGACATGTCCCTTACTTACATGATCTAACAGGTACTATGGTGACAACTCCCTCCTCCTCCACATTATCAATTTGTGAATTGTATACTTTGTGCGTTCTTTCGTCGGAAGTTCTTTTTTTTTTTTTTTAAAGATTTTATTTATTTATTTGAGACAGAATGAGAGAGAGAGCACATGAGAGGGAGGAGGGTCAGAGGGCGAAGCAGACTCCCTGCCGAGCAGGGAGCCCGATGCGGGACTCGATCCCAGGACTCCAGGATCATGACCTGAGCCGAAGGCAGTTGCTTAACCAACTGAGCCACCCAGGCACCCTCGTCAGAAGTTCTTAAGTTAGATCAGAGTCTTTCTGCTACCAGGTGCTGCCAGTGGTGTGTACTCAGGCAACTCAATATTTGTGTAGGTCAGTCTTAGTGGTGAAGATTTTTCTGAGACGAAATGTAGAAGTTCTTCAGTCACACACTCTCAAGTTAAGCAGGATGCTTGAGTTGTCAGGAATCTTGGATTGTCTAGTATTCACTGAATCTAGTTCTTTTTCTGCACAAGCTTTAGTCAGACTGAGGGGTAACTACATTGTAATGTGTGATTCGCTCTGCAAGTGTTCATCATCTGAAATGCTTTTTATTTTTTAGAATTGTTTTAAAAGTTTTATTGTGATAAAATATGCATAAGATTTATCATTTTAACCATTTTTAAATGTACATTGATTACATTCACACTGTTGCTCGGTCGTCACCACCATCCATCGCCAGAGTTTTGCATCTCCGTAACGGAAACTCTGTACCCATTGAACAATAACTACCCATCACTCTTTCAATCCAGCCCTTGGCGACCACCATTTTACTTTCTGTCTTTATGAATCTAGGGACCTCCTACGTGTGGAATCATATGGGCCTTTTATGACTGGCTTATTTCCCTCAGCATAATGTCTTCAAGGCTCACCCACATTGTAGCATGTGTCAGGATGTCCTTCCTTTTTAAGGGAATAATATTCTATTGTATGTATAGCCTACATTTTGTTTAGCCATTCATTCATTGATGGACTGAAATGCTTTTCTTCTGCTTTTTAGGTGGAATCTCATCTTGAATTCTAAATTCTGTGCGCCCTCTAAATCTTGCACTGGTAAATGTAAACACTTTAGGGCACTTAATTCTGTGGCATTAATGAACAAGCTATAAAATCTGCAATTGTCATTCAAAAGGAAAATGTAATTTTACAAGAAATCAAGTTACTGCCACCTTTTTATTAGCAGTAGAAGCCCCAAGACGAGATTATGAAATTACTGTTTTATGAAAAAAATTAGTTTAGAAATTTAGCAGTCTTAATGCCATTAAGTATATTTAAAAATAATGAAAAGTCTTTCTCCGATGTGTCTGCACTGACCAGTATGAGAGCCACCAGCCAAATGCAGGCTTTAAAATTTAAATTAATTAAAATTAAATGGGATAAAAATTCAGATCCTCAGTCACACTAGCCACCTTTCAAACGCTCCACCGCCATTGTTAGGGGCTACTGTATTGAACAGTACGGACATAGAATGTTTCTGTCATCCCAGAAAATTCTATTCTACAATGCTGATTGTGGTAGCTGGGATTTTCTCCCCCAAAGTCACTAGAGATCATTTAAACTTCATAAAATTCATTGCTGCCTTACAGAGTGCAATATTCTGAATGCTTCTTGGTTTTGCCAGCCTGCAGTCTGTAGTGGAAGGACAGGACTTAATCCTCTATGAAGCGTAAGAATGCATCGATATAGTCTGGGTGGTTGCTAGTCACTCAGTCACATGGGCACATAGAACCCAGAATGCACGGAGGAAAGGGGAAAGGTAAAGCTCCAGTAAGGGTGAAAGAGGCAGGAAATGAAGGAGTAATTTCTTTGTAACACAGTAGCATTTTAAGTTTTTATGGTTTTGGAAATTTAGTTTGTAGCCTCTCAACCTCCAAGTAGTAAAAATGCACATAGATGGAAACCTTTAATAAATAATACATTTGGACCTAATGCCTCTTAATTCTTAGGATAGGATACCTGGAAATCTATTGTAGAGAGAATTCTCATGGGGATAGTAAATAGGCCCTGATTATGACAAAGGCAGACTGCTTTAGACTTTGCCTCTTCTTCAGAGAGGGGATTTTCAACCTCTCTTTGCAACTGAGATATCCTGGTAGTAATGGTTTATTTATAATTATTTTGTTATTCTCTTGGTATGACATCATGTGCTCTTAAAACGGAGCAAATAAGTTTCATTTTCAGGGTCTTGATATCCCTTTAACTCATTAGACAGAGGCTTTTTTTTTTTTTTTTTTTTTTTTGGTAACTAGCTGTATACCCAGAGTGTAGCATAATCCTTGCATATAGTTGGTGCTCAACAATTGTTGAATGAATGAATGAATATGAACATCTAGAAGTTCTGGAAGGCTGGGGTTGGGAATCATCCCTTTAGGAAAATTGATTTTCCCTGAAAGAGACTATTGAACCTATTCATCAACAGGCTTGTTGGGTCCTTCTTCAATTAACAAGGAAGGGACAGAGGATAGTGGGGAATCTGTTAGCCATAATATAAGATGGCTTGGGTTCCGGGTCTATCTCAGCCTCTCATTAGCCATGTGAACTTGACCATATTAACCTCTCAAAGCTGTTTCCACATTGGAGCACGATAATAACTATATGGTAGGATTTCTGTGAGAATCAAATCAGATACACAAACTATTTAGCAAAGTGCTTGACACATATTTAGCTCTCAGGACATGTTAACTTAAAAAGAGGACACTTTAAGCATGGGAGAATCTAGCCTTGGGCTAAAAGTAGGAGAAGGAAAGAGAGAGTGTGTTATGGGAATCTAGAAGAAAGAGAGGGAGCTGGTGACATGCTCCACAGAATCTAGAATAAAGGAGATGAGAGGCGGTACAGCTTTGGCTGCTGGAAATATCACTGCTGCAGAGGAACTCGTGTTCTGGATACCTACTGGGTACTTGACGGGCCGAACACATGCCAGCCTCTAGGCCTTTGTGTTTCTTGGTCTCTGTTTGAAAGTGCCTTCCTCCAGATATCTGCAATTTCACTCCCTCAGTTCATTCAGGACTTTGCTCAGATGATGCTCCTCTCTGCTGAGCCATTGAAGAGCTTCCACCTAACCTCCTAATGGCCTATCTTCAATTATAATGATAATTACACACTCTACTTCTCCTTATGAACACTTTCACTATTGACACTATTTTTTATATCTTTTTCACCCACTATATTCTAATTACATGTGTGTAGGGACTGTCTTTTTGTTGTTTCTGCTCACTGTATTTTGAATAGTGCTTGTTCATAATAGACTCACAATGAATTGTTTTTTGTTGAATTCACATTTTTATCATTTGACCCTCACAAGAACACTTCATGGTAAGTGGCTCTAACCTCAGGCTGTGGAGGAAAACATGGAGTTCAGAGAGGTTAAATGACTTGCTAAAGATCACACAGCTAATGAGTCATGAAACCAATGTTTGTGATTCAAAAACAAACGGTCTTTCTACTATATCACATAAATTAGTTTATGCTGTTTTTTCAAAAGGACTGACAGGTTGAATTGGGGCGGGGGGAGTACTCATTATGCAAAATAAGGCAAATAGGGATAAAAGAGAACAGAGATCTTGTATATAAAGTTAAGGAAATAGGTACTCTCTGACATCTGAGATGAGCAAAATGTTGCCACAGTTCTTTTTTTACCAGCACAATGGTAGAAACAAACAGGTTCCCATTGACCTTGGCACTCAATCTCTTATCCCAAGTATTTGAGTCCTAACCCCAGAAGGCTAAATCTTCAAGTAAGTCTGTTTTCTTTATTACATTTATTACAAAGTCTTTCCAAATAGGAACTATATCTTAATATCTGACTCCCTTATATCCTTTAGCACGATGCCTTGCCAGATGGTCAGTGTCTGTAGAATGACAGGCATCTGTGCTCCCATGCATTGTAAGGGAAGTTAGGCTAAATGCTTTCTACCATTCTGCCTACCTCTAAGGGTCGACAGATTTTTTGAAAAGTATTGGAAGTGTTGATATGTGCTTACTGAAATAGTCGTATATGTCGAACCGCAGCATACGAGAAATTGAAAGGGAATAGCAGTGGCAGTTTACGTGGGACATATATTCTCATTTCAGTAGGTGGCTAACCCATCTGAGCATGAACGCTGAGTAGTAGGAGTGCCTGGAGGTGGAGCCTTCTTTGTGTTCTGGAAAAGAGCTTTGATACGATGGGCTGATGAATCCTTAAAGCTCTCTATACTGTGGAAGAGATAACTGTAAGCAGATATAATTTTGAGTAAATGTACAACTTGAGTACTCTTTCATCAAGCAGGGATTACCTTTGGCTATGTATAATAAAAAAACCCCAAGCATTAGTGGCTTAAGTCAGACAGGGGTTTATTTTTCTTGCATAGAACAAAAGATCTGGAGGAAGGTAGGGTTGGTACAGAGGCTCAAGGACATCAGGTCTCTAAGATTCTTGCATTTCCTCTTAGCCTTTCCTTTGTGGTCAAATGCAGGTGGCTGCTGTGGTACTTGCCATCAGGACTGCACTTCAGGGTGCATGAAGGAGAAACTAAGGAGAGCACAAAGGGCAGAGACGGCATGCCAGCTGAATCTGTCCCCTCTTCTTTAATGGTCTTTTTTCCTGCCTTCAAACACCTGCTTACCTCTCCTTGGCCAGAAACCCTGACATACGGATACCTCTGTCCATGTATCTGCAATGGAGGCCGGGGAATTTAGTTTTCATTAGCTGGGCACGTTGCCCTCATTGTCCAACAAAATAAATGGTCCGTCAGTAAGGAACAATGGGAGAATTCATGGATGTTGAATAAACATCTAGCAGTCTTGCCATACTATCCATTAAAGAACCTCAGAATGGGCCATGGAACCTCTTACTTTAAAGAATACTGCATTTTGATGGGTCTCCTGATGAGTTAGTTGCATGGTAAGATTCTGAAGTAGATTTATGAGTTTATTTATTTTTATTTATTTTATTTTTTAAAGATTTTATTTATTTATTTGACAGAGAGAGATACAGCAAGAGAGAGAGAGAGCACAAGCAGGGGGAGTGGGAGAGGGAGAAGCAGACTCCCCTCTGAGCAGGGAGCCGATGTGGGGCTCGATCCCAGGACCCTGGGATCATGACCTGAGCCGAAGGCAGACGCTTAACGACTGAGCCACCCAGGCGCCCCTATGAGTTTATTTTTTGATAGGAATATTTAAGAGCAGTTCTTCTCTGAAGTGCGGGGTATTACATAGAAGGAGCCCTGGAATTGGTTCAAATTTTGGCATCACCACAATTCGCTGTGAGCTACTTTGAGGTTCAACTCAATTACATGTAAAAGGAGATACGGCAAACTGAGTTTAAAATTTATATGCAAGAGCAGATGATTACGAATAAACAAGACATTCCTAATGAAGAAGAACAGGATGGAAAAACTTCCTTATCAGAAATTAGAAACTTATTATAAAGCTCTATTTCTTCAGATGGCCTGGGATTAGGTGCAGAGCTACGCAGGCTGGCCAATGAAAGAGCAAAGAGAGCCCAAAAACAGACCAATACAAAAATGGAAGTTTTATTTATGACTGAGATGACACTGCAAATTGCTTAGAAAAATAAACCTTTCAATATATGGTACTGGAACAATTGGTTATCCAAATGTGAAAAGATGAAATTGGAACCCTATCTTGCACCACATTTAAAAAAATCAAATCTACGTGGGTTAAGACTTACATGTACAAGGCAAAATGTATAATGTTGAGTGGAAATAGTAAGTTTCCAGTATGTTTCCACTTGAACAAAGTACAAAACCATGCAAAACTACATAATATATTTCTTAATAAAACAAACATGGTTAAGTATAAATAAAAATAAGGCAAAGATAAAGAGAAAATTCAGGATTGCATTTCCTCTTAGGGGAAGTGAAAGGGGACAGAGAAGACCTAAATATTCTTGTTCTTAAATTGGGTGGTGTCTACAAAGAAGCTTTTACGTCGTTATGCCTTTTGCCTTATATATTTTTATAAGGTTTCTTTTGTACCTACATATGACTTTTAAAAGATTTAAAATGCAGTTATGGAAGACAATAGCCTCATTGGATTATTATGAATATCAAAAATAAAAGTTTTTTTTTTTTTTTAAAGATTTTATTTATTTATTCATGAGAGACAGAGAGAAACAGAGGGAGAAGCAGGCTCCCAAGGAGCGGGAAGCCCGATGCGGGACTCGATCCCAGGACCCTGGGATCATGACCTGAGCTGAAGGCAGACGCTTAACCATCTGAGCCACCCAGGCGCCCAAAAATAAAAATTTTTGAAGAAGCATTTGATAAATGCAAGTTATTTCTATTCACTACACTGTGTACTTCTTGAAGGCAGAATTAATTCTTATTCATCTTTGTATCCTTAGCCCAGTGTCTGAAATACAGTATGAACATAATAAGCATTTTTTTGAATGAATGAATGAACGAATGAATGAATGAGAAAGCCATTTTAATGTTAGCATATATTTATACAGATTTTTAATTTTGGTATTATTAGAACTAAGCTGCTCCTTCAAAATTTATTAACAAACATCACTCTATGCACTCATTTACTCATTTATTACTTTATTCATTCTTCAAATATCTAATAAGGCTGCAATGTTTTAGATGCCATGCTAGTTATTGGGGGAACTGAGATGAGCCCCTCATATTTCCTGTTCCCAAAAAGCTCACAGTCCAGTGGAAGAGACACGTAAGTAGCTAGGCAATAATAATTGCTTCTGCAAACCATTACTTAGTAGTGATAAGACTAGCACTCACTATGTATAATAAGATAGGATGCTTATCTTCCTGGTCGACTTTTTCTTTTCTTCAGATAATGAGAACATTTTCAACCTGTGCCTTGATGAGTGGTAGCTCAACTTACTTAGCTCTACTTCATAGGCATTCCAGAGAAATGAGATTTTATTATCTCACATGAACTAGATGCTGGGGAGTAGGCATGTTTTTGCTTTTAAATTGAGTTTAGTTTAGACTGGAAATCAGGTATCAATAGGAAAGGGATCTACTTAATCAGCACCTGCAAGGAGCCAAGTGACAGTCGGAGAGAAGTGTTTTAAGTACAGAGAGTTTGCATTTGACAGACTTCAGCACCTGGCTGGCAACATAATGGCCAATGCCAATATGGGACGTGATAGCTGTGAGGAATACAAATGCAGCCAAGATGAAGTCCACAATAAGGAGTGAAGAAGATTGAAACTTCAGCTGGGTTGACGCTAGGGTGATTACATTAAACAAGACAGACAAGTGTTGAGGACAGGATTTCCCAAATTGTATTCCTTGGAATGTCATTGCTTCAAAGATGCTTTATGAAAAAAAGGAATTGAAATACATTTAGGAAATACTGATCCTCTCTTTGGATTCACAATGCAGAGTACCATTTTAAAGGCCTCCATGAAACCAGTTCAACTTTGTTTAGAAAGATGACAAAATGATGGGAAGAAACTCTTCAATTTTTGATGTATCTGTCGTTTCCATTTTAAATTATGTATTATTTTCCCAACAATAAATTCTCGAGTGCCTACTGTAAGGCAATGGAGTACTTACTGTAAGTGAATTTAATTGACTATTACGTTAATAGTGATTTGGAAGAAGGTAAAAGAAATTTTAAATGAAAGAAAAAATACGGAACTGGGATATTTTCTCCGGGGTCATATCACAGCAGTATGTATGTAGAGCAACCTTAAATTAAAATGTCCTGAGGACACCTGGCTGGCTCATTTGGTAGAGCATGCAACTCTTGATCTTGGGGTTGTAGGTTTGAGCCCCACATTGGGTGTAGAGATTACTTTAAAAAAAAAAAATCTTAAAAAGTCTTGAATAGCTGCTAGAGAAACAGTGTACCACCTAGTGCTGGTTCCTGCAAGTGCAGGCACATCCCATAGATGGTTTTCCATCCCTTCCCTGAATGGAGATAGTGAGCCTCCTCACACAAATGGAGATCCTTAAAAAGTAATTGGGTGGGCTATGAATTTAAAAAATTGTATTGCAAGATTAACACACGTTGATTATAGAAAATATAAAAGATACAATGACAAAAGAAAAAACGAAAAGAAACCAGGTATATATATGTATATATATATGTGTGTGTGTGTATGCATATATACACACACCATATACATGCTCGCATTTTCTTTGTATTCATACATACTATAAATGTTTTATACTGTAAATTGTACTATAATTGATGTTTATAATAAGTGTTCTTTTATTACCATATTTCACATAATAATACTTCATGGATATCTCTTTATGTCAATGAATATAAATCTAGATATTTAAAGTTTATTGCATAATATTCTATTATATGGTACATTGTAATAATTTAATCTTCTCCTATTGATGAGCATTTAGGTTGTTTAAAAATTCTCATGATTATAAATAACACTGCAATGAACATCTTTTGTATTCTTGACGTTTATTTCTTCAAAATAAAATCTTAGGAAATGGAAATGCTGGGCCACAGGATATGCACAATTAAATTTTAAAATCTTCTCTCGGAAAAGTTTTTACCAATTTGCATGCTGACCTGTAGTTGTTGTGAATGCCTTTCTCGCCATATCTTCACATACTGAACAGTACACATGAAACACTGAATTTTATACGTAAAGCTAATGTGCCAATATGAAGACAAAAATGTCTCGTTGTTTTAAGTTTCATTTCTTTGATTAACTACTGAGTTAGAATGTCTTTTCTCTGTCTTTAATGCTGGCTGTTTGTTTGCTATTCTTTGCCCACAGTGCTTCTTTCCTCTCCTGGAGCTTTGGCTGCCTTCTTATTGGTATGCCATCAGATGGCTTTGCAAGTGTTTTTGTGTGTTGGTTTTGGACTTACAAGTTTATAATAATAGTACATAGAATTCCCATATACCCCTTACCAGCTCCTTCCAAACCATAGTACAATCTACAAAGTTAGGACGTTAACGTTGGCACAACACTACTAACTAAACTACAGACTTCATTTAAAGTTTACCAAGTTTACCAAGTTTTCCATTAATTTCCTTTTTTCTGTTCCAGCATGCAATCCAGGATCCCACATTGCATTTAAGCTGTTATTTCTTCTTGATCTTCTCCAATCTATAACTGTTCTATAATCTGCCCTTTAAGAAGAACCCATCAGTTATTTCATAGAATGCCCTTCAATTTCGGTTTGTTTCATGTTTTCTAAGAATGGAATGAGGTTATGCATTTTGGGCAAAAATACCACAAAAGTGATATTCTGCCATTCTCAGCACATCATATCAAAGGGCTCATGATGTTGATATATTATTGCTGGTGATGTTATCACTTGGTTAAGGTGGTGTTTGCTGGATTTCAATAAAGTTTCTATACTTCCCTTTGTAATTAATATTTTTCTCAGGCGAGATACTTTGAGGCCAGGCAAATCTAGTTTCTCCTTAACTAATTAAGTTCTTGCTTCAAATTGAAATTGAAAATTGTATAAAATAAATTATAGATGGTGTTGTTATAAGACAGATTTGTAGGATGACAATCACTGGGCCCATTCTCAAACAAAAGTCTTTAGTTCTACATTTTAATATATTGGTGACTAAATATTTTATATCATGTTTTATATAAAACATGTAAAACATTTATATGTTTTAACAAAATAAAATATTTAAGGTATTTATTATCTTTTAATGATTTCATACTTTCACTGATTTCTTCAATTAACAACTTAACACTGGCCCTGATTATGTTTGATAAGAAGGCTCCTACTATATAAGAAATTCTATGCAATATTGCTTGGTTGAAACCTTAAATCTATAGCAGATAATTTGAGGAAATATTAAAACCTGAAAGAACTGTGGTCTTCTGTTTCTTTATAATAGATCACATAAAACCTTATGAGTGTTGGCATTGCAAAATTCTCTTCTTGCATATCTCCTATCCCTGAAGAGATGCAATAACTTCAGAGAAATAGTTCAGTTGTCCTGGAAAAAACTGACTGTGTTTGAATTCTAAGATTTCCTCTTACTAGCCACGTGATCTTGGACAAATCAAGTCACCTCTCGAGATCAGACGAGATCGGGCGCACTCAGGGTGGGATGGCTGTAGACTCAAGTCACCTCTCTAAGTCTTAGACGCCTTACCTGTCTCACAGGGCCATTGTAAAGATTAACTCACAGAACACTGGCCAAAGAGGTCTGTAAACTATAAAGCAATAAACACACGCAAGGGATTATTAATGCTGTTATTTTTTATTAGTTCTTAAGACCATTTTCAGAGGTTTAAGTGTTGGTTACTATGATGTCAATTTTGTTTGTAGGGAATAAGGGATTATTACAAAGTATATGGCATGTGCTACAATATATTTTATTTTTCTAATATACAATATTGCATTTGATTCATTTCTATATTATTTTCGTGGTACAACTTCCTACCACACTTTGACAAACAAGGAATGAGCTGCTTATCTATAAAGATTTATAGAGTAAGGATTCTATAGTCTTCGGAAGATGTCATTGGTGGTGCAAATAGCAAGGTTATCATGGTTGTTTACGAAATAAATACAAACTTCTGTTACTATTTCATCTTGGGAAAACCAGTTTAAGCACTTTTTAGATAACCTCTTATAATTGAAGTCCTTTTATATTGAGTTTTGTCAAATTCAAGGTCAGGCAGAAATTCTAACATTAATCGGTTCAAAATTGTGGCCATTGTCTTCTCATGAAATATGCCAGCTGCTGCTTGCCTTTCTATCATCTTCCCTTTTCTTCTTATATCTCATGTATAGTTTTTTTTTTAAAATAATTTCATTAAGTTGAATTAGTCACAGTGGAACAGAAGTTCTTGCCTTTTGGTTTAGTGAATACCTTCTGACTTATTACACCCACAGTCAAAAGCAGTTCATTCTGATTTGATAAATGCATTGAAAGCATCTGAAATTGTTTCATCCCTTTTTTTTTCTTGCCTTTTCATCTTTTGGTGCAATCAAATGAAATATCCTCTAGGTTTCCCAACCGAAGCTGTCTGCTCTGCCCTGGTGTTAAAAATGTGTGTTTCAGTAAGTATTCCTGTGTGACAGTAAGTGCCCCAGTCTTAAAAGTATGTTATGCTAAAGTTTTGAAACAGAAAGCCCTAAATCAATTTCCAATATGTTTTCAAGTTGTGCATTTATTATTCAATCAGTATGTATATGCTACACATGTATATAAATACATTATACATATTATTATGTATAATTCTATAGTTGAGTGAGAGAGAGAAATATTATTTGTCAGTTGTTTTGTTAAGTAGGGCACAGACCACCCATGGTAACTTCTATGCTTGCATTTTTCCCATCCATGATTTTAGTGCTAGTACACATTCATGGAACTATGGTCTAAAACAGCATTTAACTTTTAAGATGTTTCACAGTCTATCCGAAGAGCCATGAGAGCAAGAAATTGACCTTGCTTGCTTACTAGATCACTTGTTAATAATTGATTTGAAGGACACACACATTTAGGGTTAATTTTAATATAGGATTTTTTTTCCTCTGTAGAACTGTCCTGCCTGAAGTCATCTTCAATATGCCATGCTTTCATTGTCATAATTACTTTTCGTTTTGTTCTCAAGAAAGTTTGTATTCCCTTCTGCGGTGATTTTTCTGTTGTTCCTTAAAATAAAAACTCCTTTAATCATAATGTCATACCGATACCTTCTGTGATACTTTTTTATATTATGCAGTCACTAAAAAGGAGAATTACACTTTGCTGAAATATGTATAGCAGTACAAAATGCCACTTGGGCCCCCAAGTAACCTGCTGAGAATGTGATGACAGGACAATGATTGAAATCAGGTAGCTGTTGTTTCCATACCTTAATAAGAATGAGAAAGTGCCGGTTTAAAGGTGTTGCGGCACTTTCAGGAGACACGCACCTGTCATCTGACAGTGGAGTGATGGACAGGCTGGTGAGGAGCTGAAATATCATCCAGGTTTTCTAGGCCTCCACTAGCATAACTTGATGCTGAATGTTTGCCAGGAGTTCTTTACTGAAATCTCTGCTAAGGAATCAACAGGCTGGATTATCTTGGCTTAGATTCATTTCAAGAGATTGATTTCAGGAGAAAGCATTATCTATTTTGTGTATCTGTTACTACTCATACACAAAAGCAAGAGTTAACCACAAATTATTGCATGGAGGTTTTTTTTTTTTTTAATTGTAAATTTAGCTTAAGTTTAAAAAGTGTTCCATAGATTCTTTAAATTTTGGAGTTGATGAAATATTCCTGCCATGTTCAATCACTGTTATTATTTCAATGTATGAATTAATACAGATGACTACTATTAAAGCTTTGATTTAATTGATTCATTAAATGTAACATCTACTATGTGTCATGTACTGGGCTAAGTGCTGGTGATACAGAGATGGGTAAGACCTGGTTTTTGTGTGATTCTTGTCCTTAAGAAATATAGCATATAGAGGGGGTGGGATGGAATTCTGCTTTTATGTAAATGTGATGGAACATCTCCACATCTGTATAATGTACATTCTTTGTTCCTTGGCATTTAAACTACTAGAGTATAGACAATGGGCTCTTCTATTAAGCACTTAAAGCATGTGGTTGCAAAACTATAACATGGTCAAAGTGGTGTGTGGCGGTGATATTCTAAAACCCAGGAAGATGGGGACATTTCCTGTGTTTCCAAAGGAAATGGTGACTCATATCATTTTGCACATGGGGCCTAAGACCGAAGAATACTCTGTCACTAGTTTTATGAGGCCCCTTAAGCCTAAGTGTTCAGTATTTTGAAATATACTGTGAAGGGGTAAGAAAGAAACACCAAGGAAGATATTCATCTCCTCCACTCATCTTGAAATTCTATTATATCTAATTCTCTTGTCTCTGCTGTATATGTTTCCATCTTGCTAATCTCATCCATTCTTTGGATCAGTTTAGATACCATAGCCTCAAGGAAACAAACCCAGGTATCTCAGGTTATGTTATGGCCTTCTGTTGCATGTGCATACAACTTGACTTTTTTTTTTTTTAGATCACTTATCACAATTGTTATTCAAATGATTATTTGTGTCATTATTTGTTTAATGTCTGCTTTTACTATTAGCTCTAGTAGATTGGTACTATTGACAAATGGAGTTTTAGGCATTTGTAGTTGTTTCCCAGTAGAAAGATTTAGAGGCTGAATGAAATAAAAGGCTTTGGTTTTATACATATATATATATATATTTTTAAAGATTTTATTCATTTATTTGACAGAGAGATACACAGTGAGAGAGGGAACACAAGCAGGGGGAGTGGGAGAAGGAGAAGCAGGCTTCCCGCGGAGCAGGGAGCCCGACGTGGGGCTCGATCCCAGGACCCTGAGATCATGACCTGAGCCGAAGGCAGACGCTTAACGACTGAGCCACCCAGGCGCCCCTGGTTTTATATTTTTATGAAAGAAGAAAGGTATGAAAATGTAGCAATGATGTTGATTTCATAGAATGGGAAAATATGTTTATAAAGTAATGAAAAATGTGTTTAAATAAAGAGCTACAAAAACAAAGTTTAGGTATTTACATGTTCTAGATGACTTTTTAATTTTAACTTTAGTTTTGTAAAGATAACTAGAAAGGTTAAATTCTTGAATTGTGGATTGACCCATTAGGGGTAGCTAAGTGAGTTTTGATTTTCAAGACTCTCCTTAAGTGCCATAATATAAAAAGATTTTCTTGTTAAAGGGAGTATATCAAGGAAAGATGGCCACTCTAACTACAGCTGTTCCAAGTCAGATTCCCTGGGAAGAAAATTCTGAGATTAGCATGCAGAAAGTTTACTGGGGAGCATTCTTGGGTTAACACCTGTAGGGGAGTGAAGAATGCAGGATGGGGAAGAGGGAAAATGAAAGCTCTGATGTCAAAACCAGACCTCAGTTGACCCTACAAGGAATTCTGGATCTAAAATGACTGTGAGCCAAGGGGCTTGAGCTTTTATACCTTCTTTGACCAGTCACTGAATGCAAGTTGAAGTCCATTCCTTGTGCCACTCAGGTCCATTTGCCTTGTAGAAGTTCTAGAGATAGCTCTTTCAGGGTTTTGGTGGGCCTCTTTTCATGGGTAGAAACTTTCAAGAGGAAGGTTAGTAGAGTGAACCACAGCTCCCACTGTTGCAGCTGGACAGAGTCCAGCTCATGGTGGACCGTCCTGACAGTGTGGTTACTATTGTCCTATGGTCAGGCATTCCATTTCTACCAAGGCCCTGTAGCACACTAAGAGCTGTGTTTTTTGTTTTTTGAAGGGTGTCTAATTGTCCACTGCGAGTGGTGTGGCTTTCCTTCAGAATCCTAGGATTCTTCATTGTGATCCTCATATTGGAGTCGGTTGTAAACTCCATATAGCATCTCCTCCTGCCCCTTCACCGGATACCTGTAAAACCACAAGTTCTGCAGTGTCCTCTGGCCCAAGTGGTAAGACTCCTTGTACCATGACCTGGACCTGCTACACATGCTTTGGCAGCTCTGGGATGCACTGAAAGCTGGCAACCTTTCATGATTCCCGGTATATGGGTCAGAACAACAGTGCAAGTGTGGAATATGCTTTTTCCAGGCCTTCAAAAATGCCTTCCAGACATTTTGCTCTCTTCTTTGTGGTGGGAGGTAGGAGATGCAATTATTTCTTCTTTATTTTGAGAGGATGTCCTGGCATTCTTCCAGACTACTGGGCCTTCAACATTTTACTGACCGTTGCAGATCTCTTAGTCTCTGTAGGGTTTATCTTTACCCACCTGAGGCTTATGTTTATTACTAAAGCTTCCAACATACTGCTGCTTCTCAATATTCCAGCCCAATTTACTTATCATTGATATGACAGGCCAAATGTGATATTCTGCAGCATGCCCAGATGATCCAGGTCCCTTCGAATCACTTTACGATATAGGGCAAGAGAGTTAGCATAGCCCCCAGGGCAAGACTGTGAATGTTCACTGTTGTGAGAACTGCCTCTCACAGAGATGGGAAAGAATGCATAAGCCAGGTCAGTGGCTGCATACCATATGCCTGAGGCTGTGCTAATCTGTTCTAGCAAAGATACATACTTGGTACAGTAACTACAATTGAGACTGCTTGGTTGAGTTTGTGGTGGTCTATTGTTAAGCCTCCAGGATCCATCTGATTTTGCAGGAACCAGGCTTGCAAATTAAATAGAGAAATGGTTGGGACCACCCTCCTTAAGTCCTGTAGGTCTTTAAACATGGTACCAACTTCTGCCAGTTCTCTCAGGATGTAACGTTTTTTTGGTTTACTATTTTGGCTGGCCAAGAAACCAGTTTGGGGTTGCACCAACCACCACGAAAATTTCTTTCATTTAGAGGACCTATTGATAGGTCTATGAACCCAGTAGACCTTCTGTGAGTTGAACTTTTTTTTCTTTTTTTAAATTACTTGGTCTTCAGACACCCCCACTCTAATAGGTGGTTGTGAATGATGCCTTGGGTCCTTGGTATAAATGTCAACCTGGAGCCTGGATCCAAAAATCTTCAAAATATTTGATAATACCCTGTACCTGGCTTAGGTTCAGAAATTGGGCAAGGGATTGGGACTTTTTTTTTTTTTAATTTTATTGTTATGTTAATCACCATACATTACATCATTAATTTTTGAAGTAGTGTTCCATGATTCATTGTTTGTGTATAACACCCAGTGCTCCATGCAGAGCGTGCCCTCTTTAATACCCATCACCAGGCTAACCCATCCTCCCATCCCCCTCCCCTCAAGAACCCTCAGTTTGTTTTTCAGAGTCCATCATCTCTCATGGCTGGGATTGAGACTTTTTACATGCCATCAGCCTCCCAATCACCTGTCTGATTTTTTGTTTGTTTTTTTGATTGTACAGATTGAGTAGTACCTTTCTTGGTGGCTCATTTATCTTGCCCCTAGCAATATTGTGTTCTAATAATCATGTCTATTGTGAGTCTGTGGGTCATCAAACCCTCCAGGCTGCCATTCCAATCTTGCTGCTGTGTCCACCTTACTTTTGATGATTATCTTCCACCACCTGGCCTTTATTATTTTGGTGTCTTATCATCCCATCTGCTATCAAGGGGTCTGGTTTTATAATGGAATCTCTTACTGTCAGCCCTGGTCAACAAAGGGCAGCCCCTATTGAGGCACTCAACATCAAGTTGTCTATTGCTATTATTCTTAGCAATGGGGTCAATGAGTGCATCAGTCTTGGGAGTGGTGTGGGGAGGACTGTGGCATCTCCGTTGCACACCATGGTCTTCACTACAACAGCCTTTCATTTACCATGTGGTGTCCTTCTCTGCCCTCCACCTCTTACAGTCTGAGTGCAAACTTGAACCAGATGATTAAAAAGTTGTTATCCTGCTGATTTCTTTCTGAAAATTATCCTGAAATGTTAAAAATATACCAATCTAAGTTGTATCCTTATAACGTAAATACCCTAAGTGCTTAAGGACAATTGGACCTGCCAAGTGATTTTTTTTTAAAGATTTTATTTATTTATTTGAGAGAGTGAGAACAAGTGAGAGAGAGAGCACAGGCAGGGGAGAGGGCTGAGGGATGGGGAGAAGCAGGCTTCCCCCTGAGCAGGGAGCCTGACACAGGGCTCAATCCCAGAACCCTGGGATCATGACCTGAACTAAGGGCAGATGCTTAACTGTGTTAACCAGGCGCCCCACTGCCAAGTGATTTTATATGCTTGGCAAACATGAGGCACCAAAGAATTGTTTGTTGTGTAAGTAGGTGAACAAATGATTAAGTGCCTGCTGTTTACCTGTGGTCTCTCACACCTTTAACCACCATGATTGATGAAGAGCTGAAATTCAATTCAGAAATCATCCAAATAGAGTTATTTGATTTTCAGCTCTTCCCCAACTTAGAATAGAAACATGGAAAGAGAACTGAATTTGGACTCAGTAGGCTTGGATACATACTTTGATTATATTACTCACAAGCTGTGGGAACTGGGGCAAATGACTTCCATGAGTTTTGGTCCCTTTATCCATATATTCAGTATAATAATCCTGTCTTCCTCACAGCTTTCTTATGAGAGTTAAGCTGAAATATTAGTAGCTAAAACATTGACAACTATAAAACATTATGCAGACATGGGGTATTTATTATTATTTCTTCTTCTTCTTGTTACCACCAGTATTAGTAGTTCCTTTGCCAGTCATCAGAAGAAGCAAGAGTGTGTCAGGGAACACTAAAATAGGTAAAACTGGAAGAAGAAAATGAGCAGGGAGTTTGCACAAGTTAAGGACAAACTGTGAATCATAAAATATCAGCATGCAAATGTATATTCCTGGCAAATGGTTTTGGGGCCATTTGTTACGTCTTAGGCACTGTACTAGTAATAAAATAAAAGAATGACCAAATTCCTGATTAGTTGGTTAAACACATGGTTATAATATTTATTTCTGTGTTAAATTGAAATCTTTCACAGCATTTTTTATATCTTTATTATTTGCAACTTGGTTTCTCTCAAGCATCATATGATGAGGCCTATTGTCAAAAGGGTGTTTATCTGGTGTTGATTTTTATCAATCTCATTTAATTGTTCAGAGCTGAGTGTCCCATGCCTATGTTATGGTGCATTATTTCTTTAAACCACATGATTAAGGTTATGGATTTGGGTATCACTGAATGTAAAATACCTTCATCGGGGAGGAACTGTTTTTTTTTTTTTTTAAGATTTTATTTATTTATTTGAGACAGAGAGAATGAGAGAGAGAGAGCACATGAGAGGGGGAGGGCCAGAGGGAGAAGCAGACTCCCTGCTGAGCAGGGAGCCCGATGCGGGACTCGATCTTGGGACTCCAGGATCATGACCTGAGCCGAAGGCAGTCGCTTAACCAACTGAGCCACCCAGGCACCCCGTGGGGAGGAACTGTTTTATATCCTCACACAAAGACCTTATGCCATGCAATAGCAAGTAACAATAAAAATCATTGTTCCAAAAATACGTTTTTGACCCTACAGCATAGATGGCCACTGAATGGTCAGTATTCCAAATGTTTTCTTATTATCTTGTGAGTGTTCAAATCCAACTCATTTAAACTGTTAGTTATGTGATGGAGCTATAAAGAAAACCTTCTAGTGTGTGTGTGTGTGTGTGTGTATAAATCATTCATTACCATGTGTCTGGATTACTAAAAGAGAATTTCTAGAGTCACCTTTTCTGTCCTTGCCCATGTTCCCCCGTTTTGCTCTGAGACGCAGAAATCAGGTAGGGGGACAGACCTATTCGGATCGAGTTACATGATGGCAAGCTCACATCAGCCACAGAAATACATCAGCAACATATCTATTTTCTCAATTTAAATTCCTTTAACCTAAAATGCTCACTGATGGGGCTTGAACTCACAATCCCTAGATCAAGAGTTGTGTGCTATACTGACTGAGTCAGCCAGTTGCCCCCCTTTTTTCTTGCTTCTGGTAGGGGGAAATAAAATCTATACACACACAAAAATAAATAAATAAATAAAAATAAAATGCTCACTGCAAAAGGAATGTGTTCAGCGGAATTCAGGTTCATCACCTACCATGAACACACACACCAGGAGAGACTCTCAAAAACCGGAAATAAATGTTCCTATCCTCAGGACCTTAAAAACCTAGTAAATGACTGATAAATAACGGCAAAGGATGGCAGGGTGATGAGTGCCTCAGAGGGAGTTTCAACTAGCTGTTAGGTTTAAGCAGGAAGGAGATATTAATTTAAACTGTGTGTGGTGGGGTTGGGGTGATGGGGGAAAATTTCTCAGAGGAGGTAGAGTTTGGGAGAAACCCAGAGAGGCATCCTTAACCTTTTCTTGTGCTTATGGACCCATTCTCAGAATAATGTTTTGAAATCTATTAAATAAGACACAAAAGATTATAATGGAAACCAATTTTATTGAAAACACATTTGTTGAAATATCAAAAAAAATTGTGAAATCATAATAAGCACACTTCTTTCTAAAGGTATTAAATAAAAATTTCCAGTTGTAGATCTAATAACCATTGTAATTTTGAAGTAGTGATGAGCATAAGTGATAATTCAAGATATTTGCAGTGACTGTAATGTGATATGGATATATCTGACTTCTATTTGTGACAAAGCCACATGGACTTCTAGTGTTTCTGTAGTTTGTTCCCTAAATTCATAATAGAAAGAAATGCTACATTTCAGTTTGGAGTTAGTGAAATTCAAGATGTAGTTTTTCTTTAATCTAAGTCCATAAATCCCCATAATTTGATCTCTGGCCCCTTTGAGGATCCAGGGTACAAGTTAACAAATGTTGGCTTAGAAATATGAGTAAGACTGGGCGTCTGGGTGGCTCAATCAGTTAAGCATCTGACTCTTGATTTCATTGACTCAGGTCATGATCTCTTGGTCCTGGGATCAAGCCCCAGGTGGGGACCTGAGCTCAGCTGCTTATCTCCCTCTCCCTCTGCCCCTCCCCCTGCTCATGCACTCATGTGCGCTCTCTCTCAAATAAATAAATAAATCTTAAAAAAAAATATGAGTAAGATATTGACAGGGACATGGAGAAAGAGGAAAGAAGTGAGAGACAGAGGACTTTCCAGGTAGAACAACCTGAGCAAAGACCTGGGGGACAGGACACAGAGGGGGTTTGAAGCGTGTGTGTGGTGCGCGCCCAATGTGGGGAAGGATGAGACAATGATGGATGGACAGGAAGAGGAGAGACTGCTGGGGGCTTGGGGTACCAGTCATAGGTTGTATCAGTGCGGAGCCATCAGTGATGTTTTAAGCAGAGAACTGATGAGAGTCTATGTTTTAGGGAAGTAATTTGCAGCATAATGGGAGTTGGGTTAAAAACACTGCAAACAGGAAAACTTCTAGTAGTTTATCGCATTGGTTAGGAGAAATATATTGAGAGCTTGAAGTAATTCAGTAGAAGTGGCAAAGAGAAGACCCAAGCAAGAGAGAGAGAGAGAGAGAGGATGGGCGGATTGAAAGGACTTGGCGACTGAATGAAGAGGGTAGATAATAGAGTGGAGAGAAAAGCTGACTCTCAGTGTTTACCTTGTCATACAGGGGAAATGAACCCAAGTAGAGGGCACAGCAAGATGGGTCAATCTGTGGCAAAGGAACAAAAGTTCTTTTTGGGTATACTGAAACTCGAGGTATTCATGGGCTACTTATGTGGAAATAAATGTTCAGCTGGCTGTTGGAGATGTGAGTCTAGAACTTGGAGAAAAGTTCAGGGCTGGAGATGTAGATGTGGTAATCATCAGAAAAACAGCTGAAATCAGAGGATGGAAAGAAATTGCCAAAGGAGACTAAGGGTGCTGAAGACCGACTCTCATGTGACTTCTCAGGCTGTGCAGAGCAAGTTCCAAGAATTGCTTAGCAGTTTTGCATATTTAGTTCTTGCTTCTTCAATTCCACAATGTGAAAAATGTACCTGTTAGGTCTCAGATATTCTACTTCCTCCAAGATCAATAAGTCATTGGCCTGCTTTCAGGGAATTAATATTTCTGGTAGAGAAGTTGACATATGGACAAACAAATACGACTTAGGAGAAGAAGTGCAATAACCACACTATGTACATAATACAGGGATGACAGAGAGATGAGTGATTAACTACCACTGGGGTGAAGGATAAGGACAGCTCCTTAAAGAAGGTGATGTCTGATCTGGGTTTTGAGGGATGAATAGTAGTTTGCCAGGTGGGAAAGGCATTTTAAGTAGTGGGAATGGAATGTGCAGGAGCTTGACGTGCTCAAGGAACTGCCTTCCTCCCATTGTTTCTTGTGATCAATCTTCTCCTGTGTCCTACAACAAGACTTGAATATTTACAAGATTTGAAGTCTCTGTGACTAGCTGCTCTCTTTCTCTTAAACTTTAAGAAGAACCCTCAAATTCAGTCATGAAACTTTGCTTTATGCTTAATCGAAGTCTTTCAGTTGAAATTTAGCTCCACTTTTTTTTTCTTTTAAATATGGAAATAAGTCAGCAATCTTCCTTTGTTTAAAAAAAAAAAAATTGGTCTGTAAAGTATCCAGTGAGGGCAAAATTAAAAATAAGGCCATGTTTCATGGAACATAATTTTATCCAAAGTTTTCTGTGCCCCAGCTTTTTTTTTTTTGTCCTTTCATAGAAATTAAGGCCATGTCAGAATGTGTTTAACTGAAGCACGTCAGCACTGCTCATGATATGTCCCAGCTGGGTAAGCTGAGTTTCAAGGTAGAGCCACCGAGTGGTATTTGTTTCATAGACGTTTAATTTTAAAATATGAGAAATCCCATCAAAAAATCATAAAACATTGTATTATTTTTACTACTTTATATCTTTATACTATTATATCAAGACAAGTTTTTTCCTCCAACTCTTTCTTGGGCTCCATACCTTCTGGAGCCCTGGCACATATCTACTGATGATGACAAAAGATATTCTTTGGAAAAATAAACAAATCAGAAAGACTCTATATGCATAACAAGGGAGTTCTGTTTTAATGTGCAATCAAATACAAGAGAGATTTGTCTTTTACATATTTAATTCTGAGCTTGGACGAGGAATGATTATTTTCCTTCATCTTCTCAATTATCCTGGAACTGCAAGAGCCATACCCAGCTCTGGTAGAGAGAATACTGGATGGAACCACACTTGACTGAAAACCCACGTCCAAGGTTAAGAGGAAAAAGCCAGGACACTGTACTGAAGGGTCAGGCATAAATGGAAGGTGAAGACAGAGGGACACCAGTGAGGAGGGACTCAATTATAGACTGAGAGGAGGAAAATGAGTTTTGCAACAAAACTTCTAGACTTGATGTACACACCTGTCTATCTTAAAAGATATATAAATTGTACATATTACCATATGTCAGGCATTTACTTGTTTAGGAGAGACCAGTTCACACAAATGCCAATACTTAGAAGGTATACAGGAGTGGAGTAAATAGCTAATATTTAAGAACAAGGGTTCCCTTGCTTTTGTACTGTCTCACACATATTACAGGGCTTGGGGAGGATGAAATAGACTTCTCCTGGGGACTCTCTTTCCAGAGATGCAGGGATGACCTAGAAACGGATCTTACTGAGTCCCCTTGTCTGAAATGCTTAATGAGTGGTTCCCACTTTACTAGATCCAGCCAAAGTCTGGTCGAGCTTATAACTGTCTCGAGTCTTGAACTGATTGATTAAATAATCAAACATTTAGTGGAGTTATGCAACATTCTCCATGTCCCATGTCCAGTATAGGGGGTGGGGGAACAAGGGTGGGAATAAACAGAACCTTTCCTTGAGGAGTTGAGGGGTATTCAACATGTAAGTGATATCCACGACCCTTCTACCCACTGCAAACATGAAAAAAAAAAAAAAAGTCATAAAGTCCTTAGGAGGTAACGTTTAGCAGTGATTGGCTTTTTACTAGTGGGATATGTATTAAAAAGCCTCAGATAAGTTTAAAAATTCCAGTATGAATCTTCCTAAGGCCTAGACTTGGCTCATATCTGCTCTCTGGTCCCTAAGTTCTATTAAACAGCCTTTTCTTTGCCTATTGGATTTCCTCCGGCTATTAGGAATCTGATCTTTCTGGGAGACAGTGACAGCTACAAATTTAGTTTGAATCATTTATTTCCCCCTCTCTACACCAATACCACCGGAAGGAACTGTATTCATCCCCTACTTGTTGGCAGGGATAGCAGTGAACATACGTACTTTTTTGACCTTCATTTCCAGGCCCAGGATGGGGCTTCCTACATCCAGTTAGTCCTTGCTCTAATCTGCCTTACCCACTGCCAAGGTTTTCTTTAAAGTTAGATCCAATTAGGCTATTCACAGGTTCTCCTATGGGGAATGATCTAAAGTCCTTAGCATGGCCTCTGTGCTTTCTACAGTCTATCTTTCCAGCCTCATCTCCTTGTCCAGTGGCCACTCTGGGATCCTTGTGGTTTTCTGAGTGCTTTTATGATCTTTATGTTTGGTCTTTCTGTCTCCTCCCCTCCACCCCCCCAACTGGAACAGGCTTCCCCTCTTAGGCTATTAAATATATCAGGATGTTAAAATCCGACTCATCTTTTAGGACTGGATTTAAATATCACAAATATTTGGGAAGAGCTTTCATTACTTCTTTTCTTGGTATGAATAGGTTTTTTCTCTGGGCTTTCATAGCATTTTATTTATATCTTCCGTAACATTCAGGTTGTATGCATTAAACCAAATAGTATAAAGCACAGTGTTTGCCACAATGAAAGTATTCAGTAAATATTAGCAATTAGTTTTACTTATTACATAATGTCTAAGAGAAACATTTCTGTATATGTGTAAGTAGTATATAAGTCCTCCACTTGTCCATAAGCTCTTTAAGAATAAAAAAAGACAGTAACTTACTCATTTTAGTGCTAAGAATCTTAGATCTGTGCCTTGTTACCTAGGAGAAATGCAAAAGTATTTGTTGAATGCTTACTGAATGAATATTGCCAGAATCTAGAAGAAAAGTATAGAGTGGAATAGCTTTTGACCCTGCTATGTGTCAAGTCATTCTGTTGGGCTTTATATACTTTACCTTATTCAATCCTTAAAACCACCCTGTGAAACATACTGATCTCTCTTTACACAGGAAGAAATTGAGACTCAGGGGATTTAAATAATATACCCTAAGTCAACAGCCAGCAAGAAGAGAAGCTAGAATTTGAGGCCATTGTATTTCTGACTCCAGCTCCCAGATTCTTGCTCCCATGTTACTCTGGCACTCAGTGATATCACATTGTCCCTAAGGGGGCTAATCCGTGGATGCCAAAATCGCTTTTAGCAAAGATTACTAATCCAGTGCTTAGAAAGATTAAAGGCAATTAAAAAAGAAATTCATCATCCCAACCCAAAGTTAAGTTTCTAGATTTTTTTTCAGAGATGTCTCCACTCCCTTCGAAACATGTCTTTGGAATGGACCATAAAATAGTATTTAAATTGTAAATTCCCATGGGAACAAATCGACCATTTATTTATTTATTTTTTAAAGATTTTATTTATTTGAGAGAGAGAGAGAGCACATGAGAGGGGGTAGGGTCAGAGGGTGAAGCAGACTCCCTGCCGAGCAGGGAGCCCGATGCAGGACTCGATCCAGGGACTTCAGGATCATGACCTGAGCCGAAGGCAGTCACTTAACCAGCTGAGACACCCAGGTGCCTAAATCGACCATTTAGATAGTAACATGAATGAGTGTGTTGTCAGAGGACTCTAGATGTGTATAAATCCTTTAATTACCATTTCCAATGCTAATGTATATACTTTAATTAGAGGTATGTAGTAGGCTTCTTTGTTAAAACAAAACAAAACAAAAAAACCCCCAAAAAACTAGAACCATATGGATGTTGCCTCATTTTCTTTTTTTTTTTTAAAGATTTTATTTACTTATTTGACAGATACAGAGACAACGAGAGCAGGAACACAAGCAGGGGGAGTGGGAGAGGGAGAAGCAGGCTTCCCGCTGAGCAGGGAGCCCGATGTGGGACTCAATCCCAGGACTCTGGGATCATGACCTGAGCCAAAGACAGCCACTTAACGACTGAGCCACCCAGGCGCCCCATGTTGCCTCATTTTCATCTGAGCTCTTCCAGGGACTATAAACCTTAAAATGATGGTGGAGCCCAGCACTTTTCCATCTGCCCAGAAAGGTGAGAACAATAAGTCTTTATGGAAAAGCTGAATATACATAAGAGAAGTGTAACCCTAAATTGCTCTTTGCTTCCACATGCCTTTGCCCCACTTTGCTTTGACTAATTACATAATCTGCAAAGTAGGAAAGCAAGTGATTGTTACCTATCTTAGGGATGACATGGTTTGTAGTAGGGATGCTTTGTTAGGAAGCAGCTTCCAATTTGCCTTGAATGTGGAACTAAAAGCAATGGGAGCTTCCTGAGAGAGAACTGTTGAGAAGCCCAGGGGGAAGGGAGAGTGGAAAGGATTCAATTATGGTGATGGATTAGGCTCTGGGTTTGAATTTTGGTCTGCCATTTAACAGCTCTGTAGTTGGCCTGCAGCAAGGTTTGAGCCTCTCCAAAGCTCGGTTTTCTCATCTCTAAAATGGGAATAATAACGCCTTCTTTGCCAGGTGGATGTGAGATTTAGAGATAATGTGTGTCAAGTGCCCGGTACCTAGGAGGCATGTGAGAAATATCTGACACCGTTATGATGGATTTTATTTTGTATGGAAAGAGCTTGTCTTCCAGCAGGGTGAGAGGTCCAGAAAAGAATCAGAATGCAGGACAAATCTGATTCATGCGGATGATAAGTCTCTTGGTGCCTTTTTCTTGTTTCTTTGCCCTCCTCATGGCCCTCTGCAGGTTACATTAATGTTCCAAACTCACCCTTATCCGTTCCTCTCTTTTGTCTTTTCCTTCTCATTCTTTTAGACAAAAGAAACTGGCAGAGCTAGTCAGACCAAGTAGTTACAGGCGGGCTTTGTTTGGAAGTCAAAAATTGCTTCTCTTTCTTTTGCCCTACCCGACTTTCCTCCTTTGGTCTTTTGCTCTGTGCATGTCAGTAATAAAATGTATTGTGAGACAGATCAGCAAATGCATCACCTTGACACTTCGGTGGGTGAAGCATAGATTTGAATAATGGACTTAGCTGAAATGTCTTTCTGGGGGTGTCTCGTTCTGTTTTTCACAAAACAATTGCTGTATCAGAGAACAACTGGTAGACACCTCCCCCAAATTGAGTATAATTCTCATAGATGTGGACTAAGGAAGCTATTTTCCCGAGGGATTCATTAGATTTTGATTAGCCTCCAATACATTTGTTCTGAACAACATGGAGGATTTCCCCCAGGCCAGGCTGGGGTTGCCGGCTGTGACAGAGATGGACATTTAATTTGTTTGTGATTGGCTTGTCAGGGCTGGACATTCGTCATTTGAGATTTCTTCTTTACTCCTTTCCCCCAAATCTGCTCCTAACAAGGGAAATCTTAAAACCAAGGCAGATTAAAAATTGATGATATGGAGGGTGTTCTGGGTTGTTTTCAATTTTATTTTACTTAGTGAAAATCATAATTTTGGGGCCAGCGATTAAAATCCCCGACTATGCTACAGGCAAAGCTCACATTGCTCACAAAACACCCCAGCAATCTCATCCCATTTTTTAGGGAAGATTTAATAGCAGGCCTGTTCAGTGAGGCACATACAAGTTCATTACCTTTATAAAACACTCTACAGGAATTTTACTGGTGTCCAAGGCAGTGCAGCTAGTGGTTTCCAGCTACACATTTCTACAAAAGAATAAAAGACAACCTGTGATTCATCAGTCTTACACAATTCACAGCACTCACCATAGCACATACCCTCCCCAATGTCCATCACCCAGCCACCCCATCCCTCCCACCCCCACCACTCCAGCAACCCTCAGTTTGTTTCCTGAGATTAAGAATTCCTCATATCAGTGAGATCATATGATACATGTCTTTCTCTGATTGACTTATTTCACTCAGCATAATACCCTCTAGTTCCATCCACGTCATTGCAAATGGCAAGATTTCGTTAAAAAAAAAAAAAAATTAAAAAAGACAACCTGTCCTGGGTTCGCCTGGCTTTTTGGTTCTTTTTTGCTTCCTTGATGATTTCCTAAATTCAATTATAGGTAGACGCTGATTCTTGTAATCATTTGTATTAGTTAGCAACCTGCTCCTACTGTGGTATTCCACTGTCCTCGTGGTGAGAGTTGTTTTAAGAATGTTATTGTCTAAACCGGAATCTAATCCCATAAGCTTGGTTCATGCAACATTTCAGCTGAGATACAGACATAGGTTCTGACTTTCATGTTGTTGTACAGAAGGTCAACTGAGGTTGGTGTTACTCAAACTTAATTTCTCCAAGACAGACTGGCAGGAGCAAAGCTGGATGTTTGTTTTAATGTTCTCTCTGGCCTTCAGCTTGAGTCTTTGGTAATCGCGTGTCAGATATTTATTTGATGAAGTATTGCAGTTTTGATATCCATATCCTTTTTATTTTATTTTTTAAGAATATTATTATTATTGTTATTTAGCAAACTCTATGCCTAATGTGGGGCTTAAACTCACGACCCCAAGATCAAGAGTCGCATGTGCTACTGATTGGGCCAGCCAGGTGCCTTCAATATCCATAGTCTTAACCTCCAATCTCCATCGTCCAACACCTGTGATTCAGTTTGGAGCTCTTTTTGTGGACGTGGCTTGATGGAGGTTCACCTAATGTACTCTGGGCCTGGAAACTTGAAATGGCCACTCTCTCCCCCTGCCTGCTGTCCCAGCATCTGTGCCCCTTGGTTCTGAGCTCTGTGTGGAAATGTTCTGAGTTGTAATACTTCTCTTAATTTCAGCTTTCATATTACGTTGGTCCAGTTAGGACAGAGGTACCATATTAAATAAATAAAGTTTTAATCTTGCTTGTTTGGAGAAGTTGGCTCTGTGTGGCTATCCATATAGAACATCAGTGGCCAATATTTGGCTCCATCACCAACCACGTGAGTGCTCGCAGGGCCTGTGGATTTGTATTACATACTCCAAGGTCTGAAGAAGCCAATTTGGTTCCAGCCTCAGTCTTCAAGAGAAGGGTTTGGCCAAGTTAACAGAATGTGCGATACATTGTAAGCACGCATCACAAAGAACACCCACTGACACACTGAAATGAATGCACAAGGATGTTATGGTGAGCCCATGTGTGTTTTTGCTTCATAAGCAGTTGCCGTCATGGTGTAGTGGAAGGAACATTTTGCCTACAGAAGGAAGTTTCTAGGCATGGTTTTTCCACTAACGAGGTGTGACCTTGCGTAAGTCATTTAATCTTTCTTAAACGTTGGTAAGATGTCTGTCAAGGAGCAAGTCTCACTCGATTTCAAAGGTTCCTTCTAGCTCCAAAAATTCCTATGATTCTCGTAAAGGGATGTTTTATTTGATTGTGACATTTCATTTGGCACCTAATTCTGTACAGATGTCTTCACTCAGAGTATTTTGGTTCTTGTAGATTGAATCCATGGGATTTATCATTCTATTAATGTACCTTGTAGTAAAGTGCATGCTTGTGTATCTACCTGCTCTCACTTTTATAATATATATTACATCTTTTTAATGGACATCAGGAGAAATGCCAGTGGGTCTAAATGAAATATTACTATTGTTGCATTCATTCTTACCAACTCTGTCAGGCTAGATGAATTAAATAAGGAACAGTGTATGCTACTAAAACCACATTTACCATATACTCAAGTGTCTGCATACAGCATAAATACAGATATTGAATATACTTAGGGTTTTCTTTACCAAGAACCAGAAAAGTTCCTACGTTGAAAATAAATTGAAAATCAAATGGATGATTTGATTGTTAAACATGAGGCTGAGCTATTGTTACAGCACCCATTGTCTGGGGCAGACAGCATAGCTGGAGACTTCTCAGTTCCTTTTGTCCTCTACCTGGCGATTGAGCAGGTGAGAGGGGGCGAGGTAGATGTGAGAGATACAGGTTATAAGATTATGAATAGTGGTAAGAAGGGTGAACTGAGGATCAAGAAGCCTGGGGGGACTCCTGAGGACAGAAAAACCAGGGATCTTTGATCTGCAGCTCTGTATATCCTTCAGAACATTTGATTTTTTTCCCCTTCTCTCTTTGTCCACCCCCCCCAACCCCCCAGCCAGTTGTCCAGACAACTTCTCATCTTATTTCTTCTCTATAAAGACAGTATAGTCGTTTTTGGAAATCTCACTTTAGCATGCATGCTTCCAGATTTGAATAGAAAATTCACCCCAGGGAGAATTCACCAGGGAGAATTCTACCTTGACATCTTTCCACAGGAAGAAGATGAAAGGGCTCAGGAGCCAAGGGCCAGAGAGGAGAGCACAGCGTGGATCTCCAATTTGGGCGAGTGACACTTAAAGTTTGCAGTTGCAGCTCTTGTCCTAGATTGCCACTTGAAAAATGATGTAGTGATGTCAGAATGTTCTGTTTTGCTTTGCTTTTTAACTTTTTAAAGAAGTTGCAAAATAATTTATAGAGAATAAAGTATTCAGCTCTTAAGTGTGCAGCTCTGTGATTACACACACACACACACACACACACACTCCTTGTAATGATTATTAGATAAAGATTTAGAATATCATCAGCACCCAGAGGCTACCATGTGACTCTTCCCAGCATATACATTCACTGAGGTGTATTTCTCAATCTCTTGCAAACACCGTTCAAAGGAGGCTTATATTTGCTTGACAGATATTGCTAAGAAAAATATACCCCCATAGCTTCCTTTGAAGAATCAAAATTCAAGCCCTAGAAAACTTATTTGGCTAGCATTGTAAGTGTGGGTATTAGCTGCTCCCTATTTCCAGATAGTTCCAAGGGCAACTATTGGCATGATCTACAGGTATCTTTTTACTGAGGGTCATTGCAAGCCACAGTAGGATTCCAGCAGGCTCATTTACAATCATACTCATCTTCAGTAGTGATCTCTGTGGCTTCCTGTGTAATGAGGTGATTTATCATGGTATGTCAGCCATAGAGAGTTCAGTATAAATGAATTTGGTCTCTTAAAAAAAAGGTATTTATATCTAAACACGTCTACAATAATCTGACATTGCCCTTTAAAGGTATGCACATATTATGTGATTTGCATATGAAGAAACCAGGCATTACTCTTACTTGAGTGACTGTCAGCTTCAACAGCTGCACCTGGTAGTCCCCAGGTCTGTCATTGTTTCCATGATAGAGCTCATTTTTCAAGGGTTAATAACATAGACCTTAACATTCACTTTGGGTTGAAACTTGGCAACCACTACGAGTGTACAGCCGAAGGAGCTGATTTTAAACAAAAATGGCTTAAATTGATTTACCCTTTTCAAATTAGAGTATGTCACAATAATGGTACTTTGCATCAGTTCTAATGGTTTACATTTATTTAATGTTAAAATTTGTAAGCTATTATTCCCAGGTAGTGATTTGGGGGATGCCAGCCATAGGACAAGTTAAGTAGAGATTGGTTTCCATTTCCATTGAGAACTCCAAAAGAACTTTGCAAATTTTGACTATTTTTCTTTTGTAATATCATTGCTGTTTTAAAAGAAGAAATGTTATTGCCCTTACCTTTAATAGAGGAGAGCAGTTGTGGGAGTAAGTGCAATTTGAAAAGAAAGGTGGAAATAAAACGTTGGAAATCACATTTAGTGGTATAGCACCCTGATCTCATAATAGATTCCTCTCAGCTCAGCACCTCTGAGTGGTGTTTGAACTGGGCTAAGCTGGGGTGTGTGCAGTTGCTCATGGTGTTTAGTTTTTCAGTTTAAAAAACTTCACATAGATACAAAAAAAAAGAAAGGAATATTTGTATTCCCACAGTCATACAAATTTTTGCTACTCTGTTCAAATGTGCATGTCTTTTTACATACATTTGTTAAAAGTATGAACTCTTCCATCCTCCTTACTGAGCCAACAGAAGTTAAAACTCCACATTCATTTCTCTCTTTTTAAAATTACTTAGATGTCAGCATACTTGTATATTTAATGTATAGTCACATTCTAAAGAAAAATGCTGCTGGGCTATTTCTATACTAAAGCCATCTTTTCAATGAGAGAAGTGGACTAATGAGGAGATTGTACTGTCCATTTTGAACTTTGATCAATTTTTGACTAAGCGTGATACAGGCAGAAATTTGGAGATGAGGGTCTCACATATATTAGACAGTGAGACTGAGTTATCAGGTGTCAAAAGAAGCAACTTCATTCTTGTATTGTACAAAGGCATGGCTAGGGAATAAGAAAAGCTTTAAAGTGGTTAGTATTACAGAATGGTCTGTAATAAATTAAAGACACGAGGCTGGAGGAATATAGTCTAGATATAGCAAAGTTCAGAGGGAATGGCATTTGCCATGGAGCCAGGCATTTTTGGCTTCGAATTGTTTGACCATTTGCTCGGTCATTTGTGCAACCTCGAGCATGCTAACCATCCCTGCTGATACTCAGCAAAGTTTTAACAGTGGCTGTCTTCCAGCATTTTGGTGAGAATTAAAAATAATGTATGTAAAGTATTTGTCACATAGTAGTTGCTCAACAAATGGTGTTCTTATGATGGTATAATTGTAAGGATTTAAAAAATGAACTTACAAGTCATGGAGAGCTTCTGCCAGTCATATCACCTTATTCTGCGAGGTCCCAGGGTACACATATCTACAACCTTCTTGGTGGCAACTGCTTCAGAAATCGTCCTAATTTCTCTATGTGACTCTCACACCCAGGAAAAGATACTTTACACCTATAAAATGGTCAAGGGGGACAATGCTGCCCAAAGAAGTATCTAGGGTATCTAGACAGATGGCACTTAGCCAAGCAATCTGATCTTTTCTATGAGAAGTTTAAATTCTAGTACTAGGTAATAAGGCAAGAAAGTGGTAAAAGCAGAAAGACATACAGAAGAGAAGGCAATAAGCACTTACGGGCTAGAAAGAAGAGAAGAGAGCAACCACAATACGGTGAGAGTAAGTAAGTTGCTGCAAAAGCAGTAAAACAAAAAGCTGGGTCACTGTAATGGAGGAACACTTGAGCCATGAGCCATAGACAAATCTTCTGGAGGAGAAACTCTATGAGCAGCAGTAGAGTGTTCCTATGAATAATCCTCCTAGAGTTGCTATTGTACTTAAAATGATATTTCCGTTCTCCCACAAGCCTGGTTCTATGTTGCCTTTATAGGACTTCCTGTCAGTTATGTTACACCAAAACCCCTTTAACTGAGGTAATTTGAGTGTATCATCCATAAAGCCCAATAAATACATTGTTTGATCTATAGATCAAAGTCCACTTAGAGAAAGGACCCAGGTATTTTCCCTAGAGTCCAAGTAAAGTCATGGATGTGTGAAGCAGTGTGGTATTTGGAGAAATTGTGAAAGATTTAGTGTTCCTAGACCATAAAATGTGAGTCAGGGAGAGGGGAGAGATGAAGCTGGGGAGGTCAGCAGGGGCAAGCTCTTTGAGGCAAAGTAAGAAATGTGAAGGAGCCTGCAAAATATCTTATAGCTGAGGGAGCCATTAAGGGATTTCTGAGAAGGGAAATGATATGATTAGATTTATTTATTTTTTTTTAGGCAGAAAAAAAAGGTTGTTTTGTGGAAGATCATTTGAAGGTGACAAGGCTAACTAAAGGGAGACAGATGGAGAAACTACTAAGTAGACTAGCTTCTGATTACCAGGGCTTTAAATAAGGAAGCGGCAGTGGGAATGGGGAGGAGGATATGGTATTCAATAAAGTTTTCATTAAGTCAGAAATACTTGGTTAATGTAGAGAATGAAGTGGGGAGTCAAGGATGACTCCTAAGTTTCTAGTTTGGGCACCTCAGGGGATTGTGGTGATATCAGTGTAGAAAGAGACTACAGGAGGAAGAGATGGATTTGGGAGAAGATGGTACCCGCCATTTTGGACGTGCTGTTTACGATGTCTACATGACATCTCGGTAGAGTTGTTTAGGAGGCAGTTATATGTATAATATGAAATTCAGGGGAGAAATCAGTGCTGGGGACAGAGAACACATCCCTTTTATGTGGTAGTTGGAATCACAAAGGTGGAAGAGATTAAGGAAGGGTAGAGGAGGAATAGCATTCAGAAGGGGATGCAACACCATTGAAAGGGTAGGCAGAGGAGGGATAGTCATGTCAAAAGGAGAGAAGGAATAGTCAGAGTGGAATAAAGAAAGTCAGGAGATGATGGTAGAATTGCTGTTAAGAGAGGGTAGAGCTCACTAAAGAGGCAGTAATTATCAGCATAATTCAGTGTTTGGGTGAACACAGAAAGGTGACTCCTGAAACAAGGGCAGTTCAGTAGGAAGGAGGGGTTGGAAGACACTGCAATGGAGCTCTCACTGGAAATAAATGGATACTGCTGTTTTGACAAGTTTAGCTGGAGATATGGTGGGGAGAAGAGAGAGGCTGGGGCCGTAGCTAAGGGAGATCCGGGGACAAGGGAGAAATGGGATCGAAGTAGATGTTTTTTGTTTTTTTTGTTTCAAATAATGGGAGAAACTTGAAGATGTTTATAGGCAAAAGAGGAGACAGTAGGGAGAGAGGAGCTTAACTTGAGATATAAGTGAGGGAGAGTTCAACTGATTAAATGAGGTCCCAGAGGAGGGAGATGAGTCTTAAAGGCAGACTCAAAGGCAGACTCATCTCATTCTCTGAGACTGAAGAAAAGTGGTGGCTGCAGTGGGGTGGAGAGCTGGAGGGTGAGATCATGCCTATGGATTCCATTTTCCCAGTGAGGAGGGAGGCAGTGTCCACTGCTGTGAGTGAGAGGTGCAGGGCTGAGCCTCTAAGGAGCCTGGAGAAGGTCTGGAATTAGCAGTTACTTTCAGGAGTAGGAGAAGGAGCTGATGATAAGGTGATAAAATGCTTATCAGAGCCTGAAGGCAGAGAAATTCAGAGACCATGAATGTATAGTGATACCCTTCTGTAAGGTTATAGGAGGTTTTTCAGGCAGTGCTCAGCTGCTTATAATTAAGGTTATATTTTAAAACCACATTTAGGTTTTTCATGCGTGTTCATTCGAGTATGCATGGTCCTCTTTGGGTTTATTCTGAATGCACTGAAATGAGAATCGGCAGGGCTTCACACTGAACTGGTGGCGTTTGGGCTGGACACTGTGGAGTGATTCTTAACCCTATCTCATATTTTGCTTGGTTTTCCAGTTCATGCCATATTCTCTTGGAATGAGAGCACATGTCTTTGTTTTTTTACGTAAAGCACATTTAAATTTGGGGGGGGATATGTAAAAGAACTATCACTTCTTGGGCACCACGGGTTACCCAAGACCCGAAATCATGGCTGCGGCTGTTTCTGCTTGCTTCCAGACAGAAAATATATTCAAGCATTAGCTCAGGCACACATGCCCAAAACACGTGGATTTACAGTGTTTAACACTGTGGCCCAACTGGTCGCGGGCTGCGTCATCCTCATTATCTGTGTTAACTCCTAAAGACAGAGAAGTAGTTTTGTATAAAATAAAGGCTTATCTGAAGCTTTGCTCCCAGCTTCAACTGAATGCCAAATTTCTTTGAGTATGAAAATGCTAGCAGAAATCTTTTCTTGTAAAGATGTATCGCTTTTATTCTCTTTTTGCTCCTCCGACTTCTGGCTGGACATGTGAAAAACCGTCAAAACAGCCGAAGCCGAGCTGCATCGGAGGCAGTAATGGCTCTTTTAACAGCAGGGAAGAGAAAGATCTCAAAAGTGAAGCCTATTGTCAGGAGACTTGCGCCCGCCCTGGCCGACTTCCAAGTGAGACTTAGTTTGGATTAGACTTGGGTTGGGTAACATTTAATTTCTAAAGTGGAGATTTAAGTCGAATTGGTAACATCTCCAAGTTTAACCACCCACAGGTGATGATGGCACTTAAAAAAAAATTACATAAAAATGCCCAATTCTGGGTAATAATTATAATAACACAACATGCATTCATCTCAAGTTTCCTGTCTCTGAGCCTTGGCCTTCAAACGCTATGCAAATTTTGCATGTGTGGCTATTTGGAAATAGAGTTCTTTTTTGGTGTGATTGTGTAGTGAAGTAATTACATACATAACTCTTGGATATTCAGTTAGTTTGATTTGAAAACATTTACCAAATAATTTGCCTCCAGATTTCAATTAGCAGAAGACTTACCTACATTAGCCTTGTACATGGAGTGGCCAAACCGTATTGATCATCAGACTGTAAGGGATTCTCTACGGCACAGAGGCCAAACCAAAACAGATAAGTGGCTCGTCATACACACATTTATGAGCCAATGGAATGACAGTCCTCATTTGAAAGCAAACAGTATAAATTTGGCCCATACCACAGTGGGTGTGAAAATTGCAAGGTAAAATAAAACAGATGAGACCATTTAAGTTTGAAATGGAAGAACAGATCACTGGCAACAGCTATTTACTTTCACAGCCACTAAAATAGGGTGTTTTGTTGTGAAAACTATCAATACAGAGTGATGGATACCCTGCTTAAAGTGCCAATATGATGCCATTCTGAACTGCAAAACGATTTCATTACAAGTGTATGGGGAACCTTTAAACATGACATTACGATGAGACTATAATGCAAGATAACAATGGAAAAAACAATTTCAGAGGAAGTGTAAGGAGACTATAACCATGCAGTTAGAAGGCCACTGGAATGTGAGATTATAATAGCTCAACATTAAAATGGTGAGAAGGATATGGTCAATTGCTTTTTTTTTTAAACTGGGAATAACCTAGACAACATTTATACTCAGGAATAGTACAATCATGGGATGTATTTTAGGGAGGAGGAATACTCGACGCCAGTACAACCAGTTCTCATCCCCATTCAAAAGTGTATCCCCATCTTTTTTCCCCTCACCTGAGGTTAAGCTGGAGACAGTTTTTGTCTGACCCTATCATTCTCCTTCAACCATTCCACTCTGAGGCTCTGTTGCAAGTTCATAAACATTTTCTTTCTTACTCATGTGTAGTCCCGTGACTTGGCTGCATTAGCCATCCGGGTATGATTTGTGTTCGACTAGGATCGTTTTTTACTGTCTACCTTCCCTCTCTGGCCTCTGGTCGTCACTCGACCTCAGCTGAAATCTCACCACTGGAAATGCAATTCCCTTGGGTCTAAAAGGAATTTTCATTATCAAGAGTGTCTAATGAATGAAAGTTGAAAAAACACAGAGGAATGTATAAAATTAAAGTACCTATTTGAAGGTACTTACCTTTGACGTTACCTTCAAACAGGTACTTAAAATTTTATAAACTATAAAATTTGTAAAAAATTGTAAACATGAACAATCTAAGAAGCATAGACTTTGTCATCAGCTAGGCCTGAGTTCATATCACAGCTCTTACATTGAGTTGTGTGTGGACCTGAAGACTTTCTAAGCCTAGATTTCCTCATTTGTAAAATGGAGCTAACAATGGCATTTAATTCCTAGAGTAATTATGGAATGAAATAGATATTGTATATGAAACATCTTGCATAGTACCTGGCCTATATGAGGGATTTTTTTAAAAAAAGATTTTATCTATTTATTTTAGAGAGAGAGAGAGAGTGTGTGTGTGAGTGCGTGCAAGCAAACAGGGGAGGTGGAGGGGCAGAAAGAGAGGGAGAGAGAGAGAATTTCAAGCAGACTCTGCTGAGTACAGAGCCTGACACAGGGCTCAATGTCACAACCCTGAGATCATGACCTGAGCCGAAATCAGGAGTCCAACACTTAACCAACTGAGCCACCCAGGCACCCCAATATGAGGGATTCTGTGAATATTCTCTCCACACAGATATAGAGCAGGATAAAAGAACGGGTTGAAATCCTGAAGAGTGAAGCCAAGAAGAGAGAATGGGGCTTAGTGACAGTGTGAGGGAGAGGATTCCTCCCTAATTTCATTTACAATTGATCTTTGAGCCCCTCTAGTTCAGTTCTAATGGGACAGTCTCTTAGTCTTGATTATCTAAGGCATGTTTGTGTTTTCATATCTTTTCCTGCTGTACTGGAAAATTCTGTCCTTGCGCGATGACTGTGGCCACTGACTGAGCTGTCTGTCACTGGGACTCTTTCCTCTAAGCTTCTACCTTACCTGGCACTACCTTAAATAAAGTTACCTCATCTTGGATCACAACCTGGGGCTGCCATTTCTTAGCTGCTGAAGTTATACGGAAGTATGTAAACAAGAATTTTGTTATGCCCTTGAACCAGTTTTAAATCTGTTCATCAATATCCTACCTAAAGGACCGATTCACTAATAAGATCAAACATGATTTGGTGAACATAGAATAAAACCTTTTCTCCTCAGAGTTTTCTTCTGTTAAGAATCCTGATTTTTAATTGTGGTATTATTTTTGTCTAAAACCCTCATAATGTTAACAAAACATTCTCATGAAGGAGTTACCTGGCTCTAAAAATATGTCCTTGGATTACTCAGGTTTAATGGCTTCATTTAGTGTACCATTGGCTTATTTCCTTAAAAGTCCTTCTATAGGGATGAGTCATCAAAGGAACAACTCACTAATCTTGAACTCCTTGAGAACAGGGCTCATGATGAACATGCAGTTACGGTCCTAGGCCCTAGTAGTGCCAGACATTGAAGGTGATTAATAAATGATTCTTGGAATAAATTTTATGTAGACTGTAAACCAAACAAAATTATTCAAAGCAATATAATCTGGGGTGATCTGGAAATCAGTACAACTGCTTTGTACTCTGCCCATACTGAGCACCGACTATGTGAAGGACATGAAGGTAAGCATTAAGGACATAACATAGAAGTGGGGAAGAAACATATTTCTTATTTGTCTAAGGTATGTGAGACCTTCACGTGCCTTATTACTTAGTTCATTTCATTTTTAACACAGCCCTTAGATGTAAGCATTGCCATCCATATTTTATGAAGAACACAGGCTAAGAGAGGCTGAGAAACTTGTCTGAAGTGCTGGGATTTGAACATAACTGTTCCACTACAAATCCTTTGCTATTTCTGCTCTGTCCCATTGCTGCTCCTGTGTGAATTTAATTACAATCCAACAGAGGAGAAGAGACAAGAACATAAATGACAAATGGCAAGGTAGCCTGTGATAAGTATCATCTGAGCAGAATGAAACATACCAGAGGGTTTGAATGAGGAGATCACTTCCACCTGAGGTTCTGTCCTCATCATGCATTTTTTTCTCTTTTCTTCTTCCATCTGTTTTTTTGGGGATGATGTTTTCCCCAAATGGCATGCCCTCTCTTTCTACAAGCAATGGTCAACACTGACTTTACAACCTGCTTGAGCCAGTAATTGTTGCATACTAAAAAACCCAAGTTCCTAGGCCACATGCTTTCTTCTAGGTCCTTTTTCATCTTCCCCCACCCTGGATGACCTTCCTTCTCTCTCCACTGAGGGTTGAAGATACCCTCTTTCAGATCCAAATCACATTCACTTTCTGGGAACTCTTCCCCCATGACAATTAGTACTACCTTCTCTCTTTTTCTGCTAGCACATTGGTCATATATGTATTTGGTACTTGTTCCCCACTGTCTAGCACAGTGGAGTATCTTGATGGCAGGTCAAGCTGTGTTTTCCTTTGGGATTTGGATGACTCTGGGCATGTCTGCCATATTAGCAAGGTGGACCTGTTAGTAGTCCACTTAACTGAGGGATGGAGAATTCTCTTTGGGTGTCAGGGATAAGTTTGGGGAAAACAGAGAATCAGAAACACATGCTTTGTCCCAAACATATCACCTTTATAGTAGGAGGATGGGTTTCCTTTATGATTCCAGCCTTCCTTGTGTCCCCATCCAGTTGTGTCTGAGTCAGAAGGTGGTGGGACAAGCAAGAGGCTATAACAAAAACATCTGAAACTGTTTTCATCACAAACTGTCTGTGAGATGTCGGGGCAAGAAAGTAGCTTTGCTAGAGACTGACATACAGAGTAACACTGTGTGCATCTGGTATTAGTTTTAGGGCAACACACAGCAGGAGATCACTGTGGAGATCACAGTCTGGCTGTGATCAGTTCATCACAGGCCTCAGCAGAGAATCTTTGCTCCTGAAGTCTGTAGATTTCTGGGGGAAGGGTTAAGCTCTGTGGCAGGAGGACCACAATTCCACGTGCATGTGATGTATTCTGGATGAGCAAACTAGTATGTCTCCCAAACGGATGCTGTACTTCCTTTCAAATGTATGTAGAAACTATTATGATGACTAAATACAACTTTATTGAAAAAATTACTAATAACTTGCATCAAAACATATTTTTTCAGTTTTTTATTTTATTTTTTTAAAATTTTTTGGAAAGAGAGTGCAGGTTTGCGGGGGAGGGGCAGAAGGAGAGGGACAAAATCTTAAGTAGACTCCATGCTGCGTGTGGAGCCTGACGCAGGGCTCCATCTCACCACCCTGAGGTCATGATCTGAGCTGAAATCAAGAGTCAGAGGCTTAACCAACTGAGCCACCAAGGTGCCCCTATTTTTTCAATTAAGATATAAAATATACCTATTTTTGAATAAATATGAGTGAACATGAAGCTTTCAGTATTAGAAAGATGTTCTTGTACTCACCGATGCTGTGAGTGGTGAGGGGTGGAGTTAGTGACACCTGGTGGTGGCAGTTCCCGTTAGATGAATTAGCTCCGTGAAGACCGGTACTGGCTCTTCTTACCATTAAACACGTAAACAAACGCTGGTGCCTGGCAGTTAGTAAGTCAAACCTGACTGAATGAATAAGTGAATGAATGCATAAAGTTTGAGCTGACAAATGTCTACCTTTCAACCACTGGATTCTGACATGTTACATAGAACTCCAGCTATAGGTTCCCTGAAAAAATTAAAAAAAAAGTCTGCCAGTTCTCAGTCAGTTGGTACATAAATACTGTGCTAATTAATGGGATGCAGTCATGTGATACTTGTGATACCTGTGAAAATTAATGGGTCAGCCCACATACCAGTGTATGAACTTGTTCCCATCCAAGGACTCAGTTGAGATGGGAATAATAATTTCATATAGTGCACTTCACTTGTGACTGTCACAATAAAACCTGAGTTATAAGAAAAAGACCCATGTCATTTGAATTTTCTTTTACTAACTTGAAATATGATTTATGGGGCACCTGCGTGGCTCAGTCGGTTAAGCATCCGACTCTTGATTTCAGCTCAGGTCATGATCTCATGGTCATGAGATCAAACCCCGCATCAGGCTCCATGCTCAGTGCAGAGTCTGCTTGTCCCTCTTTCTTTCTCTCTGCTGCACCCCCTGCCCCCCCACCCCACTCACATACTCTCTTTCTGTCAAATAAATAAATAATTAAATATCTTAAAAAAATAAAATATGATTTATAAAGACTTTTGACTAAAAATGGAAAAACTCTTTATTCAATTCTTCAAAGGGAGTAAAACATGTACTCAGGATTTAATTAAAGCATTTTCCATGAAGAGATGTCAGCTTTGGTTGTAACCTCCTAATGGACTCTCATACATGGGCCAGAGATTATACTCCAAACTCTATGAGTAAGACCAGTATAGGCAGTTCTGATATTTCTCTTTTCCCTCACCCTGGGACTGTCAACTCTTAGAAAATCCGAGTAGGTCCTAATTTATAAACATTGAATTTATGCTCATGCCATTGAAGCATCATGGGAGAGATAATAAGAGGAAGTGGAATCAGGAAATTCAGAGACCCCCAAATTGTTCAAGTGGAAAGGAAGTTTAGAGATCATCATAGTCCAGCCTGTCCATTTTACTGATATGGCCCCAAATATGAAGTGACTGGTACAAGATCACATATCCAATTAGTTCTAGAGTTAGACCACTAAGATTTTTCTTGCCTCAAAACCTCTACTTGGCAGTGGTCTCCATTAAAAAAAACAAAACAACCCCCCCCAATGTATCCAGGGTTTAACTCCAATGTCACCTCTTCCAACATTGGTTGACCCAATGACTCTCGATAGACGTGTTTTCCATTTGCCCCTCTAGCACTGATTTCCACCTGTCCCAGTGAGATGACCTTTAAAGTCAATATCAGTAGGTTCCATTGCCCTCTGGCTTCTGGCTGGGTATGGCCAATGGGATACTTGGCAGGGTGTTGGCAGCGAGGAGGAAATTGAGGTCAGTGCATTTATTAGCATGGTGGTCTGGCAATATGACTGTAAGCCATTGGTGGCTGTCTTCACTAACTAAAAGCCACAGTTCCTAGTGGGAGACCCAATAGGAGAGGTATAGCTTTCTCTTGGGTTCTGGTCACTGCTCCTTTCCTTTGTCCATCCAGGCCTAGGGGGAGGACTGGCTCCCCACTTTTTATTAGTCCCAAGATACTTCACTGTTCCTTGCTGACTTACCC
Source organism: Mirounga leonina (assembly GCF_011800145.1). Classification (NCBI taxonomy): domain Eukaryota; kingdom Metazoa; phylum Chordata; class Mammalia; order Carnivora; family Phocidae; genus Mirounga; species Mirounga leonina. The sequence goes on from NW_023270447.1 coordinate 20,882,965, forward strand.
TCGTACTGCCCACACTATTTGTTTATTTAAAAAAAAATTTTTAAAGGCTTTATTTATTTACTTGAGAGAGGGAGAGGGACATGCAGACTCAGTGTTGAGCATGGAGCCTGACGCGGGGCTTGATCCCATGACCCTAAGATCATGACCTGAGTCGAAATCAGGAATCAGACACTTAATCGAATGAGACACCCAGGCACCCCTACCCACACCATTTAAAAAGTACTTTTATTAAACTCAGTTACTCCATTGAGTATAAAATCGATTTCCTGCTTGAACCCGGATTACTATACCGCTCCTCTGTTGCCTTATTTTCTTCCCTCATAGCACAAATGGCAAACTATCTTCAACTTGGGTTTTTTGTTTGTGTTTTTTTTTTTTTTTTTTAAATTTTGTTTGTTTGTTTTTTACTTACTTATAATCTGGCTTTCCCGACCAGAATGTGTTTCCATGGCTTGGCACAGTGCCTGACACATGGTAGGTACTTGATAAATGTTTGTTGAATGAATAGGTCCAGGCATCAAACTTCTAGCTCAAAATTCTTTCTACACATTATAATGAGAATAACCCCCTAGAACTTTTAGGCATGAATCTATGTAAAGGGGAATTTTAATTCATTTCGATGACAATATAAATTGCGTAGGCTTCTGTGGCTGGTAGCTACTATTTAATGTATGGTTTCTATAGTAAAATGTACGTTTCATTAATCCATTATTTTTCATTAGATTGTAGTTTCATGAAGGTAGGGACCAAGTGGACCTTGCCCATGGTTTATGTCTGAGGCTTTGGACACTGCCTGATACAACCTAAGTTTTACTTCGTGTGAAATACCACGCTGAACACTGGTGACCTGGAGATATATAAGGCAGAGACTCTATCCTGAGGGGCCCACAGTCTTACTGAAGAGACTAAGATGAACAAAATCACAGGTGATGTAATGGGAAAGTGTTTCAGGATCACAGAGAAAGAAAAAAGGCCAGTGAACTCTTTAGATAATCTGGTGGAAGGAGAAGGGAGCCTTCTAGGATTTTCCTTTTCTGAAACTACTTATTCAGCAGCATTATTTCAAAACTACGAATTCTAAAGTGAACTTTTGCAATCCGATCCAATTAGAAGCTGAGGATTTCATGTAAATACAAAGCCTTTCTGCTTTGTGCTGCTGGTTTTATATTTTCCTTCTTTTATCCTTTTATTCTCTTCAGAAAAAAAAGTGAAGGAAGTAAAGATCATTTTTGAATCTGGATTTTCTGAGTGTTGGCCATGTTCAAAAGATGATAAAATCTTGTTTTTCAAGAGTGCTGTTTTGGAGCATCATGAAACTTATTTGACCTTGACTGCAGGGAAAAAAAAATTACCAAAAAAAAAAAAAAAAGCAGAGAAAGAAAAACTTGTTATATTCCCCACCAGAGGGAGACAATTTTTTTCCTTTTGCCTTTCAAAACCTAAATTCTGATTAACATAGATTTGAAGAGTACAATACAAGGCTTACTAGAGCTGATTAATACCCAGGGGAAAAAAACAAACTTACAATCTAATTTGTTTACTTTTGTCTTTTAATATCAAATTATTTTCGAGATCTAGGTTCTGTTCTGCCAGCGCAGTAAATGCTACTTAACATGCATGAAACTTTAAGAGCTACTTGTTATTTCAGTGTCGACTTTCTCTCTAATTATGTTAGTATGGATTCAGATAGGACACTGATAATATAACAACATGGAATAATTTAGCATAATTATTTCCTGTAGTAAGTCATTTACAAATCAACCTTAAACTATAGAGACAGGGGCATGGTGGTGGAGGAAGAGGCCAAACTGGTAACAATGTCTTCTTCTGTTGGCAAGACTGTAGATGAGGAAAATGTCGAAAAAAGCTGAAACTGAGTCAGTCAGTTTTCAATCTACTGCAACTCTTGAAAACTTTTTCAAAAGAAATCTACTTACAGTAGTTGCTAATTTAGGAAAAAACAATGCATGAGCAGTAACTCCTATCTATGGCATATCTGTGCTTAGGATAATTAAACATTTTATCAAAAATGTAGAAAATTGTACAAGACCTCCTGTACTTTTAAGAAGTCCAATTACATGCCCAATTTAATAGAGAGAGTGTGAGATCTACATGTCCAGTGTAATTACTTGGATGTTTCATTCTTCTCTATGGTTCTTTTTGGAAACCCATTCAGAGCTGACCTGTGTAAATGTTTTTTAAATGACTCTGAAACATTTTACAAATCCAATTAGTGCACAGTCAGATCTTCTCAGCTCACCTCATTTGACACAGGGTACTGACAAAGTAGACTTACTGCTTATCGTGACTCTTTTTTTTTTTTAAGATTTTATTTATTGAGAGAGAGAATGAGATAGAGAGAGCATGAGGGGGGGAGGGTCAGAGGGAGAAGCAGACTCCCTGCTGAGCAGGGAGCCCGATGTGGGACTCGATCCCGGGACTCCAGGATCATGACCTGAGCCGAAGGCAGCTGCCCAACCAACTGAGCCACCCAGGCACCCTATCGTGACTCTTATTTACTTACTTTCTTTGTCATTTTTAGAAGACGTGCAGCGGGGCTGTGGAACAGCTCTCAGAAGCTCACATTTAAATATGGGATGATGTGGAGGCATCAGGTAAAATATTTGTCTGGTTCGGAGCCTGAGTTTCTCATCATAATTCAGTGAAGGTAAGTGGATGCTTTGGAAAAGCACAGAGTGTCACTTACGTTTCACTTGCCTCAGGTATCATTTAATCAGCAGCACGGTTAATAATTCTGCTTTTCCATTTGTCAAGATCTCAATATTTTTTCAATATGAGGTCTGCTCCAGTGTACTTTACATGACACTTTATAATTAGTGGTACTTGAGAATTTGGCAGTTTTAAAAATTCATACAACATTCTTAGTTACAATTTATAAATGATTTTAAAGTATAATTAACATTCATCTTTACAAGTTATATGCAAACAAATATGCAAATTCAGAAATAAATATGCAAACATATAAAATGTTTTTGAATTAAGTAGTCCTTAACATTTTTAATGAAATCAATATTTTATTCATATTTTGCACACACTTTTGAGTACTTACTGATTTGAGGGGGTCCATGGCATATAGGCTTTTGCATATTGCAACTTCTAACTACCAGCAACAGGAGGAAATGAGAATGAGTTCATTTTTTTTGTGAAAACAGAAAGGATGATTTTGCAGACAAATCTAATAGGTGCTGTTGAGTGGGTTACTGATGTAATTAAAATGGTCTTTTTGCTCCTTGAACTTCTTTTTTTTTTTTAAGTAGGCCCCACACCCAGCATGGAACCCAGTGTGAGGCTTGAACTCATGACCTTGAGATCAAGACCCTGAGATCAAAACCTGAGTAGGAAATCAAGAGTCGGATGCTTAACCAACTGAGTCACCCAGGCACCCTGCTCCTTGAACTCTTAACCTTACAAGGAACCTTCCTTAGGAAACATAAAACCTGTTTGGATCTCAGGAAGATAAAGTTGAGGACATTAACAAAGTGCCCATTTAGCTTCTTGAGTTGGTGGTTAATAAAGGCTATAAACTGAATTTTTTTTTTTTAAAGATTTTATTTATTTATTTGAGAGAGAGAATGAGATAGAGAGCATGAGAGGGGGGAGGGTCAGAGAGAGAAGCAGACTCCCTGCTGAGCCGGGAGCCCGATGTGGGACTCGATCCCGGGACTCCAGGATCATGACCTGAGCCGAAGGCAGTCGCTTAACCAACTGAGCCACCCAGGCGCCCCTAAACTGAATTTTTAACCATGGATTCTTGAGGTATTAAAGTCTGAAAGGAGGAGAATACAGGGGTCAGTATGAGATGAACACAGGATTATTGGAAAATGCACCTTCAGTGGAAAAGTCACTAAGCAAGAGTAGAGATTCAATAAGTTTACTTATGATTTTAAAGAAAATCTATTCAAAAGGTTAACTGACTCAAAATCTTTGTTTGCTCGTTCAACAAACACTCATCTTTCAGGGCTTGGCTTCAGTTCTTGCTTTTCAGGGCAGATTTCTCACTACCAGGGTCTTCCTTCTCTGAATTCCTACTGCATTAATAAGTCCATCAGGCGAAGGTTTTTATACCCTCATTCCGGGCAAGGACTACATTCAGTGCTATTGGGGGTACAAAGAAGTAGAAGACTGAATCAATTAGCACCACACAGTTTAGCTCTAAAATGTTCTTCAGTTTTTACCGGTATCCATGCTGTACTATTATTTTTTAAACGGCACATTTCTTGAGGGAAAAGAACTTCATTTATATAAGAGATGGTGAGAAGAATTCATTTTGAGTGGTGGCTCTGCGGAATTAGTAGTTGCTCACTGGAATGCTGTGTAAAGCGGGATTCTGAGGTCGTGTCATTAGAACCAATACCACTATGTTTTTGTCATCCTTGCTCAACTCAGAATCTTATTTTTAGTAGTAGCATTTCTTTTATTAGAGAATGAGAGCTTTATGATCCACTTAATTTCCCTTTTTTAACTGCTGGTAACTCAGGGGAAAGTTTTAATATAATTTTCTTTGTCTCTTTATTACTTGATTTTTTTTCTTTTATTTTGTGGACTATGTTATTGTACTGTAAATTTGTTTTAAACAGCCAGTTGCTTTAAATATTTTTGAAAGAAATAGATAATTACATATTCTTCTTTCTATAAACTTTATGGTGCCTAGCATAGGTCCAGAGCCCCAAGGAAGCATAGAATATATGCACTTTGATTGCACGGAGAACACTGAACCTAATTCTATTGGGGTCTCATATGGTAAATGCACAATGAAGCATGAATGAGTGAACGAATGAACGAATGAGTTCAGAAGGAATTCAAACCATGAGAAAGATCGTGATGGGATGTGATTTGCCAAGTAAAGCATCAGACTGGAGATGAATCTTGGCTAATGCCTTTAAAAAAGGCATAGACTAAAGATTGGAATAGTAGGAAATAGCTTGGTGGGGAAAAAAGGTTTAGCAAGAATTGAAAATGACAAGAGCCATAATGCAATAATATTTGACTCTTCTACATGGGCCTATTTGCTTGGGTGGAATGTAAGATCGCAGAGATCAACACTTAAAAAAAGTTTCATCCAGGACACATTCGTGTAGTCATCCAGACGGTATTTCCAGGGTGTTTTCAAGTTGTTTGTTGATGAAGGTGATCCTGCTACCTACATTTATTTCAAATTCAAAAACAAAAGATACAAGATGTGATGATTTGAACTTGCTGATTTAGGGTAAAATAATTCATTTACATGCATCCCAAATTAATCCCTCCGTAGAATCAGAATAAGAAATTGAAATTCTGATTTGCTGCAAACTGCTCCAGAATGTCTGTGGGGACTGGCTTTGTTTAGTTGTTGCCGCACAAGAGTCTTAGGTAAACAACATATAGCTCTATCCACGTGCATCTGGGTAGGCTTCAACATATTTATTATGCAACTTAAACATGAAAAAGCCAGATCTGCTGCACTTAGCAAAAGAACTAAATCTCATTCAGTGTCAAACAAACCCCTACCACCTTCTTGTCAAGTAACCTTGGTCTTTAAAGACTATCCCTACACAGTCACTTCCATATGCCTTTCATTCTTCCCTTATTCTAGGTTTTTTTCCTCAACGTTTTGTTTCTCTGGGCTGAATTTCATCTCAGTTGATTGCCCAATTCACTTTTCATTCAGTCATAATTGTTTTTTGAATTGTCTTAAATTCTCAAATGGATTATGACAATTTGAAAATTAACAATGGTGCCATAATTGCATGGGGCTGTGTGATCCACAAAACCCTGTTGGCTGATGTTTTTCCCCCCTACCTGTAATTTTTTTTTTTTTAACCAAATGTGAAAAGGTAGAAGTACACACACAAGCAGAAAATACATACGGTTGTGATTTACAATAATGCTTAGTTTTCCAATATTTGGAAATCAACCACAGATACCTGTAAAACTATTTTAATACAGAAATGAATAAAAAAAGAATTCAATCAGGCTTTCTTTCTTTCAGACTGTTTCTTTCTCTTGTGGAAGTGGGAACATACACAAGCAGGATAATACTTTCTGTATGTGTATGGAAATTAAAATTCAGAAAAATATCATTATTCTTTAATTATCTGACTTCAGCTGGGCTCTCAGTGCAACTTGGCAATCCTTTTACTTCTCCCTGGTTGGCTTCCTCACATTCCTCATGAGGCAGCTGCTCCCAACCTTTCAACTTGTGCCATTCTTCTCATTCTCAGCCTTTACCCTTGCTTCATAATTTACAGAGAATATAGTGGTTTCTGAGCAGTATCCTTGGAATTTCTTTACTTCTTCTACCTGCAGACTCACCTGCAGAAGCACGCAGATTTTAACCTGTCTCTCCCTCAGTCTTGAAGGAAGAGGGTTTTACCTTCATTCCAATGTTAGCCTTTGGGGTGCATTGGCTTCCATCTCCTCTGGCCTTGCCTCTCCATGTCAGGCTCCTTCTTGCCCTCTCCCCTGGCTCCCTCTCTTCAGCCTACAGACATGATCACATCTACTGCTACCTTAACCTCCCCCCACCTCCCTTCTTGTCTTAGCCACACTTGACCCTAGGTGTCCAGCCAACTCTCTTTTCCACCTGCAACACCCCTCCCCATTCACTGGTCATTGGGGCTGAGGAAGAAAGACCACATCGATCTCAGGTAATCACCTGGGAGCTCTTGCCCACTCATTCTCCTCTCCTAGCTTATCATCCCTGTTCTCTATTTCCTTGTTTTTAGCCCCACTTTAGGGAGCTGTTTCTGGGTCCTCAATTTTTAGTCTTGTATGTTTCCCTGGTTGTAGCTTCCATGTACCTTCTCATTTATCCTGGATCCTAGTCATACCTGGTGGGCTAAAGTTTGGCTTTTTCTACCAAAAAAGGGGGTCTCAGACATTCTCCTGAACTCTGAAGCACTTTGAAAACTGTTTCTACTTCCTCAGCTCCTACTCTGTTCTCATCCCATTGATCGACCTGGTCTTGCTAAGATTACTGATGGCTTCCCTATTGCTAGATCCAATGCCCTATTTCCAATTTTCAACATTTTCTCAGCTTTTTTCTTTCTTTCTTTCTTTCTTTCTTTCTTTCTTTCTTTCTTTCTTTCTTTCTTTCTTTCTTTCTTTCTTTCTTTCTTTCCTTCCTTCCTTCCTCCTTCCTCCCTCCCTCCCTCCTTCCTTCCTTCCTTCTTCCTTCCTTCCTTCCTTTTTCTTTCTCTTCTTTCTTTCTTTCTCTTTCTTTCTTTCTTTCTTTCTTTCTTTCTTTCTTTCTTTCTTTCTTTCTTTCTTTCTTTCTTTCTTTCTTCCTTTCTTCCTTTCTTCCTTTCTTCCTTCCTTCCTTCCTTCCTTCCTTCCTTCCTTCCTTCCTTCCTTCCTTCCTTTCTTTCTTTCTTTCTTTCTTTTCTTTTCTTTTCTTTTCTTTCTTTCTTACTCTCTACACCCAATATGGAGCTTGAATTCATGAACCTAAGATCAAAAGTTGCTTGTTCTTCTGACTGAGCCAGTGAGGCGCCCCAACATTTTCTCAGCTTTTAACACTGTTGACTCTCTTGACTTCTGGACGCTTCTTCCATTGGCTTCCAGAACACCAATCAGTATACATACCTTTACGGAAGGCCTACTATTCTGATTTTTGAGATACAAAGGGGAGTAATACATGGTCTCTGCTCCCAAAGATATTATAATGTAGAGGAGAAGAAAGACAGGTAAATAGGCAAGTACAAATCAGGAAATAAAGTCTGCATGGGAAGAGTAACTCATTCCTGGGCCTGAAGGGCCAAAGAGGACTTCACTTATTTCTGAACTGAGGTTTGAGGCATGACTAGGAGCTACCTAGGTAGGGTGGGGCCAGGATAAGAGTGTCAAGGTCCAAAGGAGAGAAAACATGAATGTTCAGATAACTTCAATACGATTGGCATGATTGGAATGGAAAGTTTGGTTAGTGTGCTGTAAGAAATAGAGCTGGACAGGGCAGGGGTCAGATCATAGAATTCCATGTGAGCCATTTTAAAGAGTTTGGAAATTATGCAAAGACAATGAGAGCCTATTGTAAAATAGTACATGGAAGAGTGACATGATCTGAGTCACATTTTAGAAGGATCACTCTGGCTGCTGAGTAGATAATGAGTTAAGCAGTAGAGGAGGGATGACAGGAGGCAGGGTAACAGGCTGTGGTGGAAATCTAGCCCAGATTCTCCTGGCCTGATACAGGTAAGCAGTCACGTGGACAGCAAAAGAAGAAAGATGTGATGGATTTTAACTGTATTAAGGAGAAATAATGAAAAGGGCTTGGCAGTTGATTAAATTATCCTTTGTAATCGTCTTCAGTTCCTTGCTATCTCACCATGGTGTTTTTACCTATGGAAACTATAGCATTTCTCACTTTTAATTTTATTTTTCTATTACTTACCGGATCTTTGACTAGGACTCTGATTAATCTCAATCCCCATTCCACAGCATGATGCCTTGTGGCTAGAAGGTAAAAAACAAATGCCGTTTGACCAAGTGACTCCACTTCTCTGGGTAATGTTCACTGTTAATTTTAACGTACACCTCTGCCGGATTATCATCCTACCCCTGTCACCCTCCCACACATTATACAATCAACAGACTGCTTCATCTATTTTAAGTTTCAAAAGTTGCAAATCAAACTTTCTCTTCCATTGAAACTCTTTAAAAATGTTTATTTTTAATAATGTGAATTTTTAATAATATCGTCCTTTTACTTGCTTTCTATTGCTGATGTAAAAATTGCCACAAACACAGAGACATAAAACCGCACACATTTATTATCTCTGTACATTAGAAGTCCAGGTAGGCTTGACTGGGTTTTACGCTCAGGGTATTACAAAACTGAAATCAAGATGTCAGCTGAGCCAGGCTTCTATGTGGACTCTCTGGAAAGAATTCACTTCCAAGTTCTTTGGATTGATGGCCAACTTCAGTTCCTTGCAGTTGTAGGACTAAGGTCCTGGGTTCTTTGCTGGCTGTCTGCCAGGGGCTACTATGGCTGCTGAAGGCCACCTCCTTCCCTTTTCATATGGCCCTTCCATCTTCAAACCAGCAATGCCAGCAATGGTGAATCAGGTCCTTCTTTTTTTTTTTTTTCTCCCCAGCTTTATTGAGGAATAGTTGACAAATAAAATGGTAAGGTATTTACAATATGATGATTTTATATACATATAAATATATGTTGATATATTTTTAAATATTTTGAATATATTTCAATATATTTTTAATCTCTATATTTTTATTTTTAATATGTTTTATATTTTTGTATATTTTATGTCTATATACTTTTATATTTGTATACATTATATATAAATAAATATATGTATGTTGTGAAGGGATTCTTCCCATTGAGTTAATGAACACATCCATCACATCGCTTTTTTTTTTTTGGTGTGAGCATTTAAGTTCTATTCTCTTAGCAAATTTCAGTTATACAATACAGTGTTATCGGCTATAGTCACCATGTTATACTTTAGATCCTCAGACCTTTTCATTTTCTGAGAGTTTAGAGCCTTTCACCAGCTTCTCCCTATTTTCTTATTTAAAAAAATTATTTAAAAATTTATTTAAAAAATTTTAAATAAATTATTTAAATTTATTTAAAAATTTATTTATTTATCTCCCTATTTATTTATTTGCCCCATTACTGGCCCCGCCTCCAGCCCCCGACAAGTACTTTTCTTACTCTAGGTTTCTAGGAGTTAGCCTTTATTTATTTATTTAATTATTTTTTTTAAGATTCCACGTATGAGTGATACCATGCAGTACTTGTCTTCCTCTGTCTGGCTTATTTCACATAGCATAATAATGCCCTCCAGGTTCATCCATGTTGTCACAAATGAAAAGATTTCTGTCTTTTTTTTAATAATCCACTGTATATTTGCACCACATTTTCTTTACCTATCTACCTGTTGATGGACCCTTAGGTTCTTTTCCTACCTAGTTAAGTCCTTTTCAGGCTTTCAATTTCTCTGACTTACCCTTCTTACCCTGATCTCAGCTTCTTAGGACTCTTCTGATTATACTGGGCCCGCCTGGATGATCCAGGATAATCTCCCTATTTTAAGTACATCTGCTTAGTAACCTGAATTACATCTGCAGAGTCCCCTTCGCCATGTACTGTAACATATTCATGGCTATGGTGTTTCATTATATTCACAGTCCAGGGACTAAAAGTGGGGCTTCTTTGGATGGTCATTTTAGAAATTCTGTCTATTGCATTCTTATTTTAAATTGGAAAAAATTATAAGTAGAAGCTGCTATAATTTCATATGTAAACTAATCGGTAGTGTTTGGCATGTTTTTTTCTGGATAAGTGTCCCATAATTTGTTATCTACTGAAATTTTAGATCTACTTGTTTAATCTTTTCACACTTCTATCTGAAACTACTGTGTTAAAAGGGGGAAGGATCAGATCTTCGGTAGCCAAGATGCCTGGATAGGAATGTCCTAATCATGAAGAAAATCTGATTTTGTGACCTGAAACATTTAGAGAAGATTTTTAGCTATGGGGAAGGGGAGGGGAGGCAGACAGTGTGAGTTTGCTGTAGTTATACCAATTGCATGATTTTGTTTTCTCTTTTTCTAAGATTTTATTTATTTGAGAGACAGAGGAATAGAGAGAGAGAGAGAGAGAGAGAGAAGCATGCACACGAGCAGAGGGAGAGGGAGAAGCAGGCTCCCAGCTGAGCAGGGAGCCTGACACGGGGCTGGATCCCAGGACCCTGGGATCATGACCTGAGCCGAAGGCAGACGCTCAACCGACTGAGCCACCCAGGCGCCCTTGCATGATTTTGTCTTCCTGAGGGATGAAGAATCATGACTTTTTGGGTAATCGAAATTCCCTGACAACCCTTGTATTCAGATATGACTTTCATTTATTCAGAATATTTAATGAGCATCTACCAGGTTCTCAGGCACTATTCTATGCACCGGGAATAGAGTGGTATACAAGGCATGCCAGATTCCTGTCTTCTCAGAACTTCTTCTTGTTGCCCTGTACTTTGGTGAACCGAGGAGTAAAATGGCAAAAAAAAGGAGAGATAGGGTGTGGTCATTTCTTCTCATATGGATCAATGTGCTTAGAGAGCTTCCCACACCAATCTTCCTTTCTTCTTGAAAAGCAGCCTCGGATTCTGGAGATCTCAAGTAGGGATTCCAAAAAAGAGTTAGCCTTTACCAGTTTGACTCATCGAGGAGATAGGCCGACAGAGGTAGTTAGGGTTGGGAAATTATTCTGATTAAACACTAGTGACTTTTTATTTTTCAAAAGGTTTGGCATAAAGAGAGGGAGAAATCACAAACAACAGCCTCAGGAGAGAGTTTCAGGGATGACTAAGTATTCAGCTGGCAAAGATCCAGTTTGTTGTATGGCATATTGGGAACGTAGCTGGTGACACAACGGACAGTTAATAGTTCTTTGCTTCTGTGTTATCACCCGGTTTGGTGTAACTGAGGCCCCTGATGAGCTCCCAAACAATATCAAGGTGTGAATACAAATTACCAATCTTGAAAAATCAGTTTGACGGTCAAAGAAAGCAAATTCCTGACTTTGTCTTTCTTTGATACAGAGCAAGGAACGCCAATGCCATTGAGCTTGTTTGAGAATAAAGATGAGGAAATTGTCAGTCATTAGGTGCAGCACTAGCAAATGAAAACAATGCTTGAGAGGCCATTTATTACCAATTCAATTCAACCTTATTTGTGGATATAAACATGTAGTGAGTGTTTCTCCATTTCTTCTTCTTCTCCATTTTTTTAGAAAAACAAAAGCAAGAACAAAGGAATCCACAACACCTACTGTTATCGGGAGCAGAAAACATTGTAGCCATGAAGATACTGAGAAAAGGCAGCAGAAAATTTATATTTGTGAAACCAGGAATCTTTCTGATGACTGTAGGAAAGGGCAGACATAGAAGTAAAGCATGGCATGCTTCTCCATGAGGATTTAACCCTGAGTCCATATTACCTCCGGATCTGATAAGCACAAACCTGGTCCAGTTTTCTTTCTTTTTTTTTTTCCCCCAAAGATTTTATTTATTTGTCAGAGAGAGAGAGAGAGGGAGGCAGGGGGGAGCAGCAGGCAGAGGGAGAAGCAGGCTCCCCGCTGAGCAAGGAGCCCGATGTGGGGCTCGATCCCAGGACCCTGGGATCATGACCTGAGCCGAAGACAGACACTCAACCGACTGAGCCACCCAGGTGTCCTATGGAGTCCAGTTTTCATGCAAGAAGAACACCCTGCCACTTCTGCCTTGAGTCATTTGCTGTATGAACTTGGGCAAGTTTCTTACGCCTTTTGAACCCTTAATTTAAAAAAAAAGATATTTACAACTAAAATAATAAAACCCATTTCCTAGAATTGTTACACATAAGAAATCATGTGTCAAATACCTAGTACATTATTTGGCCCATGGTCTGTGCTTCATAAACGGAAGCTATCATTGCTGTTATTATTGCTTTTGTATAGAATCGCATTTCTCTATACTTCTCAAACTCTCCCCCCAAAAGCTTGAAACGCCTGATACATATATTATTAGCTTCGAAGCACAGATTGAGAAATCCGCAAAAATCTGCAGAACATTGTTCCTAAACCACAGAGGTAAGAAAATGCCAGGTGTTGTCTCCTTAATCTGTACTTGCTGTGCCCTGGAAAGTTCTGAGATGGTCTTACTGCTACATCTTGGACTCATGTCCAACATTCTGTTGATGTCATTGGGGATTTTACTCATGTAAAAGGCCCTGGATCAGGCTCCCAGACAGAAAGCAATGTAAAGGTGCCCAAGAATCAAGAGGTGTCAAATGAGTGCCCTCACAGGAAAGCAAACGTGTCTGGGTACCCATTAGCTGCAATAAACAGAGTGCATTTGGCAGTGTGAGTTCAACACGGATGTATAAAATAGATGGTCAAACTACTTTTTTTCCCGTATAAAATGTCAGTGAAAGAGTAAAGAGGGGGCTGGTAGTCCCAGTGTTGGATCATTGTGTAATATTGTAGAATGAGGACGGGCCATCTGATAGTCAAGGTATGTCTGCTGCATGGAGGCGGCACTTTGGCAGGGAAATCGACACTTCTTTGACCAACCTCCCGAACGTTGGCTTAAACAAAGCCAGTCCTGTGACTTACGGCCTCATTGTGGAGTAAATAGCCATTGTAGACCGCCATGTATATCGGTATAAGCATTTCTGAGGGAAATTTAATTTAGCAAACTATAAAAAAACACTCTCCTGGGAATATATCTTGTAAACCAGGGCATTAAGACTGTCTAAAACTTATTAATTCAATATCTCTTGATTGGTTGTTAAAAAAAAACTGTTTAAAATCAATGTCCTTTTATTTTTATCTTAACATTTAATTTCATTTGCATATGACTATGTCTGTTTCTTTTTGGTTAATTTACTTCACTAGACTTCGGTCCCCAACACAGAAAGAATGGCATTCCCTGAGATACGGCTGCCGACTCTGGCAAGCAGCATTGCAAGTGAATTTGATCTTTGTACTTTTCAAACTTCTCAGATGTGATCACTGACATTTGGCCTGATGAAGGAAACCCTGGGGACTGGAAAAACCTTGAGCTCGCTACTGTACTGACATGCAAAATGTCTTATAATCTGTCTTTATCTTTCATGGCTGCAGTGGTCTGGATAAATTAGACCAAATTGGGCTAAATACTGTCCTTGGCTACACTCACGTAGCTGTTTTCAAAAGCTAATAGGAGCTGTGTGTGCACATCCAAGGACAGAATTTGGCCCCTTTTGTCTTTGCACAAACAGTTGCTTTAGTTGAGATGATTATTCCTGAGTGACTGTTTTATAAGCGGTGTTTTTGCCTAGTTTAAATCTCTTTTCACTTTATTCTTCATAGTCAAGACATTTATGAATATGAAAACATGTAACTCAAAATCTCCCGTTTCCAGAAAAATAAAAATCTCCCCAATAAAACCTGTGAGTATTTGCGAATGAATTGGGACAGAGGTAAAGCAACCATAGGAGTAACACTGGGGAGGAGTGCTAACGCTCATTAATGATAGCAATCTGATTAAAATGTTTATAGCACATTGATCCTTGGTCTCTCAAAAGGGTACTCTGTCATTAAATAACATTTTCAAGGAAAATATAGACCATCAAATATATTTATTTATTCAGATGCAAAAAAAGCCCCCAAATTAACCCTCAATACAGCTCTTCCTTTCTCCCTCAAAAATATATTACATAAATCTCGCTTTTTTCCAAAGGCCAAACCTTTCGAAAAAGGAGAGAACCAGTCTGATAGAAAAGTTTTTATTACCACAAATTGCAACCTTGGGTCATCTTTGAATTTCCTCCTAGAAAATCACACATAGAACCAGGCAGGTTTTAGAGGGGACTTCTTACATAAATCAATACAAGATATAAATACTATGAGAATTTTTTGACTCTTTGAGGCACTTGCAAGGGTTTGCTCATTCTTTTGTGCTTTGGGAAAATCTCTTTATTTACGGTTTTTCTTTGCCCTTTCTCTGAAGTTGATCAATTTAAGAATATATTTAGTTGTACATTAGAACAGGACTTTCAAAACTCATAATTATATACACTGTTTATGCATTTACAATGGCATGTTAAATATTTTCACTTTATGCAGGGTTAATAATTTACACAAAAATAATCCCACTGATTTCATCGAGTGTTTGATAATTTGTATAAAATAGTGGATTTTTTTTTTTTTACTACCTGCCAATGTGAACAGATTCCAGGTCTTTGAGACCCATCTTATCTCTGCTTGAAACATTTTGAATACCAACTCCAAAAACTCGACATTAATAAAACATTAAAGTTCCAACTTAAGCCCATAAAAGTCAAGAAATCCAGAGTTAAGGTCGACCCAGCTCTCTTAACTCTGTTCTCCTGCATGTATGCATGGGTGATGGGACAGCAGGGCAGGCTGTTGCTTAAATCAGTCTTCCTGCATAATCTGAAAATGTAATTGAATTAGTGTATAAAGTATTTACATACCCTGCAGTGGAGAGCCCCCCACACTATATTATCTACATTCCCTCTCAGCATCCTCATTTTAACTCCTCAGTGCAGCATTCCTGCAAGGCTTCCTCAAACATTCAGAAATTGGACTTGCAAATACAATTTCCCTTCTTTTACGAGGCTTCAAGATGAATGATGCACACTCAGCTTCCCTAGTTGCCTTTCAGCTTCTGGCCAGACAGAGTTTAGGTAACATTCTTCCTTTTGGTTAACATCCTCAGGGATTGCTAGGTATTAGACGATGCCATTCTGCGGTTAAGGATTATTTTATGCTCTAATTCAACCGAAAGCAAAACAGCTGCCATATTAATATGAAAATGAGAAACATTAGATGGAGTTTAGGAACATCTAGTTGTAGAGCAGGGTTTTGGTTGGGGGGTTAAGGTCTTTCGTTTCAGATAGACCCATGTTCCAACAGAGACCTTGTTTTGCCACTTAACTGTTACTTAAACTTTCCAAACCTCTTTTTACTCTTCCGTGAAATGGGGGGAAACCATAGTCTTAATTTCTAGGATTCAATGAGATTGTGAGAATTTGAAGAGATGATGTGTATAACGTGCGTGAGGTGTAGTAAGCACTTAACAAATGGTGGCTATTGTTATTATTATTTTAAAAAGATTTATTTATTTATTTGAGAGAGAGAAAGAGAGAACAGGGGGAAGGGCAGAGGGAGAGGGAGCGAGAGAATTCCAAGCAGACTCCCTGCTGAGCCCAAGTCTTGATCTTGAGACTCTGACATCATGACCTGAGCTGAAACCAAGAGTTAGACGCTGAACTGACTGAGTCACCGAGGCCCCCCGGTGGCTGTTATTATTATCCCTCATTTTGGTAGGAAATCGTAACATACTGCTTCAGTTCATGCCTTTTCCTTCATCTCTCACTGAATGTGAGACCGGGAGGGGGAAGGGCGGGGGGGTGGGGCTCCCGGGGGAATTTGAATGTTCAGAAATGTTAAAAATAAAATTTAACAATAGTCTAAAAAGATACTTATCCTCAGCCCTGATTCAAAAAAGTACAATGATGCCATTTTTCATCATTCAGATTGGCAAAGATGAAAACAAATGGTAATATCCTGTGTTGAGTATGAGGAAACAGGCTTTCTTATACACTGCTACTGTTATAAACTGGTTTACCATTCTGACAGACAGTCTGGTAATGTATATAAAACATTTAAAACATGCGTCTTGTTTGACTCAGCAATTCTGCTGAAATTTATCTTCAGGAAATAATCAGATGAATTTTCAAGAATATTCATAAAAGTCTTATTGAAAAATTGGAGAGAACCTAAATGTTAATATGGGACTGTTAAAATAAATTATGGTGCAATCGTACAATAGGATACTACGTAATCATTAAAAATGAATGAATTTTACATGTGTAATGGGTTTGATTGAGTAGTCATAAATTGCAGGGCAGATATTTGAAATGGTTTCTATTTTTTTTTTTTTCCCAAAGCTGTTACCACTGCTCTCTATGGAAACTCCCTTTCTTTCTTTCTTTTTTAAATTTATATTTCAGGTTGCAGGCAATTCTCTCTCTCTCTAAATCTTTTTTTTTTTTTTTAAGATTTTATTTATTTATTTGATAGAGAGAGACACAGCGAGAGAGGAACACAAGCAGGGGAAATGGGAGAAGGAGAAGCAGGCTCCCCACTGAGCAGGGAGCCCGATATGGGGCTCGATCCCAGGACCCTGGGATCATGATCTGAGCCGAAGGCAGACATTTAACAACTGAGCCACCCAGGCGTCCCACTCCCCTTCTTTCTGAGCAGCAGCTTTGCTTAGCCACATCTCAGGCTTTTTGCAGAGATTTTCAATCACTTTTGGTCATTTAAATAGTCTCATTCTGTTTATTGAGACCCAAAGCCAGCTTCCTGGGCCTGTGACCCATGTAGTTGTACATGTCTGGCTTTCAGAAGGTCCTGAACTTGGTTTAATACGTGGCTGTTGCTGTCTTGGCAATTTTTTTTTTTTTAAGATTTTATTTATTTGAGAGAGAGAGAGGGAGAGCACAGAGGGAGAAGCAGACTCCCCGCTGAGCAGGGAGCCCAGTGCAGGACTCAATCCCAGGACTTTGGGATCATGACCTGAACCGAAGGCAGATGCTTAACTGACTGAGCCACCCAGGCACTGCCTGTCTTGGCATTCTTAAGAATTTTATTTTTGAATTTGTGTTTTGTAAGTGAAATTTGATAAGACAATGGAGCCTGTGCACGAGCAGAAAAGATAAATGCAGTAAATGTGCCTGGCCTTCTTTCCCATCCCATTGGCACACAGCATTCTCAATGCCCCTGAGCACAGAATTCCAGTTAACCCACCAGTGTGGGAGTTTAGCGAGACTCAAGCGAGTACAAGGTAAGGGAATTCCATCTCCTGCTGAGCAGGTGGGGCCCTGACAGCTCCAAGAGGCCACGTGTTCCATGCAAACCCAAACTTGCTTTGAATGCAGAAAGATGTGATGGCATTTTAAGACACGTGAACGACCGAGAAACCCTATCATATGCTTTCATACTTGTCTTACATCTGTGTATTTGACCACCTCTTGTGCTGAAAATGATAGCATAGAAGGAAAGGGAGAAGAGAGGAACACATAATTACATTTCCTTTAAGTCTTCCCTAACTCACCGGTAAGCTGCCGGGAGACAGTGTGCTTGAAGGTGCGCCTATCAAGGAGAGAGACGAAGACAGCTGAAGTAGTTCCCATGGTTCTGCCTAAGAATGAAATACATGTATAGGTATGAGCTGCAAAATACAAGTTGTATAATTCTGGTAATCCATACATGAGTTAAAAGCTTTATATTTGCATGTGAATCTGATACAGAAAATATGAGTGGTCATGCTAATACTTTGAATTTTTAATTTCTTTTTACTTAGAACATCATCGCACAGTAAAAAAAAAAAAAACAAAAAAATCCCCCACTATGATTAGTTGATGGGAAGACTGCAGAAGAACAGAAACAGCTTTATATTTTTGTACCATTAATGCCACTTTTTTTTTTTTTACTGCTTTTTGAACACAGATCTCCTCATGTTCATTGTGAACTGAACCCCACAAATCATGTAGCTTGTCCTGATGCCGATGGTGAAAGAAGCAAATGTTTCGGGGACATTTGTTGCTTTTGTTTATCAGCATTGTTGACAGCACTCTTCTGTCAACAGTGTATGATTTTCTGGAAGCATCCACCCTAGTCACACATGTGACTAGGAAGGAGTTGATTTCACAACTGGCTCCAGGGGTTCATGTGAGACTCAAGCTTGGTCAATCAGAGTATTTCATTTTCCTGGGTATATTGATTGGTTTGGAGATGATCATTTGAGCCATGTTGATCCATACAGATCTTAAGACTTGCGTAAGAAATAGTAGGAATAGATTCTCCGCTTTTTGTTGCTAGAATTTAACCTGAGGATAGGTGAGCCTGGAGCAGCTGGTGGATGCCATTTGGACCCCAAGAATAATCCCAACATGGAGAACGGCAAAGGCAGGAGATAGATAGAAAGTGAGTCCTGGTAATATCATTTTAGTCCCTGGATCAAGGTTTGCCTGAAACTAGCTGGAGTTTTTAAGTTATGTGAGATGTTTTGTGCTCAAGATAGTTTGCATTAGATTTTGTCCCTTGGAGCAGAATTCTGGCATAGCATGTCCAGTATACATTCATTAATGATTGTGTATAACAGATACCTCTCAAAATATATACCAAACTGGTAATAGTAGACATCCCAGTCAGGGAAGATTATGAAGAGGACTTTCATTTACAACTTTGTCCTGTTCTCTGGTGTTAGAATTTTGTAAAGCAGGTATTTATTACTTTACAACCAGCAAAAGCAATAAAGATGTTTCCATTTTGGGGAAAAAAAAGCCAATGATACTTAATCTTAATGTAATAATTTCCCATATGGACACAAGAGCAGATGTCTTAGAGTAGACCTCACATGGAATATTCAGCAACAGGAGCTGGTATGCCCATGCCAACTTCTCTGCAGAATAACACGGGCATGCGAGGCAGCCACAGAGTTGTAACACAAACCTTTTATCAGCATTTTCACTGGTTGGTGCCAAACAGAAAACAGCAAATAGGAGATTAATGAGTTTGGTCTTACTAACTGCCTAGAGGTGAAAAATTTAATCCTTGAACAGGCAAATTTTTGTCTTACTGTGTTCTTTTTTTTTTTTTTTAAGATTTTATTTATTTATTTAACAGAGACATAGCGAGAGCAGGAACACAAGCAGGGGGAGTGGGAGCGGGAAGCCCGATGTGGGACTCGATCCCAGGACCCTGGGATCATGACCTGAGCCGAAGGCAGATGCTTAACGACTGAGCCACCCAGGCGCCCTTGTCTTACTGTGTTCTAATGCATGCATGTGTGACTAGAAGGAGAAGATCTGGGTTTGAAGCAGTATCAAAAGAAGACTTTGAAGGGCAGAAAGAAGTCAAGTCAAGCAGCTAAGGAAGGTTAGAGCAATCTCATGGAGAGCCTTGAAAGAACCCTGCAGAAATATGCTCGCTAGCCCAGGGGTCTGCTAGGTGGAATTGCTGTATACCACGTTGAAGGCATCCAGTGGTAGCATTTCATGCATATTGTTGTGCTCAGGGCCTGCGCAGACACCAGCAGCATGTGGAGGGACTGGGAGCAAGGGCCCCATTTTCCCAGCATTCTGCACAGAGGTCTGCTCGGGCAGGCCCGGCTGCGTGCCCTGGGGGCCATCCTCCAGCACAGGGTCCCATCTTCTGCTCGTCATCCCAGCCCTCCTCTTCCCTGCCTAGATATTCCTCTTCCCTCCAAACCAGAACACACACAGGCATCTTCCCCAACCGATTGCAGAAGCTAGGAAAATTCATTCCCAACGTTCTCAAATGATGAAGATTTGCGTGGTTTCTTCCAGCCTGATGTTGCTTTATAATGTACATGTAGGAAAGCACAACTGTTATCCTTCATTTGTACTCAGGAAAGCAGGTGGCTTCTTGGACACTTGCTTTGCCAGGGTGAGAGTCTGAGGACACTGGCCGAGGTTGAAAGGAAAGGAAGTGAGGAGCTGGGCCTTTGGGAGGCAGCCGTGGTTACTGGGCCATTTTGCTTGTGCTACCTTTGGGATCAATGGGGCTCGTCACGGCGCTGGGAGGGGCAAACGCTATTTAGCTAGCGCTAGATTTGTTTTTAAAGTAATTTGAACATCAGGTAAAATGTTCAAAGGGAACAAGAGAGAACCCAGTGAAAAGTCATTCTTCCTGTCACCCCACACCTCCTTTTCCGTCCCCAGAGGCCAGCACTGCTATAGCATGTGCACTCTCCTGGACAGCCTGTGCCCATTGATGCATGCCTGCCTCCATTTTCACCTTGGCTTTACCTTGGCTTTGACCCGTTAAGTAAGGTCCTCAACTGCAATCTGAAGATGACACTCAGCTCCGCACTTTAGCATTCTTTCCTTAGGCAAAACAACGAATAAAGAAACACATGCAAGCACTTGAAAGCCCTCACTCTGGGTACGTGATTAACTCCTGTACCTGTTTTTCACATCTTGCGTTGCGTAAAGTCGAGCAGGTGACTGGTACATTCTCTATTTCTGCAACACGCGATATTTCCAATTCACAGCAAAACAAAGTTCAAGCTGCTAAAAAAGCTAGTTTTTAATTACCTTGAAATGCAAGTTGCAAGGAGGCAGCCTGACAGCTCTCATCAATGAGATCAGTAAGCTGTGAAGACATGTGGCCAGCTCTGTCTTGTCATTAATATATACAGTGTGACCAGATGCCATCATAATCATTATTATTACAGGATCATGAAGATTTGGAGTAACAGAAAAAGCAAGTATCTTTGTTTGAAAGGTCAGCCCAAGAAACAGACTGAGCTCATCAATAAAACAGGGGTACAAAGAGAGATGAGTCTTTAGAGGGAATTCTTATCAAAATCAAGTAAGCAAAAACTTTTACAATGTTGTGAGCAAATGAGGTCGTAGTGGATTACTTTGTACTGAACTAAATTTTGAAATAAATAATAGCAATGATTTTCCAATGCCTGTCATCACCCCTGGCTAGGAGTATAATTTGGCTTTCTCAGATAACTCTGTGTATTTGAGTAAATTTTCATGACTGAGGTTTTATAAATTTAAGCAACAGGATACATGTAATTATAGTTACTGAAGAAACAAGTTTCCTATATCAAGCAATAACAATGCATTTTTTCCCTTTAAAAGAGTACTTGCTCGTGTGCCCGCGCGCCTGTGTGCATTCTGCACGCTTTGCCCACAGATCATCACAGAGGGCTTTCAAGAGTATCTTTTTCTTGCTGTAGTGTCAGATCTTAAAATGAGATTTAAGGGCTGGAAAGTCTGATTGAGTGAGACTGAGACGTGATTTCCAGTAGCACCACTCACCAGAGCATGGAGAACAGAAAATGCTATTTCTATATGTTGGAGGTTAGACGTTTTGGGACATGTTTTAATTCAGCCTTTTCTTTTGAAACCAAATATATGCTGTAGCTATCTCGAGATGTGTAGTTGCTTATTATAGTTAGTGGATTGTTCATCCTCTTTGTCCTTGGGATCATCCTCAGTAGGTGCATAAAACTGAGATCATGTCGCCCATAAAAACCGATCAGCCTGGAGTTGGTCCACAAGATGTTGAACATCCACGAGAGCAGATGGGAAAGATAATGTTTAATAAAGAGTTAGAGGATCAGGTGGTACAAAACAAGCTAAGAGAAAGAGATAATTTTATTTCAGGTGAACCTCTGTGACACTTCTTGGACCCAAAGATGGATTAAAATGATCCCAGGGCCACGACTTTGGGCTACTCTCCCCCCCTGCATACATTATCAGCTTTCCACTCCGGCGGCACCGTCGCCTGCATCCGTGAAGAACTCAACAGATAGTTTCTCAGGTTTATGAAGATGTATGAAGTGAGTCATTCGCAAATGAATATACATACGAGGAAATGACAGAATTCTGCTAAATATGTTTATATTTGAACAACTGATACATCTGAGCTTGATTTAGAAAGGGATGTGCAAAAGTTTATATAAATGACAGTTAAAGGGATAACTGTCACAATGTTTACTGATGAGGCTTCTATTTATCTGAACGTTTAGAAGTTAAGTGAGACACAGATTGTGGATGATAGCCTGAGCGGTTTTGAGCCTGAATTTACTTTCACGACTTGCGGCAAATGGACATAGCGGGAAGGTAGGACCAACCAGTCAGAATTTCCTCTGCAGAGGTCAGGGCGTGAGGCCTTTGACCCCTTAAGTACAACCTCATTTATTTTTCGCCTTGTTTACGGAAACAATTAAATCTAGGCTGGAGAGGTGGCTCGAAGTGCCGTTTGTGACCTGCCCTCCGGGTTCTGGCGTTCATTCAGAAGGGCCGCCGTGGGCCTCAGAAAGCGCTTTGGTTTGTGACCCTGCTGAGGAGTGGGATCGTTCAGGTGGCTCAGGGCCACCCCTGCCCTGTCCTTTGTTCTAGGCCCTGGGCTATGCCCTTTGCTCTTCTGCTTCGTTGACTGCGAATGTCAAGGAGCACTTCTCTCTTTGCCCCTCTTGTGGTCTCAACTCGAACAGCCTGGAGGAAGCTGCCAAACAGGTGTAACCTCTCCTGCTGGCCCAGCTCCCCCACCTGGGTTCGCAGCAGGGCTGGCCATTTGGCAGTGCCCTTCCACACCGTCGACACGTGCTTTGGGATGTGTTAAACGGGGCTGGGGAATATTTCAAACCATTCCTTAAATAAGAGAATTGCAATGTGGTGCTGCCTAAGTAGCCTGGGATAGAAAGTTTGGAGTGAAAAGTTAGATCCTGATTTTTCTTGAAGATGAAACGGAGCCCTGGAGTAGGTGGTTTTCAGGCTTTTGTTAATTTTGGAAATGGACTTTTCACAGTTTTACTTCCCTATTGTGTTAAGCCTTTGGTTTTGCTTCTACATGCAACTCTGGATAGGAAATTTGGGATTGTTCTTTTTACCTGGATTCTAGTCAGTGGGCCTGTGAGGTGAAGCAACAATAGATACAGCCATTAAGAACCATGAACCAGCCATTAGCTTTGAAGTATAATCAGAGCCCCTGACACAGGGTCAGGCATCAAAGAGGAGGAGCCGGCAAAGGACCCTGCTCTGTCAGGTGCTCACAAACCCTGGATCTCAATCACGAGGCCTGGAAAGAGAAAGATCTAGCCTGCCTTCTTTCCTTCCTCCCTTCTTCTCTCCCCTTCCTCCCTTCCCTCCTTCCCTCCCTCCTTCCTTTTTCCTTCCTTCCCTCCCTCTCTCCCTCTTTCCAATTTCCTTCCTTCCTCCTGCTTTTCCTTCCTTCCTTCCCTCCCTCCTTCCTTTCTCTTTTTCTTTTCTTCTTGTATCCTAAGTGGATTTTTTTTTTTTTTTTTTTTTTTTTACAGAGCAAAGAAATATAACTTTTAGAGAAGGACAGGTACACAAATTCCCTGAAAGGGCAATTTAGATCTATTCAAATCTAACTTTAAGGTCTCAGAGATTTTGTTTTAATTAAGTAGGCAAATATCTCACAAAAAGACCTCATAGTTGTGATCTTTGAATAGAGACACACAAAGAAGGCCAAGCTTTAGGATTCGCAGGCCCAGATAAAATATAAATAACCTTAACTAATCTTATAGCAATAAATATTTTTGCTGTTACAGAGCAATGTTTATCCAATATAGGACATTCCTGTACCATCTTCACGGTGTCTGCCATGACCCAGGACCAGCGGTGCTATTATTAGTATTTTTCTTATGGGCGATTAATCACGAGGTGTCCAGATATTAGGAGGACAGCCCCTAATGAAGACATGGGTGCACCTTTCATTCTGGTCTGGGGTCAACTCCACTTGATTTACTTCATTCAAGTAGGCATAGGGAAGTTACTGTCTGAGGGGGACATGAATCCGTATCTGGAAATTGTTACATAAGCTATTACATCTGAAGCAATGACACTTTTGTAAGTTCACTGGCAAAAATTCCTTTTATGCACTTGACCAGCTATGGAGTAGCTGTTCTAATTCAGACTTCCATGGTGGAGCCAAGGACTATGGGAGAAGTTTCTGTCATGGTGCATGAAGACTGGACTGTACGTCTCTACATACCAATACCTGATGCCACACAGTTCGTGGAGTCCTCATTATAGCCTGAGGTGATTTTTAAGTCATCATCTTCCCTCTTGTTTTTTGTGACTGAACCAAGTGCTATTGCCCGGTCAAATTTCCTAGCCTTAGTGTGACAGGCTTTGCAAACAGGCCCTGGGTATTAGGACTTTAGCCTTTTCATCCTCTGATGATCACCTCTCAAATGGAAAGCAATTTTTTTCTCACATAGTTTACCTGCCAATGGCCCAGTGTAGGAATTTCTTCTAGAGCATCCTGACCATCCTGTGTAGCCCCTGGTTGGACACTCAGTGATGGGGCATTTGCCAGTTCTTCAGCTAGTCCTTTCTGTTTCCGCAACTTTCATTAGTAGAAAGTTTTTCTGTAGAAAACTCAAATCTGCCTCCTTATCCCTTCAACATTTTGCCTCGGTTCTGCTCTCTGGAGCTACAGAATATAGATTGATTCTCTCTTAAGTTAGAATTTCAAAATATTAAACAGAGTTTTCTTGTTCTCCCTAGATCTTCACCTTCCCAGGCAAAACTTGTATCACTCATTCTTTCCAAAAACGTTAATTGTGTAGTTACAAATGCTGGGTTAGACGGAGTGGGTGACTGAAGAGTGATTCAGATGACTCTCATGGACTTTGCTTACGAAACTGGCAATGCACTGACCAACTTCTTCTAGATGAACGTTACTGTCCTTCGTTTCTAGATTAAGAGCTCCTTGAGGGTAGAGACCATGGCTTTTTATGAATATCCCCAGAGCCTCCTCTTAGACACATAAATTGGTGTACAAAAAGTGCTTTCTGACTTTCCTCCCTTGCTCTAAAATCGAGGCCCCTGTACTTGATCACAGTGTTATTCCCTTGGTTTGACCAATATTGAGCACAGCAGAGACATGGCACTGCTTGACCTGTGGGCTCGTAAGACCTCGGTCCATATAGACTGCTCTAAGATTTGCTCTCACATGTCATCTCTTTTAAACGGCCTAACAATCCTGAGAGGTAGACACTGTTATACCCAGTTTTAACATGAGAAAACAGATGGAGATAAGGGCGTTAAACTGACTTAAACCACGGGTGTTCTCTAATTCCGTATTCAGGACTTTTTTCTTTTTCTTTTCTTTTTTTTTAAAAAGATTTTATTTATTCATTTGAGAGAGAGTGAGAGAGAGAAAGAGTACAAGAGGGGGGAGCGGGAGAGGGAGAAGCAGACTCCCTGCTGAGCAGGTAGCCTGATGCGGGACTCCATCCTGGGACTCCAGGATCATGACCTGAGCCGAAGGCAGTCGCTTAACCAACTGAGCCACCCAGGCGCCCTCCGTTTTTAGGACCTTTTCTAATATAGACCCTAGCTCCTAGTTTTCCACCATTTTCTGAATTTGCACCTGAGTATTTTTATGCCAGTGTAGAACTGTATCTTACTGAATTATCCTTACTTGTTAGGATATCTTATATCTTGTTAGTTCTGGCCTATACTTCCTGAGTCCTTCTGGAGTCTTAATATGTTTATTTTACCATCTTTGCTATTCCTTTCATTTTGTGTACTTGTTACCAATGTGCTGGGCTTATTCTTTTATATAACTTATTGATTAGGAATGTTCTTGGTTCAAAGGCAAAGAGAAACCTTGCGCCAGGATGACATTGAGCCATCAGTGCTGTTTTGGGTACACTCCTTCAACACTTCTATCACATAGTCCACGGTTTTCCATCTTTGTAAGCTTTATCATGTGTTTCTCTCATGATATTTTCCCTTTCCTCTCTGCTGCCACACACCTTTATGTACTATATGTTTTACAATACAGGGGAGAAGGTGTGTTTAAGAGAAAATGAAAGCCTTGATGCAAACTAATACATTTTCCCAAAAGAAACACTCATTTCAGTGTATACATGCAAAACTTTAAAACCTGATTAAAAAATGTATGAAGAAACCCTATCATGTGGAGGATGTTACTTAGGAGCTGAATTACAGGATTTGCTTGTCTTTCTTTTTCTCTTGCCTTGGGCAATCTAGTCTAATTACAAAACTTGCCGTTCATTCTGTTTAGTGTTTTTTTTTTCAGCTATGCATGAGAAAAGTTAATCAAAAAATAAAATGAAAAACTGTGATGGCTAATCGAAGTCCCATACATAGATTTCTCTGCTGTTGCCTACCCCGTCCGTGGGGATGAACTCCAAAATGTTACCTTTAAAGCATCATCAGATGTACTGTGCCTACTGGTCTCTGCTTCTCTTAAAGAAAGAGAAAAGATTCCTTTAATTTCAGAAGTTTGCAAAATTAGAAATAGAAAGAAAATCATGGCTTTTTCTGTCCTCATTTATCTCTTACCTGTAATTGTTGGAAGGTTTTATAATCATAGAAGACACTAGACCAACAATCCCAGCGATGGGTAATCTCTTTAGAGCAGATAGAAAAAAGCAATTTATCAGCCCATCTTATCCTCTAGTATGCTCTTGTAGGGGAGGAAAATAACTCTCTTGCCTTCTACCCATCTTAGATTCATTGGCTGGGGCCTTGCAAATTAGACTGACAAAAGATAGATTAATAAGAAAAAAACCAAATGGGTTTATTAACAAGTGCATCTTATGTACACATGGGAGTACTCAGTAATGAGTAAGGAGTGGTTGAAGAAAGTTGAAGGAGTGGTTAGAACCTGGGCATATATAACATCTTAACAAAAGAACAATACATTTTTTGAGAAGGCACAAGACTAAGGAAAAGCACTTTGGATTTCTAGGATGGCAAATTGTGGTAAGGTTAACATGGGGGAACTAATGGCAGATAAGGTCTAGTGAGTGGAGTTTGTTATATAGAATCCTCTGGTGCCCTCTCTGGGCTAATAAGGGTCTAGAGTTGTCTTTAGTTATGTCTGTCCTTCCTGGTAAGAGGTGGACCCCTTTACAAATCCGTATCTTGCCTTTATAGGGGGGAGGTCAGAGAAGTTTTCTTATATCTGTTTCTTCTCAGTTGCCTTCAGCTCAAAGTAATCCTATGCAAAAGAAGCATATTTTGGGGTGGCATATTCTGCTCCCCATTACTGTGGAAGGACATTGGATTAAAAGGATTGTTGATGCTTGGCCCATCCTCTTTCTGGCTTCCTTGTCTAGAAGATAGCCCCAAATGTCAACCACTAGAACCAATCCCGGCTGTGGTTTGGTGTGGGTTTTTGTCAAGGGCTGAGATAGCATCTTAGGTTATTTTAAATCCTCTCTGTGACAACATCACTGCAACCAAATACAACGTGACCAAGTTAGTGCCTTTAATTAAGTTAACTAACCCTGATAAAATCACAGAACTGTTTCTTTATTCTTTGGGAGATGAAAGAAAAGGTATAGGAAAAGGGTAGGAGGTTGGTGAAGATTTTTGAAAGTTCGGCTATTGTTTTGGAAAGGGTGGTGGCAGCTGTAGTGGATTGATGGTGAACAAAAATAGCATGTTATCAATGCAAGTCTGTGGCATTTTGTCAGACAAAAGGAGATTTCTGGATGGTGTGTGTCCATTGCTCCTGTGGCCTAAACAACCCTGTGTTTCTCAGTTGTTTGAAGTGAGTGGTGTTGAGAAGCAACATATGCTTCTTCCCCACCATGCAGAGCAATGAAATTTGGAAGTATGTGCTAAAAGAGAAAACATAGCTTCCTATGGCAATTTATCTCCAAGAAAGGACAACTTCCTGGGATAGTGCTAATGGTTGCTAAAACCTCACTGAGAAAAATAATTCAATTGCCCAGATTTGGCCTTAGCTCATGCTGCAGCTGGCTCAGTAGAGTGGCAAGGGACCATCAGTCTGCTTTGGAGTGAGGTGTGCTTGGGAATCGTGTGGATGGAGCCTCCCTTTGCTGATACTGGGTAAGATAAAAGAGGCCTGGGGACTTTCAGAGTAAAATATACCATTCATATAACACAGCATTGTGTAAGTCTTATGAAGTTTTTTTTTTAATGCTCTTTAAACTTGCTTTCATAACAAGCATTACAGCTTAAATAAAATGAAAAATATGTTAGAGTCCATTGAACAAATCTGTGAATGCTTTATCAATAACAGCAACGTGACCAAAGTCCTGTGCACTTGGTTTTTTGGTAAACCTTGAAGACCAGGGACCTCAAGGTCTTAAACATATAACCTCCTATTTTAACTTCCTGGCTGACACAAGTTTGGTATTCAAAATTTTAGCCAGCAGCTGACTCAACAATTGGGAAGGTAATTGACCAAGAGTTCTACTTTTGACTGCTTTAAGGTCATATATAGGACAGACAAAATAGTTAGAAATGTTCCAGAGAAACACCAACAACATGGAGTGAGAGGTAGAATCTGGGGCTCTTTTGCACACCAAAAAGAGACATTTTTCTTAATTGAGGTATAATTGACATACAACATTGTATTTGTCTCAGATGTATGACAATATTTGTAAAATTTGCAAAATGATCACCACACTAAGTCTAGTTAACATCCATTACCATACATAGTTATAGAATTTTTTCTTGTGATGAGAACTTCTAAAATGTATTTTCTTAGCAACTTTCAAATATGCAATACAATATTATTAGCCATGGTCACCATGCTGTACGTTATTTCCCAAGATTTATTTATTTTACAACTGGAAGTTTGTACCTTTTGACTCCTTTCACCCATTTTGCCCACCTTCTACACTCCATCCCTGCCTCTGGTAACCACCAATCTGTTCTCTGTATATGTAAGAGCGGTTTTGGGATTTTTTGTTATTGTTGTTCTTTTAGATTCCACATATAAGGGAGATCCTATAGCATTTGTCTTTCTTTGACTTATTTCACTTAGCATACTGCCCTCAAGGTCCATCTGGTTTGCAAATGGCAAGATTTCATTCTTTTTTTGTGGCTGAATAATATTCCATGTAGACAGTTGACCTTTGAGCAATGCGGAGGTTAGGGGCACTAACCCCTCTCCCCCCCACCTCCTGCAGTTAAAAATCCATGTATAGCTTTTGATTCCCTAAAAACTGAACTACTAATAGCCTACTATTGACTGGAAGCCTTACTAATAACATAAGCAGTCAATTAACACATATTTTTGTATGTTAAATTATTATATACTGTATTCTTACAATAAAGTGAGAAAAAGAAAAGAAAAAAGTTATTGAGAATCATAAGGAAGAGAAAATATATTTACAGTACTGTACTATTGTATTTATTGAAAAAAACCTGTGTATAAGTGGACCCAATCATTTCAAACCTGTGTTGTTCAAGGGTCAACTATATATACACTGCATTTTTCTTTACCCGTTCATCCATCGATGGACACTTAGATTGTTTCTATGTCTTGGCTATTATAAATAATGCTGCAGTGAACATGAGGGTGCATGTATCTTTCTTGGTTAGTGTTTTGATTTTCTTTGGATAAATACGCAGAAGTGGAATTGCTGGACCGTATGGTGGTTCTATTTTTAATTTTTTGAGGAACTTCCATGCTGTTTTAAAGAGGCATAATTTATAACTGAGATCCAGTGAGCTGTCCAGGACTCCACTGAGGTCTCTTGCTTTATTACCGTGGAAGTTTTGGCCACATGACTATAGGATAATGCTAAATTGCAAAATCAGCAATGTGGTGTTATGAAAAGATCACTGACTCTGGAAACAGGAGACCTGAATCTTCGTGCCATGCGATAATCATTAATCATAATCTTCATTTGTGAGCATTACTGTATCACTATATGCAGGCATCTTTGAATATACTTTCTCTAGCCTGTGCAATCCTGCAGCCAGGAAGATATTATTATCCCATGTTCAAGTTGAAGAAACAGTTTTGGAGAGATTAAGTGACCCTCCCAAGGTCCCTAAGCAAGTAAATAGCAGAGTTAAAATTCAAGCTCAAGACTGTCTCCTGAGGCTCTGTCTCTGCTGAACGCTCCATGTTCTGTCCTGTAGCTTTGTCTTTCCTTCTGCCATTCCTCCTTCTTGGAATACTTTCTTGCTCACTTCAGTCTGTATGACTTTTGGTCATTCTTTAAGCCTGACTCCAGTCTAGCATTTTTAGGAACACTTCTAGGAATCCCATCCACTGGTCTCTCCCCATTGTAACCTCACAGCCCTTCTTGGTGCTGCTCCCTTGTTGACACTTGCTTGTATCTCTGGTATGTTCTCTTCAGCCTTTGTCACTTCCTATTTATTGTGAATGTGTTCTCAGTGTGACACCTTTCCTTCTCTCTTCTCTCTCATTTATAAATTTGGAAGATAGCTGGGAAAAATCATTAAAATATAGAAAAATACCATATATTCTACTACCCCAAACTAACAAAATTTACCATTTAAAATTCCTGGCTTAGAATATTTTTCTTTAAATAAAGAAATAGCATCTTACTAATCAAGTTGAGGTTCACATTACACATTTTCCAATCCCATTCACCTCCTCCTTCTCCAGAGGTAACCACTAATCTGAATTTGGTACCTAACCTCTCAATCTCTGTTTTTTATTTTTTGTTACACACTGTATATTTGTAAGCAATACATAATGTCATTTTGTAACCTGTTTGTTAAAGAACATAATGTGATTATTGCATATATCTTTTGAAAATTTGCTTTTTCACTCAATGTATTTTAAAAACGAGCCATATTGATGTATTTAAATCTAATAATTTAAATTGTAGTATTCCATTTCATGAACATAAATGTCTTATTTATCTAATCCTCTGTTTATGGACCCTGAGGTTCTTATAGGAAGCTATTTCAGTGTATTGGTTTCTCCTTTACTATTAGACACTACATTCTCTGATTGAGGGACTGTGGATTATGCCTCTTTGTGCTCAGCGCTGTCACTGCAATTCAATAAATGTATGCTGAATGAGTTGATGAAAATATCTGAGCAAGTGAAGGCCTTCAACTTTGAGAAGATCAACATGATTGAAAGCAGGTAGAGGATGACATCAAAGAAGTTAGTTGAAATAACATTTTTTTTCTTGTGTTTATGGAGATGGAAAAGTAGGGTAATAAAAAGCTACTTGAAATAATACTGAGGGGCATGTAGGTGGCTCAGTCGGTTAAGCCTCTGACTCTTGGTTTCCGCTTGGGCCGTGATCTCACGGGTCATGAGATAGAGCCCCATGTCAGGCTCTGCTCTTGGTGTGGGGGGGTGTCTGCTTGAGGATTCACTCCCTCTGCCCTTCTCCCCACTCATGGGTGCTCTCTCTCTCAAATTAAAAAAAAAAAAGAAAGAAAGAATACTGAGATGAGGAGAGGTAAGTTAGTAAATTTTTTGTGATCCTAATGAAATTTGTAAAAGACTAATAACAGAAAATATGTAAAATAATTGATGAAGCTACAAGCAAAAATGTTTAGAAATGTGCTTTAGTATGTCAGTGCTGATTTATGGCTGGAAAGTGAAAGTTCTGTATCTACTTCTAACTAGGCCATCTCCATGATTCACCTTGGAGAAATCTAATTACCCTTGAATATTTGACCTTCAATGTGTCAACATAAACATTTTCTCAACCTGGTTTCACGGAGATATGGCAGCTGTGCTTAACAGATAACATTTTTCTTTAGAAGTATTAAAGGCCATGGTCTATTTCTTTAGCTTTGTATCTTCCCTTCTGACCCATTGCACTTTTGTTACTTTGTGATTGTTGTCCAGATGGATCACATCCAATAATGGGGAGAGAGGTGTGAAGTCAGGAGGTAGGGATTATTGCAAGGAAGAAATGAGTTTATACTTGTGAAACCTTAAGATAATGTCTGTCACAGGCTTAGATCTCAATACCTGTTAATTACTACTCCTCTCTTTTATATTTCTTACAGTAGATATAAAGTAGTTATTTTATAGGCTCTATTCTAAGTCTGCCAGGATGAATACAGAACTCTTCATGTTTCTTTAGCCCAAGGTTATAATTTGTTCTGAGAATTCTGATGGGCGAAGAGCAAGGGTCTCCACAGTGAGAAGTGAA
This sequence comes from Mirounga leonina, assembly GCF_011800145.1. Lineage (NCBI taxonomy): Eukaryota > Metazoa > Chordata > Mammalia > Carnivora > Phocidae > Mirounga > Mirounga leonina. The sequence goes on from NW_023270447.1 coordinate 20,914,947, forward strand.
CTCCAAACACTGTCCATCCATCAGGGTTATCAAATGATAAAGTAGGGACAGCAGGATTGGGCTTTGATTGGATAATTAAGATGAAGCTGTATTAAGCTTATTATTTCATATATAGCTTCTCGTGATGTTGGCTATAATCTGATAATTATAGGACCACTCTTCCCTACTCGCCCATCCCTCAGTGATCTATTGATTAAACATTTATTTGATGAATATAAAACACTTACGAGGTGCCTGAGACAATTCCAGGTACTTGAGTTGATGAAAATATCTGAACAAGTGAAGGCCTTCAACTTTGAGAAGGTTAACATGATTGGAAGCAGGTAGAGGGTGACATCAAAGTAGTTAGTTGAAATAACATTTTTTCTTGTATTTATGGAGATGGAAAAGTAGGGAAAAGTGTCCACGTACATGGATGAACAACCAGGAAAGGATCCCTGTCCTCCCATGGCTTACATTCTAGCTTGGGAGGACAGAAAATGAACAAAAAATATGATACGTAAATTGTATAGGCATGGGAAGGTGGGAAGTGCTATGGAAAAAGAAAAGGTAGATCCAGATAAGGGAGATTAGGAGTGCCTGCTAGAGTAGGATGGTCAAGGTTCATTGAGAAGGTGAGAAGGGAGCAAAGACTTGAAGGAGGTGAGAAAATTGGTTGTGCAGATGTGTGTAAGCAGAAGAGCAAGAACCAAGGCTACTCCTGTCGTGTGTGATGTGAGAAGGGCTGCTTGACTGTAGTGGAGTGAGCAAGGGGAGGAAGCAATAGGAGGTGAAATCAGAGGGGCTATGGAGGGCCAGAGGAGGTAGGGCTTGTAGGCCATTGTGAAGACGTTGCTGAGCCAATGGAGGGTTTGAATTAGTGTTTCAAAAGACCATTCTGACATCTGTGTTGAGAACAGGTTCTAAGGGATAAGCCTAGAAGGAGGCCTGTTAAGTAGCTATTGCAGCTCCAGGAGGGAGATGGCAGTAGAGGTAAGAAGTAATTTAATTCTGACACATTTTTAAACTAGAGTCAGTATCCCAATGGATTAGATGTAGGGTATGAGAGAAATAAAGGGACTAAAATGCCCCAAAGACTTTTTTGACAGAGCATCTGAAAAGATGGAGCTTCCATCAACTGGACTGTCAGGATGAGGTTTGGGCAAGAACATCAGGAATACTTCTTTTTAGAAGTCTATTAGCCATCTGCATATACCAATCTGGAGTTCAGGAAAGAGGTCTTGGTTACAGATTTGGGGTTTTTGGCATATAGATAGAGTTTAAAACCAAGGGATTAGATAAGATCACCAAGGGAGTGAGTGCACACGGAAAAGAAGACCAACACCTCAGTGCTGGGAGCACTCCAACATTAGGGGCTTGGAGTGCAGAAGAGAAATCAGCAAAGAAAAATGAGGAGTGACCCATGCAGTAGGGAGAGAGGTGGGTGAGTCATAGATGTCCAATAGAGAAAGTGTTTTAAGGAGGGAGTCATCAAATATGTCAAATGATGACGATGAGTCAAGTCGGATGAGGAGTAACAGTCGACTCATGGATCTAACCCTGTGAAAGTCATTTGGTAACACTGATGAGAGCAGTCATGGGATGTGTGGAAGTGAAGGGTTAAGGGAGAATGGCAGGAGATGAATTGCAGATAGCAAGTAGACTAATAGTCAAGACTAGTCTCCTAAATGGAATTTGAACACTCTGTCCTCAAGTACTCTTTCCTCAGCTCATTAACATACCCCAAATACCAAAGTCAGAATTTCCTTACTTCCTTTTAGGAAAGCCATTGTATTCAACCACTGAAAAATATAAATATCTTGAAATTGGTATCTCAAAGTTACTAATATCATGGTATGGATTTATCTGTTTGCACTAATACTGGGGTGACAATGATATAGTAGAATTTCAAAGCTGTAAGTGATTTTAGATATGACATAGCCCAGCCCCTATTAACAGAGGTGTATATAGGGGAAGTGACTTGCTCAAGGTCACATACTTGATGGATGACAGAGCTGACAGAAGGATCCAGGATTTCTGTTCTAGTGCCTTTTCAATCACGTAATATTTTTTTTTATGGCTCAATCACATACTATTTTATCTTGAATTTGATCCAACATGTATGTAGGACAAGTGAAGACAGGAGGAGATGTTATGGAAATGTCTGTTATGTGAAAGAATGAATGAATGAATGAACAGAAGAGCAAAGACGAGGCAAAGTTTTAAATGCATGGGAAAGCCAGTTGTGGGTTCATCAGGCTGATGGTAGGAGAATTGCTTCAAGGTACAAAAAAAAAAAAAAAAAAACCCAGGGTGAGAAATTATAATAGCTAAGGGAGCAAGAAGTGAGAGCTGCACACTGCAGCATAAGTGCTTTTTACCTTGAAAGCATCAGAATGTTTAAAATTATTTTAAAAGTAAGTGCAAACTGTTAATGAGGGTTAATGGAAGGGACTGAAGATAGAGCAGCTCTTTTACTAACAAGAATTGGGATGATGGCATTTTTTTAAATCCTTGCTGACAACGTAAGAAAACTACTGGCTTGGAGGCAGCAAGTTTACAACTGCCTGAAAATAACCAGATACAAGAGGTTTCAACTTGCTGGAACTCTTATTATATGCTTGAATGACTCCTGGAACAAAAGAAAGCTGTGCACGATTGTTTAGGAAAGTGTAAGATAAACAAAGCGTATGTTTTCTAACATCTACCGACTGTAATCTGATAGCCGTGTTATATTGGTCTCTGCTCATTTTAAGGTTATGTGATGAAGATGACTTTAGTGGTTCTTAAGTTCAGTACATAAATAAATGATGTGAAGACTCCACATTAACTTATGTCCCTCAATTTTTCATACGTATTTGCTGCTTTTCTTTCCGAAAGGGAAATGTACATTACTTGTTCTCCTGGAAACATTCCATCCTTTTTATGCTTTTCCTTTCTCTTTTGAAAGATCCCCCTCACACTGCATAAATAGAAATGTCCCTGAGATTCATTTGATTTCATGGATGGCAGAGTACTCATTTCAAATATCTTTGGGAGAACCAGATAAAATAGCTACACTATCCTGCATTACCTGATTTAGTGCTGGGGACCGTTAGAGGACTAGATGGCTATGGGAAATTGTAATGGGAAACTCAAGTTGGTTTTCACTTTAAGTTCAGCGCTTTGAATCCGGTGGAGCTGAGGGTAGTCAAAAATTATTGCTATCTGATTTGACTGTTCTCTGTTCCAAGTGAAATAAGCCAGGGGTGCCTCTGTTTGGCGGGTAGGAAGGAAAACGCTCCTATCACCGTGGTGCTGAATGGCAGTTCTTGAGCAGTGTCAGCAGAGAACTGGCTGGGAAAGGTGACTTGTTCTTTCTTTCTCGCAGCCATTACTTTGTCAGGGTGAAGGCATCCTGGTGTAGCAGTTGGGGAAATCTTACACTTCTGTTTATCAGGCTGTATCTATTCTTAGGAGAAGCAGAAGCCATCCATTTGCAAAGCTGTCCATCTGGTACCCCCAGCCACCACTAAAAGCCACTTCAGTTTATTTCTTCAGTTCTTTATACTTTGCGGAGAGTTTATTGTAAAGCTGTATTAACCAGTAAGATGCCTTTAAGATAAATTGTGCTCAACTTTGGAAGGAGATAGCAACTTGTGCAAAAGTGCCCATGGTAGTTTAAGTAGGAGAGCGGAGGTAGTAGTGCCTGATGCTGCTGGAAGCATCACTATGTCTATCTCAGCTTTCTGTTCCCTTTCTAGTAGCATGTGGTTTTCATCCCTTATTCCCTCTCCTCATTGGCTCCCTTCCCTTCATATTTAACATTGTTTCTGCTCATTCACTCTTGCATTTATTTATTTACTTATTTGTTATATTAGGTTAGTTAGTTAGTTCCTGCTCCCCTGATTTTTGCCACCTACAAGGAGGAAGTAGACATTCATATAATAATATTGGACCTTTCCCTCTGTATTTGGTCATAGCCAGAGCAGGCTAGCATTCCCGGAGGAGGGACATAACCCTTGATCTTACTAGCTAGGGTTAGGTGATTTCCCTTGGCTTCAAGCTGTTTACATAGAGTTCCAAGGGGAACCGAGGAGGGCCCGTTTCCCTTGGCGGCCAACCCTAGGCTTGAGTCAGAGAGGAAGATGACGTTTAGTTCCTTTTTTTCTCAGACAGAGAATCATTCATGTGAAGTCTTATTATATAAGTTTAAATGAGCCTTCAACAGTATTCTAGGCACTGACAGTATTCGGAGGCCTGACTAAGCCTGTCTCCAGCCTAGAGAATTACGAGTGTGGGACATTCAGGGATGGGGATCCCTGGGAAGGTATGACCGGTCCTTAAGAGCTCTGGATAATGTAGTCGATAAGCAATTTCTCTTTTTGCCAGGTGGAACAATGTAAAATTAGAAAAAAAAAAATTCCTCTGTGCTTTGGCAAACAATTTTGAGTCTCCTGCTTTAAAAATGATGGATAAATTAAAAGATGAGAGAAATACATCCAAGTGACTTTAACAGTCAAGTGCTGAACACTAATTGCTCATCCATTCTGGAATCACCAAACTGAAATATAGGCTTGTCTCTTCTTTTTATGTGTAGTCTGAGGTTTGTTTGAAATTCTAAAGCATTTTGTAAATTATTGGGAAATGACTACATGTGAAAAAGCAGAGGAAAACTTAAAATGGGTCTATTTTAGATTTTTCTTTATTTAGACTTTCTGTAGGTTCTTAAGGAACTTCTTTTTTTAAAAAAGATTCTATATTTATTTGTCAGAGAGAGAGAGAGAGATCACAAGCAGGGTGAGTGGCAGGCAGAGGGAGAAGCAGGCTTCCCACTGAGCAAGGAGCCCAATGCGAGACTTGATCCCAGGACCCTGGGATCATGACCTGAGCCGAAGGCAGACATTTAACTGACTGAACCACCCAGGCGTCCCTCTTAGGGAACTTCGGAAGCATTTTGTTTCTATTATTATTTCTTCCTATGTCACTATATATGCTTACTAAGTTTAGAAAATGTCCAAGAGCTACATGACATGGTCATGACATTGAAGTCCTTTACTACTTTATCTCATAAGACTCTAAAACATCATCTGGTAGACATTAGTTTCTTTAATGCTCCTTGAGCAAGTCTCAACCCTAGGATGCTATCCCCTTAGCAGAGATCCTTTTCCTACCTTTGCTTCACCAATTGACATCTTCCGATTCTTTAGTCTTCCATTCAATACTTGCTTTCTCCAGAGAATACTTAATGAATGCGTGAATAAACTGGGTACCATTTTGTAAATAAATCTTAGCCCAGGATTATGACTAGGTGCCAAAATGCCTCTTTCTCTCCTAAATTTCTCCTATTTTTTCCCCTTAGATTTGGCTCTTTTTTCTTTTCTCCTTTCCTTTTTTCAATTCGTGATATTAATTTTTGCAATTGGAGTGAGAATGCAAAGCACATGGGAATAACAGTATTCAACATCTTTTATTCATTAATGCAATGTTTTCTGCTTTGTATTCTAAAAGCTTCAGTGGATAAATGTAAAGTCTGTCTAAAAGACAATCAACAAATCAAAGACCATTTAAGTGAGGCTGCCATGATTTAGCAATGAAAAAAATACCCAGTTTTAGTTAGCGGTGAGGAAGAAGAAAAGGAAAATTTCAGAAAAGTCCTTTGGTTTGGTGGAAAGAATGTGAGCTTTAGAAGGTAGTGGGAAAAGGTGAATCACATCTGAGTATCTAAAATATTCAAGGCGCTATATTAGGTAGTGCCTCTACCTGATATCAACCCTCTGATGGAGGTAAAATTAATCCGATTTTATAGAAACAGAATTGAGTCTCATAGGCTCAGTACTTTGCCTAGGGTTGCACAGCCAATAAAGAGTAGGACTGAGATTTATTTTTTTAAAGATTTTATTTATTTATTTTATGAGAGAGAGAGAGAGAGAGAGAGAGAGACTTCGAGGTGGGGGGAGGGGCAGAGGGAGAGAGAGAATCTGAAGCAGACTCTCCGCTCAGCATGGAGCCCAACACAGGGCTCGATCTCACAACCATAAGATCATGACCTGAGCTGAAACCAAGAGTCTGATGCTTAACTGACTGAGCCACCCAGGCGCCCCACAGTAGGACTGAGATTTAAACATAAGTATGATCCCCAAGCCCATGTTCATTGTAGTGTATCATAGTCATAACTATATCAAAATATCTATAGGAGTCAGGTGGACACAGGTTTGACTCCAACCTTCAAACTTAGTAACTTATACCTGTTTCACCTGATAGATTTATCGATACTAAGTGAAGAATAGTTTTAATGTTATGTATTTAATATTATGTATATTTTACCAGAGTGAACTCCAGCATATGCCACAATTAGAAAATTGAAGAAATTAGATATTAGAGTAATTCCCAATAGTCTCAACAACAGCTAAAGACAGAAAATATCATATAAAATTCTACCTTCTATGGTGACTCTGCCTGGAGCTGGGTTTTTGCTATAGAGAAAGCCTCTAGTCTTTACCACCCAAAGTTGTAATGTGTTATGTAAGTGACAAGCAGACATATCTGTAACCTCTCTTAGAGAAGAATCTTTTTCTCATGAATGGCTGTGGACTCAAATGAGGTCATCATCAATGAATATACATAGAAACCACATTTTATTAAGGTTATGAAACAGTATAAATTAAACATGATACGAACTTTGGAGAAATAAAATTGAGGTTACAACACTACATTGGGGGCACTACATCATCTCTGCTTGGACTTGGCTAACATTTGGTCACTTCCTGACTTCATATTTCGTCTGAGAAATCCTTGAGGGGATTTCGTAGCCAGGGGCCCCATTCTATGAAGTTTAACAAAGTCTTCAAAAATATTGCCACTTGTGTGGTTCTGGACACTTCAGCCACCTGGGTCGAAATCTTCATTTAGTCAAAACGTCAGTCTGTTTGTGGGGGGTCCATATTTTGGTTTGGGATTTTAATCGGTTTTGTGCAAAAACATATGGGCTGTCATGGGCTTGGTTCTGAGATGTCTTGGAGGGGTGATGAAGAAGATATTCTTTTCTGTTTTCATGTTCGTCTTCAGTTTCATTGTCTGCAAATTGAGGGATTTAGCCTACATAAATGGTTCTTGACCTTTTTGGAACCAGAGCCTCCTTTTAGAAGCTGATGGAATCTATGGATACTCTTCTCAAAAAAATGTCCATAGCTACAATTTTAAGGAGTTGACATATTACTTAAGGACTACATACTACTTAAAGGACTCCCAGGAACCCAAGAACCCCTGACTGGAGAATCTGTGGGCTATATTATCTCTTGGATCCCTTCTGGTTCAGATATTATATTATTCATATTTTCTCTGATGATTTGGATGCTTGTTACGATGCTAGTAAAAATGGGATATGAACTATTTAGGTAGATTTAACTTTCATAGCTATAAAGGACAAAATGTCATCTGATAATTTCCTTTTTTTTTTCCAACAGAATTTCTGAACCATATCTGCTCTTTAGAATCACCTGGGGGAGCTTTTAAAAATTCCAATGCCTGACCACACCCTAAATCACTTAAATCAGAGTCTCTGGAGGTGGGTTCCAGATATCAGTTTATTAAAGCTCCTCAGTTAGCTTCATTGTGCAGCCAGGTTGAGAGTCAGTGCTCTAGCAGGATTAAAACATCTTCAAAAGTTCCGGATAATAAGAACATCAACCACCAGCTGAAGATGAAAGGATATTCCATTCTTTTCCTGCTCTCAAATGTCTGGTATTGAATACTATATTTCCAGCTCAAAATAAGGGCTTGAAAACTCTTGTGTGTCATCATGCCTCCCAGTGTGTTATGATCTTGTCTAAGCTGGGCAAGTGTTACAAATACTGAATGGCCTTCCTGGTCCTGAATATAGATGTGGGAAGGACATGCTCTGCTTTGCCACAAGCATACATCAGTAGAGATTTGTTTTCAGCATAAGAACAATTACCATTGTCATATTCTGGACTGTGTGCAAATTGTTTTATTATAAACTCACTGTTGGTCCCTATTTAACTGGGAAATAATTTGTTCTAAATTTATCTATTCTCTCTGCATGGCATTGACATTTGCCGACACTGCCAGACTTGCTTCACTTATAAGAAAAAAGGTTCCATGGAGAACAGGCAGTGTGCTCTCATCTAACTGATTAATAATCTCTAGAGGATCTTTGGAACTGGCATGTGAACTCTTCCTGCTCTCCTGCTAATTTTGACTTTCACTGGACTCAGAAACACAAACAATGGTTTCCATGAAATGGAGCTGTAAAAGTTTTCTTCATCCAACCAGCTCTCTAAAGAAAGAATGCTCACTGCCAAAGCTTAAAGATGAGAAATGAGATATGTAATGAAAAGTTGTTTGTTTTCAAGAGTTTACAAGTCAATTTGGGTTACTTCATCCGCCAAATTTTTATCTCTGTACTAGGCAACAATTACATGTTTTCAGCTTGAAAAAAAAAAAAAAAAGTCCACTTTGCTTACCATGGCATCTGTAGTATGTTGAAACCATTCTGCAATTTAATGCAGACAAAGACTTTCTAAAGTCACATGGTCTGTTTGAGTAAGAGGAGTCCATTAAGAATGAACCAAGACATCATGTATTATCGTGATTTCTCCCTTTGTGGGTTTTACAATTTTCCTACAAGCTCTGGTGTTTTAAGATAACATTTTGCACATTGGATTTAACTACCTGAAAGCCTATGATGCGGAATTGCCAGCAGCCAGTTGGTAGCCTGGAAGGACCTTATTTAGTCATGACTATCTTCTTCATACTTCTTTGTAGTATAAAGACAAACTCCTTCAGGGGGATGTACTGATTTACAGACATCCTTTTGTTATTTTCTTAGAAGTGCTATTCAAATCTAGAACTAAGGGAAAAGTCGGATATGAAACTTCAGAGTCATTAAGTGGCACAATCTGAGTATAAATTTTATGGCACCAGTGAGGGCTCCAGATCTTGATAGTGACTGTTGCTAATCCAAATATTGCCACCGAGGAAAGGACACCCATTAATAATTACTATTCTAAACACATGGAAGCAGCAGGAAAACCTTTGCTTTAACTATGGTATGCATAGTTAAACAAACTGCGAACAACAATGGCATACGTATGTTCATGTAATTATTGCCTACACGTGTTTCATTTGGAAACTGGCTAAAACTTATGTTGCCCACTCTTGATAAAAATGAAAAGAAGTAAACAATGAAAACAAAAGGCAAACTGGTTTAACACTGACTTGCCAAAAGGCTCACTTTTGAATTGGTATCTTCACCAGAAAACAAAACGCTGGCTATTATTTGGGCTTTGGTTATAGCTCCACACGTAGTAGGCTGTCAATAATAAACATAGACAGAATAAAATGAATGAATGGAAGTATCTATAATGTATATTTCAACAATAAGAACCGCATTTTGAATAGAAGATCACATGTGCTTTCTTTCTTTAAAAATCTATAAAATTTGTATCAAACCTCACAATTTTTATTATAAGTTTTCATGATTAAATTATTGCCCCATCTACTCAGGCTGCTTTTAATATTGCCTTTGTTCATGTAACCATGGCAACATCTTTGGTATCTATACTTCAGGTTCTGATCTCTCATTCCACAATGGGTCACTTTGCTCTGCATCATTCATAACAGAAATCATCTGAGGGCACAGGCAGTCTTGGAATGGGATTATATTTTTCATGTCCTCTCTGTTAAGGGCTGGGTTGTGTCTCCCAAAATCCCTATGCTGAAATCCTAACTCCTAGGACTTTAGTATGTGACCGTATTTGGAGATAGGGTCATTAAAGAGGTAATTATATTAAAATGAGGTCATTAGGATGGGCCTTAATCCAATATGACTAGTATCCTTATAAGAAGAGGGAATTCAGACGCATATACGCACAGATGAAGACCATGGAAAGACACAGGGATGAAGATGGCCTGTGTTAAGGAGAGAGGCCACAGAAGAAACCAACTCTGCAACATCTTGATTTCAGACTTAAGCTTTTAGAGCTGTGAGAAAATAAATTTCCATTCTTTAAGCCACCCAATCTGTTTTACTTTGTTACATGGCAACCTTAGCAAACTAATACAACTACCTTGATTTTCTAAATTTTTGGTCTTCTTCCCAAATATCACTAGCCCTTGAAAGTTTTGAAATATATTCTGAGCTTCATGTTTATGCAAACTTTCAGGTTTGTTTGCTTTCTCTGCATCTCCTAGACCACCAATAAATCTGACCATATGATTTTTCCCAGATTTTCTCCTTCTCTGACATTAACAGTTGCATATTTCCTAGTTTTTGCAACATACCAAATAGGAGATCTTTTAGGAAGTTCCTATAAACCAGAAAGGGTTTGTTTATCATAGTTTTAGCTAAGTCATCTGAAGAGGAAGATTTTCTATCTATGATATGTAGCTGTATCATTTAAAATGGAACTTGGGGAGAAAATACCAATAGATCCAGATTCATTTAGACTATGAATATACATAGGTTGCACATTATTATTTTTCTGTCTTGTAAGCTTGCCCATTCTAACAGTCTATAGCAATGAAAAAATACAAAGACACTGAAACAGATTATTAAAACTTGGTATTTGGCATGGGATCCCATGTCCACTGGGATTCAGGTTTGGGATGGGGAGAACCAAGGTCAGCCTGGTAGAGCAGGCAGCCATCCAAATGCTGTGAAGAGCTAAGGAAGCCCGGGGAGGGCCTTGTTTTTCAAATCTTTCCTCAACTCACAAGCCAGGATTAGACAGGCTATTGTTAGAGAATTTATGTTTCGGGTCAGGAAAACTTTCGGTCATTAAAAATTTCTTCCAAAATCCAAAACAGGATCAGAGGAGCTGAGCAGCATTTGGCCCTATGGTGGTAATGCAATGAAAGCGACTTTATTTAGGGTTATCATTAGTCTGACAAATTGGAAAAACAAATGAAACAATCCTTTCCTTTGGATGATGTTGGGGACTACTTGAGAGCATTCCTAATTAGGGATTAAAAGCAGTAGCTCTCTGGGGGTTTAGATGTTAAGCCTGGACTTAATGTGCCACAGAGCTTAAAGGGCAAGTATGATGATGGGCATATCATGCTCTGCACATTGAGTAATTACTAAAGGCTTCCTGTGAGGGCAATGTGCAAACAGCTCTGTACAATCATGCTTAATGAGAAATCATATTTTAATGTATAATCATGAAATGGTTACTTAGATAGTCTTGGAAGTCTGAAATTTGTCATGTTACCATAGAAAGCAGGCACACGTGCAGATATGTTCCTTGTCATTCCATTAACCATAAATCTCTGTTAATAGGCACTTCTGATATATTGATAATGAAAGGATGACTAATGTTTCTAATGATGACCCTGAGGCATGACAAAATTCTTAAATGCTTTTTGAATCTTCAAAGAGAATAAATTATATTTTTCATGACCCAAATTCATTTTTATCATATTCTAATTCCCTGGAAAGTAGTAATTTGTATATAGTATGACACACATATCCCACATGGTAAATGCAAAAGTAGGGGCTTTGGAATCAAACAACTTGATGTATATCATGGCTCTTCATTTGCTAGCCCAGTGATTTCAGAAGAGTTCTGTAACATCACTCACCCTTGGTCTTTGCATCTGAAAAATGGGCATAACAATAGCTACCTTGCAGGACATCGTGAGAACTAAATGATATAAAATCCAATTGAACATGCTTGCCACATATAGGTGTCAGAAAAGGTTTAATTCCTGTCTTCCTTGTCCAACACATTAGTCAAAACACCCCATTTGCTGACCACATCAGATAAAGAATTTGCTTTGCATCTAAACAGAGTAGGGGCATGGAAAAAAGATTGTAATAAGAATAGTAGGAGTATGTGTCCCTTGGAGGTGGGGCTGCCTTTTACCTAGGCTTGTTTTCAGGGTGCTGGCTGCTGTGGCTTTAATTTGCAGGCTTATTTTCTTTAGGATAATGAATTTTTATTTAAATTTGGTGAATTTCCTTTGAGCTCCTTTTAAGTCATCTGAACATAGGAAACACTTTTTCATGCTTTTAGAGTTTTTCTGATTGACTTTGTTCTCCAAAAAGGGCTGATTTTAATATTCTAAGTGATAAAAAGTGCCTTTGACACGATTGAAGCAATTTAATTAGTAAATCCGGAAATTATAAAGGATTGGAAATCACACCCTCCATGCTTTTAATAAAACAGAGTAGTGAAACTTCTGATAGGTGAATACCACGTGTTGAAAGAATTCTGTACCACACACCAATGAAAGAAATGAAGAAATTGAGAGAACTTTGTGAGCGACCTACTAAGGGAATTACATGAGTAGGCAATTATGTGATCGGTATATATCATGGATCAAAACTTCTGTGGTTTCATAATTTAGACAAAGTACTTGTTTAGCATTTAATAGTGCAAAATCGTTCAAGCCACACATTGAGATTCAACATATTAGGTAGGAAAAGGGAGCTAGCATAATCGTGAGGCAGTCTAATTTTTAAATTAGCTGACCTCAGAATATCTTAATCCTGGAGTAAGTAATATGCAAAGGATCATTTAATGTTGTAGCTAATAGGACTTTTAGTGTCAGGCTGTCCATCTCATGATGATGGCGCATGAATTATTTCTAGTCAGTTTACTATGAGTACTCTCCTATAGTATGTCATCACTAAACAGGGAACATGGCTATAACTGCTAGGCATAAACATAATAACATGTTCAACTGTAAAACTATCTACAGTATATAAATACAGATGCTGTACTCAAAAGCACCATCATTTTTTATTGCCTTGGTAATGGAGTGTTCCAGAGAGACATGTATATGGATGATTAGTGATTGGTGGATTTTACTCCGGTATTTTCAAATATTAAAGAGCAACCTTGATCACTAGCGGTTATAAGAATCAAAGAGTAGCTGATTCCTCCTAAGAAAACAAATTAGAGGGTCAAACTCCGGTAATGTTTCATCCTAAATTGTAGGTAATGATAAGGAATATCAACAAGTACACTTCAAATATGGTAGGTAAAAACATAGGCTGATAGTAATAATACTAATAATATTAGGGCATTACATGAAGAATTACAATGTAGTTTTTACTCATAATAGCAGTTTATAAATAATGGGGATAATTGGGTAATTGGATCTATTTCAATGTTAATTCAAGATGATAGGGTACTATAATTGATAATAAGGTTTTTGAAATGTAAGATTAGTCAATGGCAGGGTAAGTTTAAGAGATGCATGGAGATTTGGAGAGCTAAAAGTTCAACCAGAGGAAATGAAGCATGTGCATGGGTAGAGAATCAGAAGAGAATCATACTAATGAGACTAAGACATAGTAGGTTTTGACCTAATTCTTGTTCACAATGATGTTTCCATGTTTTTGTTTTCGCACTGAACCAATTTTTGCAAAATGTGAGTATCTGGGGATGGAGAACCTTTCAGAGAAACTCTGAAATGCGTGGACCTGTTCTAAGAGTTGTGCAAGGCTTATGAGTCATAATCCAACTCCCTAAAACTTGGTGAGGTCAAGTTGACCTTTGTGACATGCCTGCTGTATATCTCCTTTATCTCTGTTATACACTGATAAAAACTGGTACATGATTTGTTCATTTCAACGGTCATTTTTGGTATTATCTGAGTAGAAAATTCCTTTGGATCTTCATTTTTGTTCAGAGATGCCACATTCTCTAACCAATTTATCATAACATATATGGAAATTGTGACCCCTGATAGATTATTACTAGTATTAGAAGAAGATAGCTTTTGACATACTACCAATGTTTCAAGCTTTGGTACCTTTGTGGTAATTGCTAAAAATCTCAGTTGTAGTCAAGGTATATATATGCCAACTACTTTGAATGTTCTTTGTAGATAATTACGTTTTCTAATACTGGCAAAATAAAATGTATCATTTCCCCAAATTTCAAAGAGTACACTGAGTTTTGGGCACTGTCGAGAATAATGTAGAGGTCTTTCACACCTGTGAATATAGGTCACTGTAGAAACTGCCTTTAATCACTGTACAATTTTTCGGTACCTCACCTTGAGAATAGTTACAATCTATGCATATCACTACTGGCATCTTTGCCATAGGAACTAAATTCCCTTTAACATATAGTTACACTTCCATTAATAAAGAATTGGGATGGCACATATGGCTTGCCTAGAGCTGGTTATTTCATTACTTCCTTTCTTTTTTTTTTTTTTTTGATGAGCCTTAAAGCCCTAATTTGCCTCAGCTGCTGTAAATTGGTTTCTAGTAATTTTCACATCTTTATCTTGCATTGACATCCATAAATATAAGGGCACATATTAAATCCTTAGTTATATTTGTGGGAACCCATGATCTCCTAGGACTAAAGTCTGTGTTAAGAATATCTCTAGGCATATTTCTCCTGGCATTATGCAACAGAAGTCAAGAAGGTCTACATATGAATAAACATTGTCCAACTGGGAAGAGATTAGTTTCAAAGAAATAATTAGACTCCATCTTATGCACTACAATGTGATTTTGAAACATATGATGCTCCATGAAATGTCCTTATGTTATTTTCTAGAGTCCTGAGGGCACTAAAATGACACGAAGGTAAAGAGAAGAGAGTAACTTCTTTGTTACTAGGGGGCAGAGTTGATTGTCAGTAAACCTGTGAATTAAGGTAGTATTTATTTTTTGGCACCCTCTTACTTCTTCTTTTAGTGTCCCATTTCTCTTTCAAAGTGTTCTTTGCTTACAGCTACAATCAATTAAGTTCCACCAAGAGTAGCTGAAAATGGTTTATATTGCCTTTTTTGAAGGGCTTTTTTTTGCAATTTGGTGAGAGTGTTTTGATGACAAAAAAGGTTCAAAATAGAAAAAAGAATGAATTTCTAATGGTGGAATTTCAAACTTCACGCTTGACACTTAGGTAGAGAGAGAGAGATACCTGTTGGATGAAATCACTCTGATTACTACCTACGCCAAATGGGTTCTGCTTGGGCAAAGCTGCCCCCGGGGAGTGCAGCACACACGCTTTGGAATAGGCATGCCTATAGAGGGGACTGAAGTGTTTGTTTGTTCTGTGCTGATCGTGGCAGGTCTTAGGTAGGGCCATCGGGTAACTTGTGCAATTAATGAAAGACTGGCTGTCTTGGCCCACCTCGAGGTGGCTTTGAGGGGCATTGTAGACCCAGAGCCTTTTGCATCTGCTGAGGTTGGTTGGGCCTGCATGACAACATGACAACTTGACTTCTCCCTCTGCCTATTTGTGCTATCCATCTCTCTTCTCCAGGTGTTGCTACTGAGGGAACTCTGTAATCAACATTCCACATGCGAAACTAGCCCAGAATGGGCTTCCTGGAGAACTCAACTACTACGGACAAGAAACTGATCTGCCTCCTCAGAAATCCTGTAGAGTTTTCCTGGCGGTGGTGGTGGCCGACAAAAGGGACACTCAGCGTGGTGCAAGGGAGGTGTTCAGGGCAGACTTCCAACGGCTCAGGAAGAGCCCTCAGGAGAAAGAAGTGGGGATGATATGTAGCCCCTCTAGAAAATGCCCATGCCCTGGAAACACAGTGCCTAAGTTTAAAAAACTGGCTCTATCACTTACTAGTCTGGTTACTGGGCAAGTTACTTAACCTCTAAGTGCCTCAATTTCCTTATTAGCACATGGAGATAATTAATAAAAATGACGATGATATGAGACTTAGATGACTTAATATATATAAAGGCTTATAATGGTTCCTCATACATAGTAAGGGATAAGTAAAAGTGTCAATAAGTAAACTTATTTTTCTGTAAGTGTTTGCACTGGGAAGAGTTCCACAGGAAACAATTTCTATTTTTTTTTTAATTTTTATATATTTTTAAGAAGATTTTATTTATTTATGAGAGCACACATGAGCAGGGGGAGGGAGAATCAGACTCCCCATTGAGCAGGGAGCTCTATGCAGGGCTGGATGCCGGGATCCTAGGATCATGACCTGAGCTGAAGGTAGATGCTTAACTGACCGAGCCACCCAGGTATCCCAGGAAAGCAATTTCTAAGGGGTAGTTGAGACCCCTGAGCTTTTTTTTTTTTTTTTGCTTTTCCGAATCACTTACAAATGTTACTATTGTTATTTAAATCAGTAAACTTTTAAAACCCCTTATGAAGATACAGTGTTGATAGCTTCAATGTTTTCCTCAAATGCTATCTCTCAATTATTTGTAGTGATTTTATGTTGAGTTAGCCAGTCACCTGTGCTAGAAAAAGGAAAAATCAATGAATGAAAATAGTATATTTTATTCCTGGTTCACTTAGCTCATTTCAAAGGATTTAAGAGACTTGTGAATGTATATTGTTTTCTTTTTTCAAGCTAAAACCTATATTTTAGTAAGACTTCCTTAGTTTTTACCCAATGTCCTTTTCGTGTTCTAGGATCCCATCCAGGATACCATATTCCATTTAGTCATTATGTCTCAGGCTCTTCTTGGCCGTGACAGTTTCTCAGACTTATCTTGTTTTTGATGACTTTGACAGTTTTGAGGAGTGCTAGTCAGGTGTTTTGTAGACCATCTCTCAACTGAGATTTGTCTCATCTTTTTCTCATAATTCGACTGGGGCTATGGGTTTTTGGAAAGAAGATTATAAAGGTAAAGTACCATTCTCAACACATCATCTCTCAGAGCATCATCTCAAAGATGAATACTATTAACATGAATCATCACTATTGATGTTGACCTTGATCACCTGGCTGAGGTGTTGTTTGTCAGCCCTTCCACTGACACGTTATTCTTTTGCCCACTTTCCACACTCTACTCTTTGGCAGGAAGTTACTCTGTATAACCCACACGCAAGAAGTGCAGAGTTATGCTTCATCTTCTTGTGGGTAGAATATCTACATAAATTATTTGGAAATTTTCTGCATAGGAGATTTGTCTCTTCTCCCTCATTTATTTAACCATTTATTTATATCAATATGGATTCATGGGTATCTATTTTACATTTTGGATTATAATCCAAATGTACTTCATTTATTTTGTAGCCCAAATTTTTCTTTATTTTTTAAAGGTTTATTTATTTATTTATTTATTTATTTATTTATTTATTTATTTATTTATTTATAGAGTGTATGAGGTGGGGAGGAGCAGAGGGAGAGGGAGAGAGAGAAACTTCAGCAGCCTCAGCACTCAGTGCGGAGCCGACCCAAGTCTCCATCCCATGACCCTGAGATCTCGACCTGAGCCGAAAGCAAGAGTCCAACACTTAACTGACTGAACTACCCAGGTGCCCTTATTTATTTATTTGAGAGCGTGAGAGAGAGCTCGCACAAGCAGGGGGAAGGGCAGGGGGAGAGAGAGAGAGAATCCCAAGCAGACTCCCTGCTGACTGAGCAGAGCCCCTCGATCCCACAACCATGAGATCATAACCTGAGCCAAAATCAAGAGTCTGACTTGTAACTGACTGAGACACCAGGTGCCCCTGTTTTCTTTTTTAATTTTAAGACAAAGATGTTTAAGTGGAACCGAGATGATTTATTTTCTCTGTGGCTTGTGAGTCTCAAAGAACCTAGATAGAGAAGGTAATGCATGCCAGCAAGTTTTCATTTAATTTCTAGACAACTTGCATTTTTTAAGTAAAGAAGATAGCTTCTTTTAATTGGTAATATTTCTTACTGAATTAGAATTACTTACTGAATTATTTGTTTTTTCTCTTGTACAAGGTGTTGCCTATTTGACCTGAATTGTATTTGAAAGTAGCTTTCTTGGTGTGCGACATTTTTATTGTTTGGAAGAATTCAGTAGCTTAGGCCTCAGTAAATATTAGGGTAATAATTATGAAGTAGTATGATTGAGGTTGGTTATCACCCAGGGGTGACTTAAAGTTCAGTGTTAAGAGGGATGCTTATGCATTTGAATATGCTTAGTACAATTAACCGTTTTAAGCAGCTACTTTAGAAAGTGTATTATGAACACTTCATTCTAGTCACGGTGGTGAAACAATTCTGACACAGTCTATATGCTTGAACATTTGCGTATTCATAATGCAGAAAATACGCGTATTTATAAGTGACCCAGGTAGTCACATTGCCACTTTATCAATATCAATTTTTACTGTACATCTACAAGATTTGTAGAGCACCTTTCAATGTGGTTTTTATTAAAATATTTTGAACATGGCAGACAAATATTCAAGGATATTCACAATGAAAGATGTATTCATGGATATTTATTTTTTTAAAGATTTTATTTATTCATTTGACAGAGAGAGAGACAGCAAGAGAGGGAACACAAGTCGGGGGAGTGGGAGAGAGAGAAGCAGGCTTCCTGCTGGGCAGGGAGCCGGATGCTGGGGCTCGATACGGGGGCTCGATTCCAGCATCCTGGGATCATGACCTGAGCTGAAGGCAGACGCTTAACAACTGAGCCACCCACGTGCCCCTATTCATGGGTATTTAACATTTAATATGAATGTCTGCTTCTATGAGGAGATCAAGCAAAACTCAGTTTGGGCACTTTAGATAAACACAGCTCACTGGCATTATTTGAAAATTATCCGTAATTCTGAGTGGTGAACCTCTTTTGGCTTTGCAGATATTGCGTTAAAGGATTTCTGCGCCCCCAAACATTGATGATAATGCTAATAGCATTTACGTTTCTTGAATGTCTAAGATGTGTTAGGCACTCCTGGGGGATTTTGCAAATAAAATCTCTATGATAATTCTGCCAAATTGGCATTATTGCTATTTCCTTCTCACAACTGAAGACAGTTGTCACTCAGAGAGCAAGTGCCTGGCCTTATTTCTTTTCTGTCAACACACCAAACTGGTTTCAACTCAGGACCCCTGTGCTGTTCCCTTTGCTTTGAATAATCTGCTCCATTCCAGCCTTTGCATGCCTGGCCCTCTGTGTCATTCAGATCTCACCTGGGGCATCGTCTGCTCCTTGAGGCCTTCCCTAACTACCTAAACGTGCTATCCCACTGCAGCCTCCCTCCACTCACTCTGTACAGATTTAATGTTATTTGAAATTATTTTCTTCCTTTATTTGATTATTTTCTTCTCCCCACCAGAGGGAATTTAACCTAGAGGACTTTGCCTTCACAAAATGGGGACTTTAGTTTTGTTACCCTCACTGTATCTGCAGGCCAGAGTAGCTGTATAATACTTATTTGTTGACTGAATTAACAGATAAATCCTATAGACCTAGTGAAGGCTAGAGCTGGGATTTGAATCCAAGTCTGTTTGGCTTCAGGGTCTATGCACTTTCCGCTCTATCACTTTGTTTTCCAGCTGGGTCTAGTGTTTAATATCTGAATAAATATCAAATATCTAGGCTTGATCCATGATATTTGATCAAAAACACATTTAAGTTTTGGCAAATAATAGATTCTACTAAAAATAAAAGCTGATTGCTTCAAAGATTCCATAATATTATGCCTCTCTTTGCCGGTGAAGAAGTGACCCTAGTTAACAGGAAATTGTCATGATAATGCTAAATATTTGTTATATTTTTATAGACTTACTGTACATTTTGCAGAGTCTGAGCACTTCAAAAAGTGATTCTTTGTTATATTAATTTGAATTGTTATAGAGATATAATGGTGGAAAAAAACTACTTTGTATTAAAAAAAAAATCTTTCACAATCCAGAGTTTTCACAAATTTGGGTTATCCTTCCCAGCAGTTAGATGGAATTACTGAGCTTTCACTGAATTTCTAAACTCTTTTTCTCACCAACAGATGTGTACAAATGTCTCTTTTTGGGGGGGTATGTAAACCATCACGATTTCAGGAAATGAGGCCAGGGTTGCGACATTTGAAGGAAAACAAAGTGTTGAAGAACAGCTGACTGCATAACTAAGAAATCAATCATTGCCCAGGATGCTTTATTGGCATAATTGGCAATGATTTATAGAATGATGGCAGGAGTCCAACTGGGCATGAGTATCCTTAATACCATTATAGCACTCTGGCATGGATCTTCGTCAACACGACATAACCGGACTGGGGAAGAAGTTTTAGAGACACCTATTTAAATTACCTAATAACCAATAAGAAAATATTTCCCAGGAACTTATTTTGTCAAAGAGTGTGAACATTTTAATGGAATCTTGAAACAAAATTGTGCTTAAAGCAAATAAATCAGAAAATATCTCTCAAGTGCTTGTGTAACATCTAGAGTTTTGCATGTATCTAGTGTGATATTGCTTTATTAACCAATATTGTCATATGAAAACGAGTTCTGTACAGAAAGTGATTATGTCCGTTGAGTGCTAAGGACATGGGAAGGGACTTAGAGGCTGTGAGTGTGCCGTTGGCCAACTGATAGATTTGGTTCATTTAAAAGGAGTAATGTAAGGTTTATCTACTGTGCTGCATCTTGTAACTTACTTGTTAAATTTATTCAGGAAAGATGGCTTTAGTGATTTTTCTGGAAACCAACTAGTGGGTTGTGAGAGATAATTAACAAAACTTCCTGTTTCTTCTCTTGGAACAGATGGATATTTTTGAAATGCAGCAGAACACTGAGCTCAGTTTGAGGGCATGCATAGTTGAGTTGCTTCTATTTGTATAATGAGGTGCTACTTGCCTGTATTCCAGAGGTCTACAGCCTTTTATCTGCAGAGTCATACAACTGGTTTCCACGGAACTAAGCAGCTAAATGTAGCAGCCAATACTGGTGTCAGAACCAGACTTTTAAGGACACTGCCCCAAAGCAGTGTTCTTTTTTTTATCTCTTGTTTTTTCTACCTGATAAAACACATCTCGTCTACCTTATTATCCTAGCTATATGGGTGCCAGCATTTGAAAATGGCCTAGCTCTCTGGGTGGAACTTATTGAAAGGGCAGATATGAAGCAAAGGTTCATTGCTAAAGTGTCAGGGTTTGGAATCTAGAATCAGTAAAATCGTTAAAAGACAGGGGAAAGAGAGAGAGAGAAGGAGAGAGAAAGGACAGCCCACGCACAAAAATTTCCCTGTTGATTGAATATTCAGATGAGAACTGCTCCTAGTGGTTTTGGCAAATGCGGATGATTATAGCAGAAAGCAGGGGATTTTAATGGAGTTTCCATGTTTCTGATATATTTCTTAGACCCAAGTGGCCAATGTAGGTGTAAATTCTATTGATAACTCTTGAAAGTACATTGCATGTTTATATATTTGCTCTTCATGAGAGGAGAATTTACCATGAAGTGAATAAAGCTTGGCCTTTTATTTGTAAGGACCCCTTCCAAGTTGTTGCAACAAGAAAAGGTAGGAATCTGTATGTAATTTTGTACTCAGTTTTTTTTTAAAGAGTCCCTTCCCTCCCCCGAATGAATAAAGTTCACATCCACATAACCTAGATCAGCTCCTGTTTGGAAGAAGGAGGTAGAAAGGGCTTTCTGGTTTTTAGAAGATGAATGATGTCTCAGTAGTTTCTGTGGGAGAAGGAATGTGGGTTGACTTAACCCACTGTCTTTAACTTAACTTGATTACTAAATGAAAAGCCCAGACAAAAGGATGGAGAAATGTAGAGGGAGCCATGGGACTACCATGAAATTTGATAGCTATTCAATTTTTACTGTCACTGAGCAATAGAGATAAACTTGATGGGGGCTTACGAAAGCTGCTTTTGGTTGTAACTTTGGACAGTGAGCTCCTTGAGGGCAAGTTGAAATAAATGTTCAATTTGCATTTGGAGGGGTTGCTGAGCAGTGGTCTCCAACATCAATATTTAAAACAAGCCTTGTTGGCTCATTTAGATAACCTGGGTCTTTAATTAACTAAAAGAGAATTAGAGATTAAATTGCTTCAAGTCAAGTGATATAGTTCCTGACTTGTGCACTATAATAAAGCTTAGGAATACACATTTTGGGTAAAATGCACATATAATTCCTTTTCTTCCTTATTCAAAAAAACATGGATAGCATATTTATTATTTAAAGTCCAAATCCTTACTGTGATATTAAGCTGTAATCTAACTTTTCAGTTTTATCTTCTACCACCCAGCACTCCTCCTATCCATGTTCTTTTCTCACCAGAAGACAGAGCATCTCCAAATGTTCTGCTCTGTTTTCACACTGATTCCTGAGGTTGAATGCTTTCACTTCCTACCTGTAAAATATAGTATCTTACACACAGTAAACCTGTAATGAAGGTCTGTTACATTATTACTTCATCTATGAAAAAACAAAACGAAACAAAACAGAACTTGCTCCACGCGAGTGTGGAAGGATTTGCTCCAGGTGAGTGTGGAAGGATTTGCATAATTTTTTATGCTTGTTTCAGGAAGAAGTCCATATTCTTTGATATGGAATACTGGAAATAGTTTTGAATCTAGTTTTTGCTTCCTTCTCCAGTTTCATCTCTTACCATCTTTGTTAGTTGTTCATGACTGGTCCACCTCCTGGCCTCCACACATATTGCTCCGAACACCTGGAATGTTTCTTTTACCCCATCTATCTGTATCTCAACTTCCTTCCCTTGGCTAATTTGTTCTGGTCTCTTGAGGATTACTCAGCTCAGGAGTCACCTCCTCGGGAAGCCGTCTCTCAACTAGACTCCCCCGCTGCCTCCATGGGGTTCACTGTTCCTCTTATATGCTTTTATGGCCTCTTATGGTTACTCTACAGTAGCAATGATTACATTTTTTTGGGGGGAAATTTGCTGTTTATTTAATTGTATTTCCTCATTAGACATAATAGCCCCTGAAGACCATGATGTCTTATTTACTGTGGTATCCCTGGACAAAATATAGTGCTCAGCCCAAATATTTATTGAATAAATATATTTCAGTTATCTATAAACAACTAGTTATGAGAGTTATAGATATAGAAGAAGGTGTTTTGCTTACATAGCCTTGAGTTCATTAGAAGAAGCCTGCTAAAGTGGAGAAGTGTTACTATATACCACTTATACTGCCAAAAGTATAAGTTAGATGTTGAGAAAATTCTCATACAAAGAGTAGGCACATATCCCTTCTATCTCTCCTGGGGAAGAAAAAAGCTGTCTCCTGCTGTTACAACTCTTATAGTAATACGTTAATATCACAGTGGGTAACATGTCTTAAAAGAATCAGAAATTGGTCCAAGGACACAGGGAAAATTGCTACTGAAAATCATTTAAGTTTTTGTATAGAGAAGCTTTTATGATATCACCTAAATGAAGAAAAAAATGTTTTTAAAGCTATATATCAAGAGCTATATTCTACATGAAAATGAAAAATAACAACAGAAGAAGAAGAATAGCACTCTGTTCATTTTATTTTTTTTTTTAAAGAAAAGAAAACCTGGGTGTATTTTGCCCTTTGTATCCTGTTTTCTTGTAATAAAATACTTAAATACTTAAACTTGTGTTTTGGTGTTACTCAAGTTGCACAACATATTCTTATATTTAAAAATAGCACTGCTGAGAATTGGTGCAGGGGTTGTGTTTCAACCGTGTCACCCAAGGTAAACTTCAAGCATTCTAGCAAGATGGCAGACTGAACACAAAGGCCTGGAAATAAAATAAAATATGGGAAATACAAAGGAATCAACCAGAAGAAAAGGAGGGATGCCATTGATAGATGAGTTGTTCTGACAAATTTCTGAAAGATGGAAGAAGAATAGAAGACTGTTGATGACTGTTGATAGAGAAAATGCTAACCCTGGACACTGGAGCAGGGACAGTGACAATGGAAAGAACTGACCTGCCAGGAAAAACTCTAAAGGAACTTCAGTTCAGAGTTAGCAAATACAGTGCATCCATCCAGATATTTCACCCTCAATAATGGGTGTGCTTGAAAGACAGAACAGAGGGAAGGAAATGATCAAAACAACAGAAGAAAAATATCCAGAGCTGAATAGAAAGACATGAGTCTTTGTTCTTGAAAAATCCCACCCAATGTTGAGATGAATGTTTGCAAAAAGACCTACACATCTAAACAGTGTCATGACACTTAAGATATCAGGATTAACCAGAATGTCTAAGAAGCTTCCAGAGAGAAAATATAGGTCAAAAAGAAAGGAACAAGAATCAGGCTGATAGGTGGCAATCCCAAATGTATGGGATCTTGAAGACAATAGAGCAATACAAAGACTGCAAAATTCTGGGAAATAAAACTAGAACTGATCAAAATATGAAGGGAAAAACAGACTTTTTCAAACATATAAGGACTTGGAACATTTACTTGCAGGCAGTCTTGCTTAGAAAATTATGGTGTACTCTGGAAAAATGAGGGTAAACATCCACAAAAGAGAAAAACCGTCATAAAAGAAACTGTGGAGCTAAACCAAGAGTCCAGGGAAAAGACATTGCAGCATGACAATTGGGTTGAAAGCTTCTGATTCCCCCTGGAAGCATGACTCCAGGAGGAAAGGGATAGATTTTAAAGATTAGATGAATGGGTTAAAAGCTGATATCATGAGTGACAGGGTGAAGCAGGCATGTTTCTTCTTTTTTAAGAAAACTGAAAAGAGAATTAGAAAAGGGGAAACAAAAAACTCTGTACAGGAAAGTCACAATCCAAATAAGCAAACTAAAATGTAGCATGAGTTTCATCTCTGTAGAAATACAAAAAAATAATGCATGTGACTTGCATGTTAGGAATATTTTCCTTTGAGTTGCCTAGGGATGTAATATTGGATCCTGTATCACATAGGGTTTGGTTACAAGTAATAGATACCTCCGAATATTAGAGGCTTAAGGAAGCTAGATTTATTTTTCTCTTGCATGAAAGAAGGAACTTTAGAACCGATATGATGGCTTCAAGATCATTGAGGAACCCAGGATCTTTCCATCTTGTTGCTCTGCCAACCTCTACCTATGGCTTCCAAATAAAGGTAATTGTTGGAAAAACCCACATAATAAACTATTAAAAGAGGATGCTTCTGGAAGTAGAGCTAGGATGGAGCAGGTCAGAGCAGCAATTGTTTTTTGTTATACACTGTTCAGTATATATATTTTTTACCATGTACAAGTTTATTTTAATTAAAAATAATACAAAAAATAAAAGAATTAGTAAAGGAAAAGATTCATTTCATATTCCTTTAGTTCTAATGCCACCTTCTCAAAGAAACCATGATGATTGCCTTTCTGAAATGCCACAATCTCTCTTTTCATCCCTCAAGAAACTCTCTAGTTCATTATCTTGTTTTTACTTTTCTTCATTAGCAGTTGTCAGTATCTGCAATCTTGAAATTTTGTTTATGTGTAAATTGACACCTCCTCTAACTAGAATGTAAGTTCTATACAGAAAGGGGCATTTAAAAAATTGTTCATTTCTGTGTCTCCAAACCCCACAATAGTCCTTGGACTACAGTAGGCACTTCATACATATTCATTGAATAAATAGACACCCAAACAAATATTTAGAAGTTACTAGAATCAGAGGGAGAGAAATAAGAAGCTTGGACTGGAGCTTTTTTTTTTTTTTTTTTTTTAAGATTTTATTTATTTATTTGAGAGAGAGAGAGAAAACACAAGTTGGGGGGAGGCACAGAAGGAGAAGCAGACTCCCCACTGAGCAGGGAGCCAATGCGGGATTCAATCCCAGGGATCATGACCTGGGCTAAAAGGCAGGCGCTTAACTGACTGAGCCACCCAGGTACCCCTGGACAGGAGTTGTATCAGTAAGAAACCTATAGTTCATAGTGGTATTAAAAAAATATATTGTAAGAAATGCCTTAGATCCAAGTTTCACAAGATAGCATTCTAGTTTACTGAGGTATTTTTGCAAAATGGTCTCCATGATTGAAACAACTTTGGGAAATGATACATGCTATATATACCCTAGAAGATTTATAATGTATACTGGTATATAAAAAGTTCTGATGAAAATTACAATAAATAAATAAATGTGCTTAACTCAGCATTGACACGAAACTCTTTTATGTCATAAGAGTTTTATTAGCATCTTGTCGAGCTAGACCTCCATGGAGCATATTTTCAGAAATGCTGCTAAATGTGTTACTTAAAGATCACAGAGAGCTCACTGTATATAAATTTTGAGGAATTCGGAGAAATAGGAACAATATAAATTCAAATGTGGTGGGACAGTGATCATGGGGTTCTTGTCATGACATGTGAAAAAAAATAGGAAGTGTGAACTTGTCCTCATATTTCTCTGTCTGGACAAATGGTTGTGCTTGGAGAGAAGAATGTTGGGATGGAACCACATGGCTGGGTGTAGAAAATGGCTTGTCTTTTTCGCACACCCAGAGGGCCATGCTGTTAGCTACTTACTAAACTCGAAAGAGAAGTTCAAGGTAGCGTACTTGCACAGTTATATCCTTTCATTGTTAAATCTCTCTGCTTGAAACACACGAAGTACAATCGAGGCTTTATAAAAAGACATGAGAAATCCTCAAGCAATCAGAAATACTTAACCATTCTGATATCCTTTGTACTCCTCCAAAGCACTCACAAAGGTATCCCAATCCTATGTTTATTTCCAAAGATTATGAAATGAAGTTAATGTGTTTTTAGGTTATACGTCTCTTTGATTTTAATTTTCTTAGCATATGGTGGGGGTTTTTTGGTAACAATTAAAATAAGTAGTTACCTTCTGAACTCTGCCGCAGCCTTATTATTATGTTATACTAGTCATAATTCCCAATTATTTTGGTCCTGTTTTTTGTGCATATCTATTTTGTGGATCATAATTATAGTATTAAGTATGAATTAAGTACTGCTTAAGGATTCTTTTCATTACTTCTAACTTCTGGGGTAATCAAGATTAGTTTGTCCACTTCGCTGTTTAGGAAACAATCTTTTTTTTTTTTTTTTTAAAGATTTTATTTATTTTTTTGACAGAGAGAGACACAGCGAGAGCAGGAACACAAGCAGGGGGAGTGGGAGAGGGAGAAGCAGGCTTCCCACCGAGCAGGGAGCCCGATGCGGGGCTCGATCCCAGGACCCTGGGATCATGACCTGAGCCGAAGGCAGACGCTTAACGACTGAGCCACCCAGGCGCCCATAGGAAACAATCTTTAACCATTCCAGTTAAATTTGGTCTATTAAAAAATCCACAAAGGCTTTTTCCAATAACATCACACCTATTTTTTTTTTTTATCACACCTATTCTTAAAGACTGTCGTATTTAAATTTTATTGACTAATTTGCACAACGACTAGAAAACTGCCCAGATAAACAAGGGTTTCTTATTTTTTTCCTACAGTTGGGCCCCCACATATAGAACTCAAGTGGTTGACTCACTTAAGAGTCAGTGATGCTACTTTCCTGGGCTTTTACATAAAAACATTATGTACATGGAAAAGCCATTTGAATCTTCAGTTAGGGCTCATTCTGGACTGGCCTTAAATCAAATCTCTGACTTGGGCTTTGCCAGGAAATTTCTCAATCTGACCAGTGGATACATACCGAGCCATTTGAAATTCCCATTTTTTTATTGGCCAAAACTGGTTGACTCTCAGCAATTTAATATGTTCAACCTAATAGAGGTAGAGCCCAAGAACCATCTTAGCACTCTCTGTCCCTAGGACAAACTAATCTCACATGTCCATCAGCTCTAGCTGCTCTCCAGTCAGGTAGCATATTTAACCTATTCAGCAAGAAAGAAGTGGTAGTACTTTTTCTGGTGTAAAGTGATAGTTAATTTTTCAAGTTTGGTCAAAACTAAGAAAACACTGTATTCTTTTGGTGGATGAATAAAAATGGAAACCAAATGGCATGACCAACTATCAGATGCTTCAATTGATGAATATCACTTTTGCCTGCTGTGCCAAAAAATCCCAGGTCAAACAACTTAAAGAACTTTAAAGAAAAAAGTTTCCACGGCCTATCTTGTCTTTCTCTGGGCTAAAAAATATTTTAAAATCTGACTTGATTGACGAGTTACATTGTGTTTGAACGTCTAGAGTATGGCAGAAATACTGCTGTGTGAATTCTTCCAAATTCACCTGGGTTGCTGATATGTCTGCATATGGGCTTGACACCAGTTGACATGAAATATGAATGTCCTGTCATGCTATTTTAGCTAACCTCAAGGAGAAAAGCATCTGAAACATCAATATTTTTGGTCAGCCTTTCCTAAGTTTTGGTCACAGAAATGAATGTTTCAAGGTTCCTCAATAAGTTATTATATATACCTTTGACTCCATGAAGACTTGCGCTCCACAGAACAAATCCAGTTGTGTGGAGTGAAGATTGGAGAACAATGTCCCTTGTTGAACAAGAGAATGGCATGATCAGATCTCTATGGGAGCAGTGAGAATAATAGATGGAGCAGTGTGGCAGATTGTATTTTACAAAGATGGCAGCAACATTATGTTCCCACCCAAACTTCTACAACCATGCCATGTCCTCATCAAGAGGTAAAGTACACATTCCCCTTCCCTAGTTCCCCATCCCCAGCCTTTGAAACTGGGTGGGTCTTTGCGACTGCCTGGACCAATAGAGTTTGGTGAAAATGACACTGTGTGACTTATAAGGAGAGGATACAAAAATGTCATGCCCTTCCCCCATAGGACTCTTGCTCTTGGAATCCAGATATCATGGCGTGAGGGAGACCAAGAAACCCATGGGGAGGCCCACAAAGGAGAAGAACTGAGGATCATTGCACAGGGTCCTGGTCTAGCTCTAGCCAATAGCCAGCACCAACTGGCCTCGTGTGTGAGTGGACCATTATGAAAGTGGATCTTCCAGCCCCAGGTGAGCTATTACAGCTGATGGCACACAGAGCCACAAGGAGCCGTCTTCACTGGAGTCCTGACCAAATGCAAGATTCAGAAGCAAAATAAGGAATTGTTATTGCTTGAAACATCACGTTAGAGTGGTTTGTTACATAGCAATAACCCAAATAGCTAATTGTAGTCAGCCTTAATTGAGGCACAGACAGTAAACAAGGACCAAACTGTGCCTCCTCCTCGATGTATTTCCCCCCTCGGCTTTCTTTCACTGGTCTCAATCATCCCAGTTCCCTCTGCCTTTCCCTATATTACCTACTTCTTTTTCATTGTTTTGATTACTCTTCCCTAAATCCCCTCTCAGGTTTTAAGACCCCAAGCTAGACACATTATGTTAATAAAGGCTTGATTAAAGCTGAGAGTAATTAGAGGATTAAGTGTAATTCCTACATTCTATTATCTTATTTATAGAACTTGATGGCAGGCTCTAAATTTTAACATCAAGTGCTGAATTTAGGACTTAACCTGACACCGAGTTCCAACTTCAACAGACTTTTAACATTTTTTGTTTAAATTAAATATTGCCAGCACCTAGAAAGTTATACAGGAGACTGACTACAACAAATGCCCACCCAGTCTCTCTTATATCAACTTTTAACCCTCTACCATTTTTGCTATAGATTAAAAAGGTAATGATAAATTGCAGATACAATTGATTAGCCCTCTCTGATACTGTTCCTTCCCCCAGAAAAAACTATTGTCCTCAACGGGTTGTTCATCATTCCCATGCCTGTTTCATACAATTATTATACATGTATATATCCATAAATAGTATATAATATTGCTTTGTTTTAAACATTATAAATGAAATTTTTACATATCCTTCTGCATCTTATTTTTTTGGATATGTCCATTTTAGATCCTATATGATATTTTATCGTGTGAGTATAACCATAATTAATCAGATCCACTGTTGATGAACATGTAGGTATTATCAGATTTTTGCTGTCACAGGTCACGCTGTAATGCACATTCTTTTTTTATTTCTTTTTTATTTTATTTTATTTTTTAAGATTTTATTTATTTATTTGACACAGAGAGAGACAGCAAGAGAGGGAACACAAGCAGGGGGAGTGGGAGAGGGAGAAGCTGGCATCCCACCAAGCAGGGAGCCCGATGCAAGGCTCGATCCCAGGACCCTGGGATCATGACCTGAGCCGAAGGCAGACGCTTAACAGCTGAGTCACCCAGGCGCCCCTGTAATGCACATTCTTATGCATGTCTTCTTACGTATATGTGAAAAAGTTTCCCCAGGGCTATACCTAGAGGATGAATTGCAGAGTATTAAGGATACACACAACTTTGGCTTTAGTAGATACTGACAAATTGCTTTTTTTGAATGTGTGTCTGCCAATTCACTTTCCATCAGAATTGTTGAAAGTTCTTGTTCCTTCAAATTCTTACCAAAATGTGAGATTATCAGACTTTCTGGTTTTTGGCAAATGAGTATGAAATGCAATTTAATGAGTTTTACATTTCTTTGTTTTCTAATGCTGCAGAGTATCCTTTGTACATTCATATTCTTTTTCTATTTCTCTAATCAATTTTTGTCCTTTTCCTATTCATTTGTAAGATTTACACACAAATCTTGCATATTAACTTTTTGTTAACTATGTGTGTTGCAGATACTTTCTCCCAGCTTCATAGATTGCATTTTAATTTTGTTCAGTGTCTTTTATTGAACTGAAATTTTAAAAATTTAATGTCAAATTTATTTATCTTTTCCTTTATGGTTTGCACTTTTTTCTGTCCTTACTAAGTGGATCTGTTCCTTCCTGGAAATCATTAAGTATCGTCTCTATTTTTTTTCCCAAATGTTTTAACCATTTACTTTTTACATTTGGATCTTTCATTTTTTTTCCCCAATTTATTTTTGATATGATGTGAAGTAGGAATCGATGTTTTTTTCTTCCTGGACAACTCATTGGTCTTGACCATGTTTTCTGAATAGTTCATCTTAACTGATTTGTAACATCATTTCAGACATAAACAACATTTCTATGTAAGTGTTTGTTGATTCTGCTGTCTTTTTTCTGCTCTCCTGTTCTGTCTAGACTTGTATCAAAATCACTGATTGAATAAGTCTTTCCACCTTATTTTTCAAAATTGTTAGTGATTCTTGTTTTTTTTTTTTTTTTCTTTTTCTCTGTGAATTTTAGCATCAGCTTGTCATGTTCTTCAAAAATACTCTTTGGGATTTTGATGGAATTAATTTGTGATAAAATTAACATCTTTATAATTCGGAGTCTCTCCACTCATGATTGTACTGTATTCTATCTCCATTTATTTAGGTCTTTTTTTTGTCCCCCTTATAAGGTTTTATAATTTTATCCATAAACAGAGTTGATCCTCATTATTCATGAATTTCTTATTTGTGTATTTGTGTACTTCCTAAAATTTATTTGTGACCCCTGTATCAATACTCACCATGCTTTCATGGTCGTTCACAAACACGTGCAGAGTAGCAGAAATTTGAGTTGACCAAGATACACCCATGTTCCCAGCTGAGTTCCAGCAAAGTGATATTTTGTTTTCTTGTTTTAGTTCTCATATTGTAAACATGAGTATCCTTTCTACAGTTTCATACTTTTGTGCCCTTTTTTGGTGATTTTACTGTTTAAAATGCCCCCCAAACATAGTGCTGAAGCGTTATCTAGTGTTCCTAAGTGCAAGAAGGCTGAGGTATGTCTTTCGGAGAAAATAAATGTGGTATATAACTTTGTTCAGGCATGAGTTATAGTTCTGTTGCCTGTGAGTTTAGTGTTAATGAATCAACAATATATATTAAGTGAGGTCTTTTAAAACAGAAACGCACGTGAAACAAGGTTATATATTGATCAGTCAGTGAAAATGTGACCAGAAACTTGCAGGAACCCTACCCTGTATTTCCCCTAGGAGCAATGGTTCAGTATTTGCTACTTGAGTGTTTGTGGCAACTTTATAGAACATAATTACAACAAATAATGAGAATCGACTGTATCCTAAACATTTTTTATTATATTTATTTCAAGGTACCTTGTATTTTATGTAATTGTAAATAGTATCTGTTTTGGGGTTATATTTTCTAACTTGTTTTCACTGGTATTGAATATATTGATTTTGATATGCTAATCTTATGTCCCAGCTTTGTCATTTTACTAACTGTGTGAGTCTTGGCAAGACTATTAGTTTGCTGGGGCTGCCCTAACAAAGTACCACAAGCTGCGTGGTTCAGAACAACAGAAATTTATTGTCTCACAGTTCTGGAGGTTAAAAGTCTGAAATCAAACTCTTGGCAGGTTCGTGTTCCCCTGAAAACTGTAGGGGACTCCTTCCTTTCCTCTTCCTAGCTCCTGTTGGTTGCCGGGAATTTTTGGCATTGCTTGGTTTGTAGCTGCATGACTCCAAGCTCCTACTTTGTTGCCACATGTCGTTCTTTCTGTGCTTGTCTATGTCCAAATTCACCTCTTTTTAAAAGGGCATCAATCATCTTGGATTAGGGCCCACCCTAATGATGTCATCTTAAATTGATTATATCTGCAAAGATCTGATTTTCAGTAAGGTCATATTTATAGGTACTAGGGGTTAGGGGTTCACCATGTCTTTTGGGGAACACAATTCAACCTATAACAGTAAGTTATCTTTCTGTACATCAGTTTTCCTTGGAAATAGTAATTGTATTCTTCTCAATCTAATTGTGTTAGATTAGTTAATACTATTAGTTAATAGTATATGGAAAGTACCTAGAACTGTGCCTAGCCCACAGTAAGAATACAATATGTGTTAGCTAATTAGGGGCACCTGGGCAGCTCAGTCAGTTAAGCGTCTGCCTTTGGCTCAGGTCATAATCTCAGGGTCCTGGGATTGAGCCCCACATCAGGGTTCCTGCTCAGCGGGGAGTCTGCTTCTCTCCTTCCCCCTCTCCCTTCCTCTTCCCTTCTCTCTTCCCCTCCCCACCCCCGCTCCCTCCCCCTGCTCATGCACTCTCTCTCTCAAGTAAATAAATAAAATCTAAAAAAAAATAAAAATAAAAAAATATGTGTCAGCTAGTTAAATTACTTTTATCTAACCACTTTTGTGACCTCTATTCCTGGTTTCAATAGTTTGTAGATTATTTTGAATATACTCTATAGATAATCATGTTGTATGGAAATGGCAATTTTGTCTTTTCTAATTTTTGTACATTTTATTTTATTTTCTTGCCTTATTATTGTAAGACCCCCATGATAATATTGCACAAAAGCAGTAATAATAGGATAGTGAGCATTTTGTTTTGTTTGTGATTTAAATGGGAGTTATTCCATAATTTTATCATTAAATACGATGATTCCTATAGGTTTACAATGATGTCATTTTTCAGGTTAAGGAAGTTTCTTTCCAGTCATAATTTTTAAAGAGTTTTTGTTTTTAAAGATTTATGTATTTATTTGAGAGAGAGAGCGCAAGCACAAGCGGGGGGTGGGGTGAGGAGGAGCAGTGGGAGAGGGAGAAGCAGATTCCCCACTGAGCATGGAGCCCAATGTGGGGCTCATCCCAGGACCCTGGGATCATGACCTGAGCTGAAGGCAGATGCTTAAAGGACTGTGCCACCCAGGAGCCCCTAAAGAGTTTTAAAAATAAATTTTAAATGAGTATTATATACTTTTAAAATGCATTTCTTAAGACAATTATGGTTTTTTTCCCCCTTCAATATCAAGTCCCAAAGGATAGGAATCAGCAGCAAATGAAAGTTTGGGCTATGGGTTAGGAGGTGAGTGGAAACTAGTTGGAATCAGACTAGGTTGAGAACAAAGGAAGAAACACAAATTACATTTGAATGACTGTTTGTCTTGTTTTGCAGGTGCAAAGTATTTGGATGTGGAGGACTAGCTTAGAGTTGGCAGTAATAATTAATAATAATAATAATAGCAACATGATAAGTAATAGCTAACATTAACTTTCCTCACCAAATCCTTCCAACACAGTAGAAATAAAAGGACATACATACAAAGTGCAGT
Source organism: Mirounga leonina (assembly GCF_011800145.1). Lineage (NCBI taxonomy): Eukaryota > Metazoa > Chordata > Mammalia > Carnivora > Phocidae > Mirounga > Mirounga leonina. The sequence goes on from NW_023270447.1 coordinate 20,948,498, forward strand.
TATTTTGTGAGCTCTTCTGAAGCACGAGCATAAAAAAAAATCTGAAATAATGAAGGAAACAATGTTTACAACACTTTGACCCAGGAGACAGTATAATTCCAATTTCATGCTTAGTCACAAAATCATCCTAAATAACTTGTTGAAATTCAATCTATAGTGTGGTATAAATTCTATGGTGGGCCAACTCACCCCCAGTTGCTGAGGGTCTCTGTGAATCAGTGGGAGGCTGATCATTCCCTGCCCCTCCCCGCCCCGGTTCTTTCTCCTAATCAAATAATTTTTATTGTTATTTGAAAGTTCGTTGCACTAGGATAGATCATCTTTTTGGGATATGGACAAGGTAAAAACCTGGCTCAGGTCCATATAAGACATTCTGAAACCTGTTTGTGATGAGTGTTTGGACAGGCTTGGTAGCTGATGTATCTCCTTAGATGACAACTGGGTCTTGGCCTGAACCTCTGCACTCATCTTCTGTTTATACCATCAGTGAGTAATCTGTTGTTTACACCTTAGGGGTTGCCTCTTGACTTCAAATCCTCAGAGGGAAAAAAGCAGAGGGGAAGCAAGGAGCTCCTGGTATCCGGAGTCATTTCAGAGTTTCTGTGAAGTGAGAAAAACTCAGCATTGTTTACTTCTTTACTTCTGAGCTATTAGTCCTAGTTGTTAGCATCAGAGTTACCCATGATGGTAGGCTGTAAGTGCAAAAATCAAAAGGCAATTCAGGCATGTTTCTGGTTGGGTTTGGGACCTGCTTCAATAAGTTCCAGTGGAAAAAAGGAATATTTCTATCTGCTTAACAACTTGTTTTTCGGGTTCCTAAAATGACCTACAAAAAAGTAAATGCTCTGTAAAAGCTATACATTATACTGAAACTGTCTTCTCCTTTTCTCCCTTACCCCTTCCTTCTTTCACCTTTCCTCTTTCCCACCCACCTCATAGGTGTCCATCCTATATTTCAGAGATGGATGGTACGTACAAAGTACCTAGCACAGTTTCTAGTTTATAACAAGTACCCAGTAAGTGATTACTATCCCTAATGAGAGCATGGCAAATTTTGGTACGATTTGTTATCACATGCAGTGAGCACCTTACCAAAGAGAGATTTCCTTGTGATGCCTTTTTCTGGTCAGAAGTTGATGTTTGTGATAGCACCGTTCATTGGTTAGAAAAATGACAAGGACGAAATTATGCAAAATCCAATTTCTAGTGATGTTTCTATAGGGAGGGTGAAACAAAATCTCTCTGAAAGCCTTGATTCAAACATTGGGCTAATGAGGACAGGTGGCCATAGATGACTGAAGACTGTAAAAGGTTAATGGGTGACTATCTAATATACGTAAAGACTTTTTTTTTTTTAGTTTGGAGGACTGCTTTTTCTAAGTTCGTACACAAATTTCTTTTTAGAGTGGGTAGGCTGCCTTTCTCAGCTGCACACTGTCATTCCTAAACAATCTTAGAGCTAAAAATTTTAAGTGCTGTCACCCCAAATTGCTAGACGGCACTTACTCTTCAATTTGTCTGTCACTCTGTCTTTCACTCCCCTTGCACTTTGTGGCCAGGTATTGGTTCCACTGTCGTATCTTGAGTTCCTTTCCAGTAAAACAAGAGGGCCTGTTTTCCTCCTGAGATGACCAGAGTGGTCACCGACAGCTGCCCAGGGCTATTTTGACCTTCAAATTTGGGAGGGGGGGAGTCCTGCTGACAAAGTGCAAGTAACAAATCTTTATTCTTTTTACAAGAATGATCCTCACCTCAAAACTGTCCATTAGTAGTAAAGACTCAAAAATTGAGAAGCAATGACGGGGATAGATTTAAAAACTGGTCACCCCAACCTTTAATTATGACTGTACTTTAAGCAAATGACTGGCCGTAGTGCTGAGCTCAGCAATGTTTCACAGAGGCAGGTAAGAAGTGCATTGGGTTTCCCTAACGGAAGGCGTAAGGAACTTGCAGATCAATGGGTGGGAAAGACCATTAAAGAGCTAATCACTCTTCTTGACTTTCACCTACTTGGTGTATCTAACCTGGGGGAAAACACTTGGAGGGGAATAATTTACTCTGTTCGCCTGCCTTTTTCTCACTCTCTGAGCGTAGAATTTCTGGAGGCAGAAACTGCTAAAGGGTGCTACAGGTTCCAGGGGAAAGAGAGACTGTGTCACAGTCAAGGCTGAGTGATAGGGTCCCAAGAAGAGTAAAAAAGTAAACTTGGGGGGGTGCCTGGGTGGCTTAGATGGTTAAGCGTCTGCCTTTGGCTCGGGTCATGATCCCAGGGAACTGGGATCGAGTCCCACATCGGGCTCCCTGCTTGGCGGGGTGCCTGCTCTACCTCTCCCTCTCCTCCCAACTCCTGCTCTCTCTCACTATCTCTGTCTCTCTCTCAAATAAAAAAAAAAAAAGTAAACTTGGGTTTAATCTCTACCTCCTGACCCAAATCCTTTCTGATTATTGCAGGAAGTCTTTGGGTGAGCATCAGGGTAAAGAAAGAGCATCTCTTGCACTCCAGTGTCATAATATTATCTCTTCCTGCTCTCAAATGGGGATCCTTGGCCCCTATCAATGTGGAGACACACATTCCTGTCCCCTGTGTCCGCCCTGGTACTAGGCCACAAAGCATATTCAGTGTGTGTGTGGTTTCTTACAATGACCATAATAATGCAGGGCTTTGCTCTGTATACACTTTGTATACAGGGTTCTTCTATCTGTGATTTTGGCTTTGGACCCAGGGGGAAGGGATGGGGCGCAGGTTAAGGACAATCCTGGTGGTCTTCACTGCGCTGTTCTAAAACCACACTCTTCTCTAGCCCCCGCCCTAAGGCTGGCACTTAGCTTGATCTCTGTGCCTCCTTGACCCTCCGCCCACACTGTCCTGTTCTCCACTGAGCTCACATTCTACATCCTCGGGGATGAGGGGGTGATGAGGCTGATCTTTAATCCCACTTCCCATCAGACAGAGCCCTAGATGGGTTTGATTTTGCAGTGAATGCATGTCTTGGACCTTCATTCTGGGACCTCTGCAAAAGTAATGACTGCTATCTTTTTTTTAGTGTTTTAAATGAACAACTTGATTTTTACAGCAAAATTATTCAAGGAAAGATTATTAGGAGAGTTTGGAGGACATAAAACATTTTAAATACTCCATCTACTGATGATTTCATTTTTTTAAAATAACTTATGTCAAGTTTTAGAAGTATGAACAGGGTAACTTTTTCTGGGTATTTAATGGAAGGGTCAATAGTTAGAGAATACATACCTGCCTCTGCAAAAGTTATTTTTTGGGCAACTCTCTAGGAGTTGGCACTATTAATTTTATGTTGGTATTCTTGCGTAGAGTGTTCTAAAATAACAGATGACTCCCACAGCTCAGTTTACATTTGTCCCCTGATCTTCCACCCCTCCTCCTATGTGAGGAGCTAATATTTTTCTGACTGGCTTCCTTTCTCTCCTTCTCTTTGAATTTCAGTTGAAGTTCATTTTGGGAACTTGTGCCTATAGTTTAAAAAACTTTATTGATGAGAGGCTTTGCTCTGATATATAATTAATGAGTCAGAACTCTATGTCCAAGATGCTTTTTAAGTGCCAACAAAGTGTTTTAATTTACATACTAAAGTCTTCATTTTGTTCTTAAACCTTTTGGATTTGCTTGATACATTTATCAAGTATGATTCCAAAAGTTCTTACGTGGGCAATGTGCAGTGTGTGCTTAATAGATAACGTTAATAAACTCACACTCAATCACAACACTAAAAGCTACTTCCATCTGGATTTACTGGCAATAAAAAGAGACATTACAGAACTTTGGGAATTTGATCAAGGCGCCAAATACTAGTCTTAGATTACAAAATTGTAGAATCTAACTACTTGGGAAAACAAAGCAATCAAGGACAGACTTTTGGTAAAAGCTTTGCACTGTAGATTAATAATTAATGTGTTAAATGTACTTTGTAATAAATTCTATCATCATGGATTACTTTTGATAGTTAAATTGGCAATGATACTCCAGCGTGGCTTCATTGACTCAGGCTTTCAATTTTACTTGCTAGATTTATCAGGTTAAATGACAATAAACCTATTATAGGCCTATTTTAACTTGTTTAGAAATCATAATTAATTAAAAAGTATTGATGGAGACTGCAAAAATTATACAAAAATTGCCAAAGTTACAAATAACAGGAGGTCTTAAAAAAGAAAGTGGCATAATCTACTTTTAAGGTAAATAAGTAGCATTCAGTAGGGAAAAGCATTTCAAAGGAACTAATTAATGTTTTTCATTCAAGAGAGTGGTGAAGGTAGTGCTATCTGACTATTATATGTGGATAATAAAGATGAAATATTCAGTAAGTTAGTCTAAAAATATTCAAATGTTTCAGAAACAAGTAAATCATATCTTATAATTTGTATATAATTTATATATACATATATATAAAAATTATGTTACATCAACTCTGAGGTCAGAAATTAGAAGTAGCCGTAAGAATTAAATGTCTAGAAGACTGAGAAAAATATCTTTTGTGATGTGTTTAAGTCCAGAACTCTCAGCATTTTTTCTTCAGAAATTGAATATAAATCCTACCAGAATCCTTTAGAACACACGGAGAATGGCAAACCAAATAGACCATCTCTTAGAAAAGTGAATTTCATTTCCTCAATCTTTGCCTTAACCTTAAGGAAATTGCATTTATTTCTATTTTCATAGGGTACTCCATTTTCAGAAGAGTCATATTCAAGGGTCATGCTGGAGTTAAGGTACAGGGTTACTGCAAAAATCTGTAATTCATCACTTGTTTTGAGAGTCCCTTATTCCCTACCCGCAAGAACAATAATCTCACACACACTTAGAACTTTACTTGTTGCAAAGGTTTTTTTTTTTTTTCAATTGCATGATGCTGTTCATTATTTAAAAACTCACACAAAACAATACTATATTTATTATGGGTATATGTAAATAGATTATGTGAAAAAAATTCTGCCACCAACAGCGGTGGTGAGTTCTGTAGAAGGAATAGAGATTGAAGTCTTTATTTGAAGAACAAAGGGGACTGCGCTCACAAAGCACTCTCACACACACTATTTCTTTTAGTCTTGAAAGACTTGTAAAGTCCAGTTTGTATAGGAAGCTCCCCTATGTTCATCTCACTAATAGTTGAGAACCTACTATATTTCAGCTGCTTGGGATACATCAGTGAACAAAGTCTTGAGGTAAAGAACTGACACCCTCGTGGGGAGTACAGACAAAAAATAAGAGACATAAAAAAAAAAGTAGCTTAAATAAAATGTTAGAGGATAATAATTAGTATAGAGAAAGAAAAAGAAAAGTTTGGAAGGAGGTGAGGAATTACCCATGGGGATATTTGGGTGAAGAGCATTCCAAGATGAGAGACCAATCAGGGCCAGATCCTCGGGGAGAGGAGGGAGGTGTGCCTGTCCCTTCAAGGAAATGCAAGTTGGCTCATGTGGTGAGAGCAGAATGAGGAAGAGATGAAGTAAGTCAGACAGACAATATAGACCACTGTAAAGTCTTTGGTTCTTCCTTGAAGGAAAATGTGAATCTATGACAGGAGCTTGAGCAGAGGAGTGACACAATCTCACTTGAGTTTGACAAATTCCCCCCAGCTGTTGTGTTGAGGTAGAGTGTAGAGGACCAGGTTATCAGGAAGGCTAGTCAGGAGGCTCAGGCACTAGTCTAGGAGAGAACTGAGGTGGCTCAGACCCAGGAAAGTGCAGTGGAAATAGTGAGAAATGAAAACAATTTGAACATATTTTGAATGACAGGATTTCCGGAGACTGGATGAGGATAGAAGAGAGGGACATGTGAAGAAGCGTTCCAAGGTTCTTTGTCCTGAACACCTGGAAGGAGGGAGTTGTCACTAATGGAAATAGAGGGAAGGCTGTGCGGAGAGCAGGTTTTAGGGGGAAGGCTGGAATTCAGAAGTGGATGTGTGAAGTTTGATATTGTCTTTTTTTTTTAAAGATTTTTATTTATTTTATTTGAGAGAGAGAGTGAGAGAGAGAGAGCATGAGTGGGAGGAGTGGCAGAGGGAGAGGGAGAAGCAGACTCCCCGCTGAGCAGGGATCCTGACAGGGGGCTCGATCCCAGGACTCTGGTATCATGATCGAGGCTGAAGGCAGATGCTTAACTGACTGAGCCACCCAGGCATCCCCTGATATTGTCTTTAAGTATATCTAGGTCAATGGCCAAGTAGGAAATGAGGTGTGAGAATCTGGAGTTTGGGAGATGAGTCTGGACTAGAAATATGTGTCTGCATTTGGGAATCATCAACGGGATGATGGTGTTTAAAACCCCAAGGTGGATGAGACTGCCAAAGCAGTGAGGGCGGAGAGAGACGAGAGGATCAGGGACCCTGTCTCTCTTCATGCTGTAGGCATGAAACATACTTAGTGAGCTAACTCCGTAATTGCAATAATGAGCAAGTGCTATGAAGGAAACCTCACAGGGCTCTGGGATGTAAGATGGTCAGGGTGAGCCTCCCTTTGAACGTGGCCCTTTCAAGGAGACCGGAAGGGGAAGTAGGAAGGAGTCAGCCTGAAAAGGGAAAAGAGGTTGAGTGAAGAGAACCAGGGCAGAGCAGTTGCGTGAGCAAGCAACCTGGGGCCGCCCAGCCCGCTGCACGCTGAACAGAGCACGGGTGGGCAAGTGTGGCAAGAACCTGGTGTGCCAGGGGGAGGGTGACATGAAATGCCGTTGAAGGGGAAGGGTAGGGGCCAGACTGAGCAAGAGGCTGCAGGCCACGTGAGGACTTTGAACTTCTGAGCGATGGGAAACAATTCAAAATGCTAAGAAGGAAAAGACTATAAAACAATGAATTAAAATCCTTTAGCTGAAAAGAGGTGAATAATGAAGAGGGCAGTATAATGGAAGTTTCTGCTTAAAATGTGTATTAAGCACGCAGGAGAAAGCAGGATGAATGAATGGCAAAGTTGCAAAACAGGCTCTTGAGGTACAACCACTGAAACCAAAAGAAGGTGGGATTGTGAGTAATATTTAATTTTACGGTCATTTTATTAAAAAAAACCTGAAAACCTCACAAAAGCTAGAGAGGAATAATAGAAAGCAGGTATGGTGTGGCTGGTGATGTGACCCCCAGATTGAGAGTTGTAAAAGCCTTTTTTAAATTTGGAAAGCAGAACGGCACTGGGCGTGTAAAATAATGAATGATACGGAAGTGACCAGGTGGCTGGCCCCGTTCGTCCTTTGTTGTAATGTTAGAACAGGTCATGTTTAATGAGTGGTGACCAGCTGTTTTCCATCTACCCTGAGAATCCAAAAAGAGCCTCTACTAAGGATTGAAGAGAACAAGAATGTTTTGACATTACAATACATGATAATAAATTTTGTGAGCTTGCCTTTTCTGAAAGTCTTTAGGAGCTGGACAGAACAAAGGTTGACAATGTTTAAAATAAGTTAACTATGGTGAGTCTTAGGGTGCTTTGCTACTTGGACTTATTAGTTGTAACTGCCCCTAACTAACTAGGAAGCCATTCCGGGAGGCGGGAGTGATGAGACTTAGTAGTTAGCACAGAGAGTTAGAAGATGGAGTTTTGGGATTTTGTAGGAAGAGTTACTGGGGGGCCATGAGGGATAGCTGCCAGAGTAACAGTGTATCATTCAGGGAGTTCTGTGGGTTCTCTCACACAATATACAGTTAAATTTGCCAATTTGGGAGGCAGATTCTCATCTGCTCGGGAAGGTACACAAAGGGGGGAAGGACACAATTCTTCTAGCCCTGTGTTTTGTGAATATAATGGATAGCTAGTCCTGAATCAAAGGGAAGATCTTAAAAACCTTTTAAGAACTGTAAGAGTACCTGACAACCAAATACTAAACAATCTTACAGAAATGTTTTAAAGAACAATCTCATTAGCTTGCTCCCTTCCTCCCTCCCTCCCTCCCTTCCTCCCTTCCTCCCTTTCTCCCTTCCTTCAAAATGGTAATTGAACTCCTTCTATGTGCCAGGAGCAGTGCTAAATTTTTGATTGGTCCTTATCCTTACTGTGTTTCCTCTAGTGGGGAAAACAAATAGTAAACAAGGAAATGAACAAATCTGATTCGTCCTATGAAAGTAACACACCAGGTGGGGAGGAAGAAGTAATGGATCAGGCTGGGGCAGGGGAGCCAACTTAGATCAGGGGTTCGGGGAAGTTTTCTCTGGGGAGTTTACATTTGAGCTAAGACCTGAGAATGAGAAGCTTATAGTCTGAGGCATTAGATCATCCCCATTCACATGCCCTGTGCTAGGTCAACTGACTTTGATTTAAATTTGTTCTTTTCAAAACTCTCCCTACGTGGCGAAGCCTTTATGTCAGTTTATGGCAACGTTTAGAAAGCCTAGCCCTCCTGCCACTTAAGTTATAGCTTCCGTTTACTTGCAGGCATAATTCTTTATCAATGTCTATTTCAACCATCTTAATGCAGCGTACACCTGACACCTGTAACACTAGAGTTCCTAGTACAGGGTCAATAGGAAAAGAATCGTTTGCTTAATAAAATGGTCACCAACACTTTGCACATTCAACTGTAGGGGGAGTGAATATTCATAATAGGAACAATTCCATTGCAAAAAATGAATCTAATGGTGACTAGGGATTTGGAAACTTGGAAATACCATCCAAATATAAATATTGCTGTATTACCAAGATTGCATATTATTCTGTATTATTAAATCATAAAAAAACTCAGCTTTTACCGCAATCAGGTTTTGAATGCTGAACATTCTCATGCCATTTAACTAGAACACATTTTTCTAGATATAAATGGATATATTAACTTCCATAAAAGTGTTATCTTTTTACAGTATATTTAATTCAGATCCAGTTTCTATTTCCACTAAAATAATTGCTTATAATACACACACTCGATTTTATATGACTAATTAGAACAGTGTATGGGAAAAAATAGGTTTGCAGGTAATATTGAAATTAAATATGTTAATCTGTACCTCTGTGTGCACATTTTATATGAGCTTTAATTTGCCAAATAAATTATAGTTCCGTGTTTATAAGGTGCCCTTGAAAGAGTGTCCTATTTGTGAGCACTAATACCATGGGGAAACAAATATACAAAGCTTTTAGCTATAGGCTACACTTGCATAAATTAAGGCAAGAGCTGTTGGTTGGTAAGTAGAGCTATGGTATCCTTGGCTTTTTAAACACTCTGAATTGTTAACACAATTTTTTTTAGTATGGTTACTAATATTAAGATAATAAATAATATTTAGTTTCAATATCGCACCCTTCAGCCAGGGCATAAATTCATTTTGAATGCTGTGTTGAATTAATGTATAATAAACATACTGCAGTTTGCTATCAGGAATTCTCAATGAAATGCAGGAAGTCAGTTCTTTGCTTATGCATTAGCACTGCCAGTCTTGCTCTGTTTAATTTTAGCTATTTATAAAATTGCTCCACTGACAGTCCTCTTTATTTTAATGTGATTGTTTTAAAGTTAACCAGAAATGGTACGGTGTGTTTTCTGAAGTAGGTTATAGTGCTGATGTAGGAATACGGGTCCTTCACAAAAATGCCTTTCACGATTAGCCACCTGCAATCAGGACACCCAGCTGCCTAACTGGGTGAATTGTGGGGTTTCCCGTGGGGCAGGCAGGGGCCTGCGAAGGCGATGTTGAGCAGCTCAGAAGGGAGTTGGAGCGCAGAGGACTTAGAAAAACAATGTTGCTGATGGAATTAGAATCCGAGAGCAGTGGTGGCAATCGGCACCTCCTTCTGAGACAAATGACAGCTGTATGTAAAATGTTGTTTATTATTGTCTAATAGGTTGGCTCCTTCTTATGATATTTATTTAAATAACTTCTAGGGCTTTCTCCTTAAAGGTGGCTCCGGGGCTTGAATCTTGATGAAGGAGTACAGTGAATTCCCCGATTGGACCCAGGTTTGCAACCCAAGGAAGTAGTAAAGAAGCCTTCAAAAAGGATAAAAGCTAATATCACTCTGTGTCAGTCAGCTCAGGTTGCCATGACAAAACACTACAGAACAGTGCCTTAAACGAAGAAATTTGTTTTCTCACAGTTCTATAGGCTGGAAGTCCAAGATCAGGGTGTCAGCATGGGGAGGTTCTGGTAAGAGCGCTCTTTCTGGTTTGCAGCTGGCTGCCATCTTGCTGGGTCCTCACCAGCACGGAGGACGAGTCAGCGCTGGTGTTTCTTCTTATAAGCATGTTCATGCTCTTGGACCAGGGTTCTACTCTTATGGCCTCATTTAACCTTAATTACTTCCACAAAGGTCCTATCTCCAAATACAGTCACATTGGGGGTTAGGGTTTCCGCGTATGAATTTTGGTGGGACACAATTTCAGCCCATAACATACTCCAAATTATTTAATATAGGTTTTTTTTAAATAGGGTTTTTTAATAGGGGCTTTAAAATAGGGGTTTCATAATGGTTTTTTTTTTTTTTTTGGTGCCAAAGTACCCCTTGGCAGTTTGGTAAAGCCTATGGACTCCCTCTCAGAATAAAGTGTTTAAATGCATAAAGTAAACTACATAAGGTTACAAAGGAAGCCAATTATATGGAAAGGCAGTTAGCAAAATATTTAAACGTTGTGATTTAGAAATATGTTTCATTTTTATTAACACATTAGTTAACATGCTCTAGTAGTTTGTCTAATAACTACCATAATTTTGATGTAGTGTTGGGTAAAATGATATTTTGAAATATTTATAGTAACTGTAATTTGAAAATGTTTGTGATTTTTATTGGTGACAAAATCACAGTGCTAGTAATACCATTGTGAGTGATTCATAACATCCATAATGGAAGGAAATGTAACATTTTAATCAGAGATAAGGAGATAAAAGTAAAATTTTTGTTTTTATGCAAATTCAAAGATTTTCTTACTTTTATGTATGGACCACAAGTTAAGAACTCCTGGATAGGTCACTTTTTGAGATGTGTTTGCAATTTTAAAATCTGTTTTTATACTAATAATGCTTACAATCATAAAAAGTATATCAGTTATTATTGTACTTAATAACAGAATTATTCATAGTTTTTGTTATAGTGGAATTTGGTTTTAAAGAATATTTTAAAAGTTGTGGTTTTCAGCTGGGGCTAAAATTGGTGTAAGAAAAGGTTAAAATGGTAAAATTACTTTAATAACTAACTCCATTTATAAAGGAATTATTACAGCATGAGGATCCATTTTTAACTCCACTTGCCAAATACAGGCCTACTTCCTCTTTATAACTGACTGATTTAGGAAAGCCATATATTTTGTGGGCATTGCTAAAATTTTCATCAAAGAAAAATAAATCTGGGTTCACTCCATATGAAATAGTGCATCTATGATTTTATCTCACGGTAGTTTCTCAGCTTGGTCCTTTCAGAAAAGGAAAATATGTAACCAAACAAGCAAAACTATTTTCCTTCCTGAAGACAAAAGACTCCTTCCCCAAAAAGCCAACCTAAGAGGAGGCAGTATCTTCAGGAAGCATGGTTGGAATGTTGAGAAGGTCTACTTGAATAAAAGCCCTAAGATGCCTTTGGGGAGTTAAGCTATGGACAAAGAATTTGGGGTACTTTTTCAAGTAGCCAGCCCACCTTACGGGGCAGAAGTTTGATGACCTGAATCACTTAAGAAATGTTTTAATTTCTGCCCTTTCCTTCAGTACAAGTACCAAGATGGGATATGTTACAAGAAAAGCAGCCAGGCCTATTTCAGGTCAAGTCTGAGGATATAGGGTCTTTTCAGTGAAATGGGCATTTAGTATTTATGACTTCCTGTTCTGTGTTCCTGTTCCCAGAATCCACAAAAAAATATTTGGCTTCCTATTTGTGTCTGCCTTTTTAGGTATATTTCATCATCTAACAGAAGAACCTGTAGTTGTCATAATGACAGTTTGTATGACACCCGAAACTTGCTTAAGAAATGTATCTTTATTGTATTTGCTGGCCAGATGATGAAATCGAGATTCCAGAGGTTTAGTGGTTTGTCCAAGACCACAGCACTGGGATATTGCGATGTTTGGAGTAGAGCTTAAGTTATTTATGTCTGAATCCCATGTTCTTTTCACTAGACAATGTGGCCTTATTTAAAACCTCTTTAAGGAATGGACAGTGTCTCACAGGAAATCACATTTCAAAAAATATTCAATAGATCTACTTATTAATATATGGTCAATAAATATGAATCAAATGAATACAACATGACAAGGTAATATGCTGGCCCCCTGACATTACAATGTGAACAAAACAGATATGGTCTCTAAGTGAAGCTTATAAACAAGTGGGACAGGTTGAAATACATAATTATAGTAAAGTGCAATGATGCGCCCCATGTAGGAGTGGCTGGTTTGCTTTAATGGATGTCAATATCTGAGCATATGGAGTTGTGTCCTTCATAGTGTTCTTCATACTGCATATACACGTAACATTGTCACTCAGAATATGGGAATAGGTGTCTTCCTGCTTGGGTTGAATCCTTGTTCCTTCATGTACTTGCTCGTGTGATCTTGGCCAAGATTCTTAACCTCCATGTCCCTTAGCTTCTTCATCTGTAAAATGTGCTAACAGCAGTACCTACCTCAAAGAGTGATTGTGGAGATGTGAGATAATGCACAGAATAGTCCCTGATATATAGGAGTGCTTAATCAATGATAGCTGTTATGATTTTTGTTGTTTCTTCTTCTCTAGGGGTATGACAAGTGTTCCCTTGAACTTGTTCTTATAGCTTGCTCTGGGTTGATGTCCACAATTAATACATGCTAATCCTGGTGCCATCACCACCTTGTCCAGGTCCTGATGTTTTGACTTCAAAGAAGAGTGTCTTTGCAAGTCTTATATCGATGTGATCTGGTCCATTTCAAATAAAGCTCTGCCTAATACCTGTGTGAAGACTCAGCTTTTCACCTTTAGTCTTAAAGGAGGCAGAGATGGGCCTCATATCTTTGTTGAAATTCTGCAATATGCAATTTGAAGTTGGATTGACCTTCAAGCTGACAAAGTAAAATAAACAGTTTTATAAATGAAAATGGCTAATCTGAAATAGATCACAGCTAAGAACTTCATTTTTTATTCATTCTCTTCATACAAGGTTGATATCATACAAGTGAAGATCTAATATTGTACTTCATTGTGGGGCTCACCGAAGATGCAGTTAGAGGAAATTAAGGACACAATGGACTGGCAGAAACCAGAGAATGTGTCTGTAGTCCCTTATTTCAGGGAGTTATTGTATTTAAATGTAGCTAGGCCTAATTAAAAAAATAGTTACTAAAATTTTACTGTTGGATTCTTTTTCTTTTGAACTGTTTTGGGTTCCTAGAAATCAACTTAAACCTGACAGTTTTAACTATTTTTTTTTTTTTTTAATGTGGTAGAGCATCACATAGTTCAGGAAATCTGCCTGAAGGTGCATAGGATTAGTTGCTTCAAACTCATGTCTTTTAAAGAGTACTTCATAGAAATTTCAATTTTTTCAGGAAAGAAAATCTATTAATTAAGAGCCCAAATATTTACCAGAGAAAATATAGTAAAAGAAAAGAAATTTGTAATAGTGTGGGAAATAAATCACAGGATCTAAACATCTCCTCATACTTGCCTGACAGCTAAACCTAGTGGCTTTGCACAAAAGAGAAGCTTTAATATTGGTCTAAGGGCTTGTTCCTGAGATTCGCTGAGCAGTCTAACCAGTCGCTTGTTCTGGTTCTGAAGCTCAAGTTCAGGGAAGGCAGTGGACCTGGCTGTCTTAGTGGGGACAGGCTGAGGGTGATAAATAAGCACTATGCTCGCAGCTGGCTAAACATTATGGAACCGCGTAGTCATATTCTGGATGGTATGACACCAAGACTGGTGGCCTAAAAGAGGTGTCCCCTGCACATTTCCAGAGCAGCCTCTCTCTTTGCTGCAAATACACATACGGATACACACATGTACCTAAAGCTGAGCTTGTGGGAGGGCATTTGAACCTTCTAAAGGTCGGAGATCCTCTCTCACTCCTATGTTACCATCTTGCTTCTTGATTTTTGGCTCCAGAAACTTATAGCTCCAAAGGTCTTGGGAAACATTGTTTATCTCTTTGTACTAATTTTCTTCTGTGTATCTTAGAAATGTAACTCTTCTTGATTTACCCAAGTGGTGCTCATGTCTAGTCTTTCTATTAAGCTGACCATATCAGCACTTTTAATATGATAGTTTTGTGACTTTACATATAAATCTTAATAAATAAGGTTTATTGAATTGAATTATACATGGTTTAAGGTAAAGTAGGTTCAAAGGATGCACCCATCTAAGCCTAGCAGTGTTAAAAGTCTATCTAACTAAATTAACCTCCAAAATGCATAACAGTTGGAAAAAAGGGGTGAATTCTAGAAATTAAATATAGAGATGGATCCACTTACTGACTTAAATTCATATCTAAAGTCCTACCTTCTTATATAGTCTTGGTATTCTTGGAACACTGGGTTCCTGTGATGTGTTGTTTTTTTCCTTTCACTTTTTGTGTTAATGTTCCAAAAGGGAGACAACCAAAATATCATCATTGATTTAAATCTCTCCGGAGACACCCAGTACCACTGATCGTCTCTTTCCTCTGATTCTCCTCTGCAGAAATTCAGTGTCCAGATGTTTCAGAATCCAGATGGCCTATGAATCCTCTATCACCCAGAAAGGAGGAAAATATGCATGAAAGTGGAACACTGAAAAGAAAAAAAAATAATTTAGTGTTGGCAATGTAATGGTGACATACAGGGCTCAAGGAGAGCTTCCTTTCTGAAAGCAGCAACTTAATAAAATGCATGTTGTAGGCTCCATCAGCAAGCCAAATTTTCATCCCTGCGTCTTCTTTCCATCACCATTAAGAGGCTTGCAGAGATCCACACTGTTTAAAGGGCAGACAGCATGGAAGAACTATCATGTACAATTTAAAGTAGCGGCTAAAATTGGAATGGTCACAAGAAAGCCTGTTTCTTTGCAATTAAATTGACAAGCTGTCTATGATTACCCTAGGGAACTTGGCAGCTGAGTGACAAAAAGACTGCAGAGTGTTGAAAGGTCTAACGCAACATACTAGGTGGACAAAGACCACATCTGCTTAATATACTGATTGGGAAAGTTCTGGAATGTACTTGGCTAAATTAGCCGAGGAGGGATACTAATGATACTTTTTCTTCTCTAAAATCCTCTGCTCAGACCCATTTTAGAAATTACCCAAAATATTTGGAAGCATGCATTATAAATAGTATAGTACAATACCTGATGTTATTTAGCATGAACCTATCTTTACAAATCACCAGAAGAACTGAGCAGAAGTTTAGAAAGAAATAATAATAAAAAACTCTTCCATCAAATGTTTATGAAATTTATATATATGTACTTCATATAAAAATTGGGTTCCCAAAGGAAGATTTATAGTGATATCAACACCCAAAGAGTTGAATGACCCTGGATGATTTAATGCAATATATTAGGTGAGAATTACATGGTATTTTCATTGTTGGGTGTCCCTTGAGTTGGGAAAGCTGAAAATTAGGTTACAAAGGGGAAAACAATAACCAGATTTTCTGTGGTAGCAATTTGTGAAGACTAACACACATCCACTTCAGCAATGTCTTCCCAATTTTAGTTAATGCATTCCTTAAAAGGGAAAATAAAAAGGTAAAGGTTTCTTCTGATACATTTCATAAGTATTAATAATACTCTACACTAAGGAAGTAAATGATGACCATATCTACTTGCCTATCTGTTCTTTCTGAAGACTGAGGACTATTTATTTCAGCAAACTTGGAAAATAGTTTGTATTTCCAAAGTAGGATTACCCTAAACAGGGTTTCTGAAGCAGAAGCATATTATATCCTACGTTGGCATTCACTTCAAAAACCAGAGAATTCCCAATTAGCTAGCTAATGTTGGCTGGTCTTTGAGACCGTGTGATACTTCAACAAAATTATTCAAAGCTCAGTCACTCAAATGTGCAATGACTTCAACGTTGAATGAAGATTCTTAACATCACTAATTATTAGGAAAATGCAAATCAAAACTACAATGAGTATACTTCATATCTGCTGGAATGACTATTATCAAAAAGACAGGAAATAGCAAGTATTGGAGAGGATGTGCAGAAAAGGGAACCTGTGAACACTGTTGGTGGGATTGTAATTGATGCAGCTGCTATGGAAAACAGGATGGAGATTCCTCAAAAAAATTAAGAGTAGAAATACCATATGACCCAGCTATTTGACTTCTAGGTATTTATCTGAAGAATATGAAAACACTGATTTGAAAAGATATATGCACCTCTATGTTCATTGCAGCATTATTTACAAAGCCAAGATATGGAAGCAACCCAAGTGTTCATCGATAGATGAATGGATAAAGACGTAAGATAGATATATATATATATATATATATATATATATATATATATATATATATACACACACATATATATATATATATCTTCCTGTATATTCCATTGTATGTATATATATATATTTCCACTGTGTGTGTGTGTTTATATATATATATACACAATGTATACATGATTGTATATCATACATCAATATACACTGTGTGTTTGTCTATATCTATCTATCTATCTATGTATATAGACACACACACAATGGAGTATTACCCAGCCATGAAATGGATGAAATCTTGCCATCTGTGACAACCTGGACGGACCGTGAGGGTATTATGTTGAACAAAATAAGCCAGATAGAGAGACAAATACCGGTTGACTTCACTCATAGGTGAAATCTAAAAAAAAAGAAAAGCCTAAGAAAACAAATGAATGAACAAAAGAAAACAAAAACAAACTCATAGATACAGAGAACAGACCAGTGTTTACCAGAGAGGAAGGGGATCAGAGGTGGGCAAAATGGATGAAGGGAGTTAACTGTATGGTGGTGGTAACTAGACTTGGGGTGGCGATCAGTTTGTAGTGTATACAGATGTGGAATTATAAAGCTGTACACCTGAAACTTACATAATTAGCAAAAAAGAACAAAAAAATGCTACTTATGAACTGGTAAAATCTGTAGAGCAAATGTCAATACAGGAGAATCCACTTATGAAATTGAATATGGTTTAAATGCCGTATTCAAAGTTAACTTATTATGACATAGATCTCCATTTGCTGACATATAGAAATTGTTACAAATAATATGTATTGCTCGACTGCATTTTTACAAAGCTTTGTGTATATTTAGAAAGATTCCTCAATAGGATATTTGGATTAATGAAACAATAATACCTTATATTAACGTAACACATTACATTTTGCAGTGACTGTACATCCAAAGTCACCTTTTTTTTTTCTTCCCCATAACAACCGTGTCACAGCATAGATATTGTTGCCCCCATTTTAAAGATGAGGGAAGGGAAGCCCAGAAAGGTTAAGTGAGTGATTTTCCTAGGGTCACAGAGAAATTGGCAGAGCTGTTTCTTTTCACGGGGCAGTCAAAGGAAGATTGAGACAGGTTCTGATGTGGGACATAGCATGAGACATTTGAAAAAAGTCTTTCATTTGCAAAACCTAAGTCAACACATTTTGTGTAAATTGAACATTCAAACTTCTCTTTTGGGATAACTGGATGAGATGATACATGTCTGCTGATGCCTTCAGCCAGACTCCTAAGAATCTGAATCTAATTATTGAGGGAAAAAATACTTGTACTCTTTCCTCCCATCGTGTTGAAGGTTATACACTTATGTACTCACCACTTGCTTTTTCTAAGAAAATGTGCATGAGGCAAGAGGGCTGCCATAACATTACTTTGTCCAAATGTCCCCACTGCTACCAGCAATTACAATGTCTTATAAAAAAGTAGGTTGGAATAAATGCCTTTTGATGTTAATTATGATTTCTGACAACAACCAAATCTTGCTCCAAAACAATAGTTTTTGATTCATCCAACTCTTGATTATCCCCGGAAATAGGGACAAGGAATAGCATGGATAATTGAAATCCACAGACAAACATGAACCTCATTTTACAGTTGGCTTCAGTCTTCTCCCTCAGCAAACCTTTAACTATGGCTAATAACAAAATTAGGTTGACTGGTTTGAGGTTTATCGTTTATTCCCCCTGTTCTTGTTGACATACTGCTGAGTGGAAAAAGGGTTTCCAGAAAATAGGTAATAGGATTAATAAAATCAAGAGTTGATTGGAGTAAAACATCTCTGTTTTATTTTGACAACTATGATACATGCATGCGGGTGTTTAACAAATGCTTTTTAATGAGAGGGATATATGATGATGAAAAGATATCATCCTATCTCTTCCTCTTCTATCACTGACCCAGATCACAATTCCTGGGGTTGCTCAGAAACCCTCATACCTGTCTTGTGTATTAAAGCATTACTTAATGTTATCCATGCATTTATTATAAACCAGCAAATAAACTTCCAGCAGTAAGGACACAAAGCTTTTAAAAATATAGCATCGTGTAAGATTAAGATTCAGAATGGAGTATATATCTTTATAGTTAATAGTAATATTGGGTATCTTTAAAAATGGTCAGGTCTCTTGACACATTTACAAAAATACTTCCTCTTTACCCAAGAAAAATGTACTGAGGAAAGGAGATATGAAAATTATTTGATATGTTTATTTTATGACAGTGCTACATTGTATATAAATACAGGGACCTTGCATGCATTAGGGTGTGGGGGAGACACCTTCTAGAATTAGAAAACTAACTGAATCAGCAGGGGTTCTCTGCAATATCTGTTTCTTCTTTTTTCCTTACCAAGATAACTTGGATTGTTAAAATTGGATAATTTTAATTGGTTGAGGTTGAAGTTTAATATCCAGTGTAATTGGATAATAACTTGGATCAGTTAAAATTTCTCACCTCCCCAGATTCTTTTATAGCTAAGGTCATGTGACTAGTTTTATCCAATGATATGTGAGCAAACTATGGAGTGGGGGCAGGGAGGAAGCTCTTGGCAAGCTATTGTTTTCCTATTAAAAGGGACAAACTCAGCTGGTACATACCTTTTGCCCTTCCTTCTTCTTGCTTAGCATGCAGACACAATGGCTGGAGGTAAAGGACCATCTTGTGACCATCAGGAGAAAAAATAATGTACTAAGGATGATAGGAAAGACAGAGGATGAAATTCAGGGCCCTTGAACTAGCCCTGGCCCACCTCCCCCCAAATGAAAAATTCCTATTTGGTTAAGCCAGTTGAGTAGTAGTACAAACAGGTGAACAATAGAGTGTAAAACAACACGTTGGTTAAAGTATAGTCTCTGAGAATATAGACTCCTACTACTCAACTTTGGCAAGCACTTTTAGGTTTTCTTCACATTTCCCGAAGTTATGATATACTCCAGCCACAGTTTCTTCCAGCTAGTAGTCAGACTTTTGTTGGTCAATCCTCTCAGGCTACAATAATGCTTATAATGCTATTCATAAAGTTCAAGAACTTGCACCAATTCCTAATTGCCTGATAATTTTTATATTTGGTTTCTTAGACTACTGTCTTTATGGCATCTCAAGTCACCATAAAAGTTGAAGTTTAATATCCAGAATGAAATATGTACACATACACATATTTAAAATAGATCTTAGAAATCAATGTCATACAGGTCAACACTGGACAAGGTATGTTTGGCATGTTTTTTTAAAAACATAAGCTTTTTGAAAAGGTGCATTCTATGGGATAATTTAGAGTTAGAGCTATGATTGTCAATAGCCTACTAGAACTATAAATAAGTGAACCTTTTTAATACTTGTTGGAGATGGGGAATTACAAAATGATGTCTATGGTTGGAAAAAGACCATCACAAAGTTAACAAGGGAATCATGAATTAAGCCAGCATATGATTTCCCCCATTTTTTTTCATCTTATGAAAACATCCCAGAGTTTTGGAGCTGGACTCAGTGCTTTTGCACTTACTGCATTATGTAAACCTTATGTGTCCGGGTAGGTATTCCCCAGGTGTTTGTAAGCTCCTGAAGGACCAGGACCATATTTATTCACCTCAGTGTCCTTGGTGTCTGTCACACGCTGGGTGCTCAGCACATGGTGATTAAATCCAATATGGTGACATAGGAAAAGAGCAGGAGTTAAAGTACTTAGAATTGCAGGCTTTTCCTTTAATTCCCTTTCCTTTTGGCTTTCCAGCTAGAGAGAAGGGTAGAGTAAATAGAAATAAGGCAGATGCAGGGGTTTTGACACTTGTTTTGAGGGGGTTGTAAATAAATCCTTGGAAATCCTTCACAAACCAGGAATGATAAATAACGTGTGCTTTTTAGCTCAGGAGGAGCCTAGACAGCACAACTATCATCAGAAAGAATTAATAACCAGTGGGGAAAAATTCCTAATTGTTTAAATTGTCTGTATATCCATAAATTATGCTTTCCATGGCTTACGGGTATCCTACTTAAACACTGCCTTCTTTAGTTTATATGCTAATTTTTAAATAATTTCTGACGATTTTAATAAAACTTTCTGTTTCTGTTAAGAAAAGTTTAATTGAATGGGAAAACATTTAATAGTTGTAGATAATCATGACTAGGGAAAACTTACTATTTGGACCCTGGGCTCACAACAAAAGACATCATTACCCATTAGAGATAAATTATTTGGAGGAAATAATAGCTCTAGATTGTGTGCAAATTTCAGGATATAAACAGGCAGTAAACATCACACGGTACGAATTTTTTCATTTGCCAGATTACCAACAATTTCTGCCTATTGCTGCATAGAAGGAGAGTTGGCATCTCCTTTAATAACCTTCAAAGTTTCTATAAATCAGACCCTGGTTTCTAATGTATGTGGTCACCATCGGTTAACTAGAGTATCCAGGCAACCAGGGCATTACATTTTCTACCCACATGGAACTCAGCTAGATTCCTGGCCTCATAAGGACAGCTCTTGAAGGTGATGAAGAGCCGTAAAGTATCCCAGAACCCAGGGTTTCAGAAACACTGCTCCCAAGTTCATCTGCTTAAAGTGTTAGGCTCTTGCCCAAACTTGTCAGTCATTTAAAAAAAAAAAGAAAAAGAAAGAAAGAAAGGAAGAAAGGAAGAAAGAAACAAAGAAAGAAAGAAAGAAAGAAAGAAAGAAAGAAAGAAAGAAAAAAGAAAGAAGAAAGAAAGAAAGAAAGAAAAAAAAGAAGAAAGAAGAAAGAAAGAAAAAGGAAAGAAAAAGAAAAGTCTGAGGGAAAAAAGCTGAGGAGTTGAAGTTGGCTCCAAACCCTACCTAATTTTTCATTGCTTCATGTTAACCAGGAATAATTAGACTAAAGCATAACTGTTTCATTAACTTTCAAGACTGACAAATTGAAGTGAATTTTATTGTCACCTTTAGGTAGCTTAGGCATTTCCAAAATGTGGATGTTTTCAAGTGACAATGAGGCTCATTCATTCCTAACACTGGAGTTAATAAGCTGAGGAACGTCATAGAACACATCCTTATTCTATACGTTAGGGTGATTTGGAACAGGAAACCACAGAGACCTCTGAGGGCATCTCTTCAGGGCCCTTCCAGAGTGCGCAATTCCCGATGCCAGCCCGGAGAGTGGTGTGCTCCACGGGCATGCACGGATGCGGATCAGGAAGCCTACCTTCTCTCTGCCTGGCAGCGGGCTCCTGGGTGACGCTGGGCAGCATGCTTTTCATCCGAGGGCTGATGGTTTTAGGTCACTCTGCCTCTGAGCAGATGAAGCACGCTTGCTGTGGGTCAGGCTCTGGCATCTCATCGTGCTCCTGGGATGAAACTCTCACAACTGCCTACAATTCACCTTGACTGTGGCCCTTCCTTGCGTCTCTCAGATTCTCCACTAGTTCATTCTCATGAGGCAGTTTGTCACCCTTTCTTCCTGAGAAGCACGGCGCAGAAAGAATCTTTTGGACACCAAGGCGCTTATACTCTCCTTCTGCCTGTCTACAAACATTCCCGTGGACTCTTCCTTTCTTCTCTTGACCTAACTTCGACCCCACGTTTGAGACATCTTAAAAACAGCTTACTTTCTCTCCACAGTCCTTATTTTGCCAGATTATTTTTTACACGGTCTCTGCCCTTCCCACGGTTCCTCTATTACCATCTGGCCCCTGATTCTTTGAAACTCATTTTATCACCTGGATTTATCATTCCTAACCTTTCCCGCATTCCATTAATTCTGTTCCTGCATTCCCTTGGTCTCCCCGTGCTTCCTGAAATAACTTGCTCTCGAGTCCCTTTCCGGTTTCCTTCCCTTGGCCTCCACGCGAGGCTGGAGGTGGGGAGGGACCACTGGTCTGGGAGCAGGGAGCCCCGGGGGCTGGCGGTACCGCCTGTGTGAGAACCGGCAGCCGCTTCACTTCTCTCAGCCTTCCTTTCTCCCCCACGTGAAGTGAGGAAGTTTCCTCTGGCTCAAAAGTCCATGATTCTAGGATTTCTTTGTACTTTCAGAGAGGAGTCAGGAAAAAATTACAGTGTAGTTGTTGCACTGGAAAAATGAACTGCAATGTATGAGCCCTTTCCTTAGCAAAAACAAGGGAGTCACAGTCTTATTTGCTGACGTGACTCAACTGAGAAAAATGGAGTTTGGGACTAGGGATGGCATGTTGGCTTTTTTTTTTGAAGGAAAAGCAAGCTCGTGCTTTATTAAATTGGATTAAAACTGGTCAAGTTAAATAGAGTCAATTGCACCCTGCGAGTGAAGTAAACAAGAGCTCTCCTCGGTTTTTCCCAACTCGGTACTGGATTTTAAAGATGTATTTCTCAGATGTCTAGGATTGAAGTTTCCATTCTGTAATAATGGAAAATAACCGAGGCCTTTATTTTAAACAAAAACCACTGTGGAGGTGGATCCAGGATGCGAACAGAAATAATACATTATTTTACATAGCTGACATGGTACATTTGAGGGATAAAACACTGCACACACTCTAAACAAATGAAAAGCCCCAGTCAGTCCTGTTAGGCCCAAGCTATGATCGATTGCAAACCGAGGGTTGTAAAGTAAGTAATAGTCTGGAACCATGGTTTATCAACAGTTTTATTTTCCTGAGACAACTTTATCCTAGAGAGGTGGAAAAGTGCGGCGCCTCGGGTTCGAAGAGGATTGTGTGATTTTTGGAGTATTTTCATCTTCTAAGGTTTGCACTCGGCAAAGTTGTTTTCACAAACTCCCGCACAAAATGTATTTGGGCATAACTGCTCTCAGGGGGTTTATTAGCCCCTTGGGTTGGCCCTGAGAAGAATACACTCGCAAACGTAGTGGCAAACTGGAAAATGTTATTTTGATTAAACCCTTCCCCCTCCCCCCCAAAACTGTGCAACGCCCAGCCTCCCTTTGTGGGCTGCTTTTTTCTTTCTTCCTTCCTTCCCCCCCCCCCCCCCCCCGCCTTTCTTTAAGGAAAGGGAATTGGCAGGGTGGGAAGCATTTTTTTATTGTGCCTCCTGATCGTTTCTGAATAGTCATTTAAAAGTGCATAATAAACTCATCCCTTTCAAGGCCCTTTCTTTTTGTGCCTGGTGATGGGGAGAGAGGAGGAGGAGTGCCTACACGTTTACAGCGCCATTCCCGGGTTCTCCGAGAGCGGCTGCCCTCATGGGCGGCCCCGGCCCCTCTCACCTGCGTTCCCAAACAGAAATTCCCACCTGCCCAGCCTCCCTAAGGCGGCGCCGGGGCACGCGGGCCGAGCGGCACGGGAGTCACCCACGCGGCTAGCTCGTGGCTTCTCATTTATTCCGCGTCTAGGTGGTGGGCCGGCGGGAAGCCCCGCGGGCTGGAGATCGGGGGGCTGGTGGAGGGGGGCCGCGCCCGGGGGCTGGGCGGCCGCGACAAAAGGCAGCGGCGAGGGGGTTCAGGGAGCTCACGCGGCTGCGGGGCGCGGGCGGGCCGGGCGGAGGCGCGCTCCGGAGGAGCGGCGCCCGCGGCAGCCCCAGCGGCAGCTGCGGCGAGAGGAGCGCGGGCGGCGCGGGGAGCGGGCGGGACGCGCCCAGAGACACGCAGAGAAAGGGCAGCGCCGCCGCCTGCTGCCGTCCTCGGCGCGGTTAATCACGCGCTCCCCTCTCGCTGCTGATTTGCAAGAGCAGATTAATCAGAGAGCGCGGCTTGATGAAATTTGCTGTTATTGTGCCCATTTTTAGCAACATCTTTTATTATCTTCATTATTCATTTACAGGGGACCGGCATCAATTATGCAAATGAGTTCACAGACTTTGCAGATTACTTCATTTGCCGCTATTGTTTGTGGAAATTTAATTATTAAATATTATTAAGCTTGCGTTTTCTTCAATTTTCCAAGGCTTAGTTTCATTTGATTTTTCCTCCAGCTGCTCTTCTTTCCTTTCAGTGCCAAAACAGCTCCTCATCAAAGCGGCTCTGGCATGTGAAGACCAAATAAAATCTCCTCAATTTAATAATTTTGATGTTAGTCCCTTGTTCTCAGCTGCTTGCTCAAAGCAATGCAGAGAGGAACGCAGAGCACATTCAATTTAATGAGCAGAAATTGAATTCAAGTTTGTTCGGAATTGACTTCAATTAAGCAGAGTCTTAATGATAAATTAATCTCTTTTCTTTATTCCCTAGAATTTGTTTTTCAAAGTAGGAAATTGGACTACATTGAAAGACCAAATAAAGAATACCAATTTTAACTAGATCATGGAACTGATAGCAAAATTTAATTCTTTATAGTAACGTACTTGGACAAATAGCATTCTTTCTATGGCATGTATTATAATTTATATTCATTGTTACCACTTACACTTCCATGGCATGGATAAAATGGCAGTTGAATTAAATATGGGCCTGTAATAGACTTCAGAGTTTTAATCTTTATTAAGAAACTCTAATTGAATGCATAATTAGCTTTTCAGACTTTAGGAAATTCGGTTTAGTATCTATGTGAACTGAAAACATTGATCAGGAATTTTAAAGCAATCTTTATGAGTTTATTTTTGAGGAGAAATTATCAGGCTGTATATAAAATGTCATTTTCAACTGAATAGCAAGAATCCGAGAGGCAAGGAATTAGGTTCATCCTGTGTTGTTACAGACGTGGAGCCAGGGCTTCCTTGGAACCAGGGCCAACACTGGTAATTTTAAGTTCCTTTTATTAAAACCTCTAATGTTCCCTCAGGCCACCATATCCATTATTCCCGTCCAGACCCTGCTGAAAATCAAACTCACAGCTACTTGGGGATTTTAATGAGGGCGTCCATATTGATTGCATGGTTATACTGTTTGGGTTTGCTGCCACTGTCAAAAATGTACCTGACATTTTTTTTCATCTGAATCATGGATCATCTTTTCTGGAACATGCAGAGCATAATTCTCCATGCTCCAGTCTGCAAAGCACTCTATCTACATATGCCAAATGTTATTATTGCAGTTCCTTCAGGAGTGACCTTAGAAGAGAGGATGTTTGTTCCAAAGAACTTCAAGCTGTTCACTGTGGTATATTCATAGTCACAAATTTAAAATACATCAGTGTGAGAAAATACATTTAGTCTGTGTACTGTTTCACAGAGTGTGTGGGTCCCCTCCCCTCTGCTTCCTGCTCCTTCCATGTGCGCGTTTTATTACTCTTGGCCACTCAGACATGGTGCGTGCAAATTTGACTTTGCCGTGAATTTTAAATTGAATTGCATGTGATGGAGATTATCTTCTTTGTGTGACAGTACAGTATCGTCATTCCTAGTACTTTCCAGGGTCCACCTGCTCTATGTTGGAATTAAAGATTTATAAAATAATAGAATTTTAAAACTGACAGGGTGCTTAAAAATCACCTGGTCCAACTCCCATGTTTTATAGATGAAGAAACTGAGGCCCATAAATGTTATGTAATTTCCCCAAAGCCACGGAGTCAGCCAGAGCCCAAGCCAGGACTAAAACTTGCAGGTTTAACTAACTTCTGGGCCAAAGAGATTCTTTTTTCACTATTCAAGTCTGCTTCCAAGTTGTGTAGTGACATCTTTGAGTAAGTGGAAACTAGTTTAAAAAAGACAGGAATTAATTTATTGTCTTGTTCAAACTGGGGAATATATTGATTAAAGTGCATAAAAGCACACACAAACCCGGTAAGCCTATTTATCTGGAACTTAGACAATTGGGAAGCCGAAATAACGGGATTGCTTTGTGCTCTACTTTAGTGGGAAGGGAACAAATGAAAAGTTAATAAGGTAGTATCAGGGATTTTTTTTTTTTTTTTTAAAACAAAAATCCAGAAAGCTTTATAGTGCGCTGGGCTCTGTGCGTATTAAGTCCTATAT
Source organism: Mirounga leonina (assembly GCF_011800145.1). Lineage (NCBI taxonomy): Eukaryota > Metazoa > Chordata > Mammalia > Carnivora > Phocidae > Mirounga > Mirounga leonina. Next base: position 20,974,679 of record NW_023270447.1, read on the forward strand.
TCTACAATGGGGGTTGACAACATTTTCCATTAGTATTTCCAGCATTTATTTATTCCATCCCCCATGAAGCAGTGGTATCTCAAACCTCCTTCATTTCAATGCAATGTTTCATTTGTTCAACCTTAATGAGCTGTGAGTACTGGGCAATTTGCTAGATGTTGAAAATATGAAGAATGATAAGGCTGTAGGAAGTTACAGTTTAGCTAGTGGGGAAAACAGAAAGGAACCAATAATTATTGTATGAAATAGTAAGCGTTTTAATGTGCACAGAGTGCTGGGGGCACATGGAGGAGGGGCATCTAAAGCAGAATGGGAGGCTTGGGAAAGCCTCTCCCTGCCATGTTTGCTTGAGCCCGACTTCCAAGGGCAAGTCACCAAGGAGAAGAAGGTGTGGGTGATATGAGTTGGGGGCTGGGAGCAAAGGAGGTTTTACCAGGTGGAAGGAAGAGCATGCGGCGCGACAAGGCATGGACTGGAATGAAAGCTGGCTCTAGGTTTGTGCCAGCACATGCCTGGAGATTGAACTACAAAGCAGGGTTAAGACCAGTAAGTGCTTTTTATATTAAGGATCAATCATTTCTTCGTTTAGTCTGGAGGGCGACTGTTTACGCAGCTTCCACAGGAGTACGAATATTCCTGGGACCGTGGTAATCTCATCTGCATCTCTTATTAACTAATATCTTAGTTATTACTTCAGCAGTGATTATTAGCTGTACCAAAAAGCAGGTTAGAGGAATTTGGAGGATGGAAAGGGGGCAGGAAATGGGAGGAGGAAAGAAGAAAAGAATGGACACATTGATGAGGGTGGGCAGGAGGCACTTGAAAGAAACTTTCTATTCACGGCTTTGCCTAGGATCCAGGTAGGTCTCTTTCATCAGCCCTGGCCCTTGGGCCCTTAAAATTATCTGTGCACCTTCTGTCCGTGGACAATGGCTAGAATTTTGCAACTTCTCTCTTGGTAAAGCTGTATAATGAGCATTTGCAGTGAGGATTTGTAATGTCTGTAATGATGATTTTCTAAAAACTTGACACCCAATAAAATTAAAACAGATAAAATCTTACTAAGTCTTGTGAGCGTATTGCATCAAGTTTTTGAGGATCAGTCTCCAACTTACGGTGACTAGGGGTAGTTCAGTTAATTAAAACATTGAGTTAACCAGAGTAGCACATTCCCCCCCCATTCTAATAAATTACCTTCTAAGTACATTTTATTTTCAGATCTATAAAATTGGGTTTCAATCTTCTATGTGAGAAAACTAACATAAATATAAACATACTATACACAAAAGCAGTTCAGATAAAATCAATGACATTTTCTTCCAAATTAAAAGAAAAAAACCTCAGGCAGAATTATATAGAATTATATAATTTCAATAATTTCATCACCATGTGTCGAAAAAAAATTTTTTTTAAGATTTTATTTATTTATTTGTCAGGGAGTGAGAGTGCGCATGAGAGAGTAAGCAGGGGGAGCAGAAGGCAGAGAGAGAAGCAGGTTCCTCACTGAGCAAGGAGCCCGTTGTGGGACTTGATCCCAGGACCCCGGGATCATGACCTGAACCGAAGGCAGATGCTTAACCGACTGAGCCACGCAGGCATCCCTGAAAAAAGTTTTTGAAAAATATTTTAAAGTAGTAGGAATCCAAACAAAAGCTATAAGAGAAGTGATGTCACCATAGTGACATAGTGAAGGTTATATTTTTTATCTACAGTTGATTCAATTTGAAGAGAGCTTTATTTGAAGATCTGCTCAAACTTCAGTTAAGTGTGAAAAGGGTGGGGACTTTGCTCTACATCTCTCAGCTGAACTGAAATAAATAAAATAAATATAGATATTAAAAAAATAAAAAAATACTGGCTAAAATCATTCACAATAGCCAAGATATGGAAATGAACTAAGTGTCCATCAATGGATAGATGGATAAAGAAGACATATATGTATATATACATACATACAGAGAGAGAGAGAGAGAGTCTGAGTGCAAGTACAGTGGACAATTTTTCAGCCTTAAGAAGGAACTCCTGCCATTTGCAAACACATGGATGGACCTGGAGGGCATCATGCTAAGTGAAATAAGCCGGACAGAGAAAGACAAATACTATATGGTATCACTTATATGAGGAATCTAAAAAAAGAAAAGTCAAACTCATAAAAATAGAGTGGCAGAGTGGTTACCTGGGGGTGGTGGGAAATAGGGAGAGGTTGGTATAGGGTACAAATTTTCAGATCTAAAATAAAGTCTGAGGTGCTAACGTAAAACATGGTGACGATAGTTGATAACACTATATTGTATAATTGAAATTTGCTAAGAGAGTAGAACTTAAATGTGCTCAATAACCAACTAACTAAAATAAATAAGGTGATTGGATGTGTTACGTAACTAAAGGATGGGAAATCCATTCACAATGTATACATATATTAAATCACCATGATGTACACTTTAAATATCTTACAATATTATATGTCAATTATACAAATTGTACAATTATATAAAGCTGAAGAAAAATACTGGCTGAGAAAAATTCTATGTCTTTCTAAGGAATGTCTGAGTGCAAGATTATAGGCTTTTTAGATGGCCAGTTAATTCGATAAAATATTAGAACACCAGCTGATAGATGTTATTTCTTCTCTATCTTTCTCCTGAGGAATTTAGCTGTTGTCTCTTCAGGTTTGACCAATACACGTTTTCTGCCTCATCTATCAACTTTACAATCCCAAGTCAATGCACTGGGTTCTCTTGTCCTTGTATCTCTTATAGGTTCCTCTTGAAAACTTGTTTCTCTTGACCTGTCCCCTCAATCTGAGGTAGCATAAGTAATTTTTTGGATTTAGTGTCTCTTTTCTTCCTGTGATAACCCAACTGCTGTGCCATTTATTCTTTTAGAATCAGATAGATTTTCTAATTTACCATATTTTGGTGTTCAACTTAATTCAGTGCAACCAACATTTGTTGAACCTCTCTTTATAAGGCATTATATGAAAAATCTCAGGAGCTACAAAGATGAATAGGATGCTTACTCTGTCCTGAAGCAGTTCATATGTGAGTGGTCCAGATAACAAAGAAGCAAATAATTGGCATCGATGTAATAAATATTATAATGGAGATAGAGACGAGGCTCTGAGGAAAGAGGCCGAAGGATCACTTAAGTAAGAAGGAAGCTTAACCTGAGTCCTAAAGAATCAATTGGAGCTTGTCGAGGTGTAGAGGGCAACCATGGAGTAGAGCAGGCAGAGCATGGGTCTCGTAGCCAGATAACTGGGTTAGAATCTGCTATATGCCTGCTGAGTCAAGCATTTCACCTCTCTGAAACTCAGCATTCAAGAATGAGAATATCCAGCTTGCAGGCCAGGTGGTCACATCATCTGTCAGAGTATCACCATCTGCACACCTGCATTCCTTTCCTGTCTTTAGATCTGGGAGGGAAAAAATCTGGCCTCTGGATAGTGTCCCTCTCCAAGCCCTCCAATGCCCATCCCCTAACTCTTTTCCTTCAATGTGCCTAGGAGAAAAGGCAAGTCTCAGGGTGAGGTCTGCATAGAGGCAGGGACTGGGGAAGGGAGGAAAGCAGAGATATTTGAGACTCGTGTGTGTGTGTGTGTGTGTGTGTGTGTGTGTAGGGGGTTGGTTATTCCTGCTCTTTTGTTTCTTTCTGCCCTAGTTTCCTCACAAAGAAAAATAAGGAATAAATTTGAGAGGAAAAAGTAGAAATCTTTCCTCCTTTCCTTATAATTCCTCCTTGCACCAACCAATTGTTTGCATGCTTAAACTTCCTGGCAAACATTAAGCACTCAGTAAATTTATGATGAGCAAATATTAAAAAAAAAAAAAAAAAAAAAGCTGGGAAAAAAGGCAGATGGAATAAAAGGAATCTAGTTGGAAGAGGCTCTTAGAGCTTTGGCATTTTTTTGAGGGTAAGGATCATGCATTTTATTCCTTACCTCCTTCCTCCCCATCTTTGGCAAAGGCTCATAAGTAGGCATATCTTATGAAAATAAAAAGCATCGAAATTTGGTTTCCTTTTGTACACAGAAAGAGTGATATAAAAGAGTTAACTTTGATTAAAAAATAACAACAGGGAACCCAAATATGCTTACAGTAAACTTCCATGCAATATTGTGACACCGCACTGGGAGAGGGAAGTTGAAGGACGTGCATGGAAATGAGAGAAAAAGGCGGATGGAAGAGACAAAGGCGGAGAGAGAGAGGAAGCCCAAGGAAGCACAGAGAGAAAAATAAACGGGAGAAAAATGAACATGGGATGAGACAGAGGGAAAGGGAGAGGTGGGGGGACAAAGGAGAATATCTTCAAGGGAAAGGGGGAGAGAGTGTATGGAGTCTGCCGTGTGGGAAACATTCTTTTCATACTCAGGGATTTGTTTTTGTGGTGGGCTTCTCAGTGTCGTCACCTCGTCATCTTTCCTCAAAATTCTCATTAACCACTGTTTATAGCTGTTTAACTGCTGCTTACCTTTGGATTTTCAAGGGCTTGACTCATAATGGGCTAGATAATCATAGTAGCTTGTCACGGAAATAATTATTCTCTTGGAGCATTATCTCTGGCACATATCTGGGCCCCGAGAAAAGGCTCTTCATGTTCCTACATTAGGAAGGTGGAGGTTTATTGAGATTGCCTCCTTTCAGGAGCAGGATTTGATTTTTTTCCCCCCAAGATGCCATGGTATCTCATACTTAGGTAAGCATCATTTTCTTTTCTTTTTGTTTTAAAGATTTATTTTATTTATTTGAGAGAGAGAGGGAGGGAGGAAGAGCACGAGCCGGGGGAGGGGCAGAGGGAGAGAGAGAATCTCAAGCAGGCTCCCCACTGAGCGCGGAGCCTGACATGGGGCTGGATCTCAGGACGTGAACGGAAATCAAGAATCAGACACTTAACTGACTGAGCCACCCAGGCGCCCCACCTAAAGCATCATTTTCTTGGTTGCATTTTTGAAAAAGTAAATCGTGCATTGTGTGGTATTTCCTTTTGGGGAAAAGTGTTCTTAAGTCACAGGAAAGCTTAGAACACTATCAAAGTGAGAGCTGGGGATGAGGGCCTTGGCAGGAAAGGTATTTATGGGAGGGTTATCAGTTTTTAGCTTCTTTTTTTAAAATATTCTGTTAAATTAGCAAATAAGCTAAAGTAGAATTGAGAAGGGAAAATAATACTCAAACGTAAAAAAATCTGAACTTCCTGTTTTATGGAGTTTCATGAATTTTTAGGAAATGCCTTGCAAGGGGAGGAACTGTGACTTTACTGCAGCTTTGAAATGTCGGATGAAAACATGGAGATTTTTCTGTTTGTTCTTCTGCTTGTTTCTATTTCCATGAATAGCTTTCTACTTTGGGGACCTTCTCCCACTACAGCTTGTGTGCTGTTTCCGTTGGCTTTTGAATATCGATATCCAAAGATGTTTACTGTCCTTTAATGAAAAAAAAATCTTGTGTTTATTTCTTAGGCGGGGAGGGGAAGGTTGCCAACATGCTGTTTTGGCGCCTGTATTTAAAAAAAGTCACCCTTCTTATTTAGCATCGTCCTTCATAATACAAATCGCAAATAAGGCAGCATGCCAGTGCTGAAAAGTAATTTCAATTAAAATTCCCAGGGCTTTTCAGGGGCGAAACAGGAGTCAGTCTTAACACATTGTCCTTGAATCTGGGCGCAGCTTACCTGGGAAGCTTCAAAGAAGGACATGTAATTTTAGTGTCACCTTTCTGTCCCTCTGCTTCCTCCCACCCCTCAAGCCATAAACAAAGAAATGAGTGCCCTTTCCATAAAAAAAGGAGGTTCGGTGATCGTTTGTGTGGAAAAACAGGTAATGGACTATTAAATAGTTGTTTGTGAAATCACTGCACGGTCTGCTGTTTACTTGTTTCCGCAAAAGTATTTCTGTTTACCCAGTTCTGGATAAAACGTGGATCATGTGACAAGGCCCCAGAGTAAACTGTGTCCCGATAGGATAGATAGATATTTCCTTTGGTCTTCTGGTTCAGGCCTCTGCATTTTCTGTTGTTATGCAAATGAAGGAGGGGACATGTGGATCCAGTATTTTAATCCCCGCAGGTAGGGCTGGTCTGGCATGTTGGAATAGCCTGTCCCAAGGGATCCTTTGCCCCCTGCCCTAAAGTATCTCCCTCAGTACCTTGTCATGTTGTTTAAAGATCACACCCTTCTGCTCTCTTTTATGTTAAGGCTGCTGGTAAAATCAGGAGTTGCTTTGGAGGAGTGACATTAAACTGACATTATTAACATTTTAGATCAAATAAGACTTACATGTATTGAGTGTTTATGAGCCAGGCTCTATGCCAGGGATTTTATCCTTATTATTTACCTTGTTATTCACAAGAATGCTATGAAGCCGGTACTATAATTAACCTCAGGTTGCAGATGAGGAGACAAAGACACATGAGGGTTATTTGCCAAGTCTAAGAATCGACAATCAGAGGAGCTCGGTTTTTTTTTTAAGATTTTATTTATTTATTTGAGAGAGAGAATGAGACAGAGAGAGAGCATGAGATGGAGGATCAGAGGGAGAAGCAGACTCCCCGCCGAGCAGGGAGCCCGATGCGGGACTCGATCCCGGGACTCCAGGATCACGACCTGAGCCGAAGGCAGTCGCTTAACCAACTGAGCCACCCAGGCACCCGAGGAGCTCGTTTTTTACCTAGATTCTCTAATTGCTGAGCCCGAGTTTCTTCTGACTTGGTGTCAGTCAGCAGAGAATGGTGTCCAGAAAAAAGGGAGTATGAGGTTAAACTTTGATGTGGTGAGTCTGGGAGGGTGTTGTCCAGCAGATAAGTGTGTGCATAAAGCGAAGACTAAGGGGAGGGAGGGTAGATGTCCTGAGCTCTTGATCACTGCTGGGGGCTTGGAAGGGAAGGACTTGTGGAAATGAACATGGAAAAAGAGGAGGAGCTAAGGATGCAGAAAGTTAATTTCACAGATTTGCTTGTGGCTAATCTGATGGACTCATTTTCCTAGCTGTCTCCTAGATCCTGAAAATGCAGGACTTCTGCCCTTCTTTCACGTTTGTCAGTTACATGGTTTGCATGTCATTCTGCAGCCATGAGATCTTACGATCCTCATAGGCATTTTGATTCCCTGTACAGCTGAGGAACCCAAGACGCAGAGGTTTGCTGGCCAAACTGAGTAGAACCCACGTTATTGGCTCTGAGCCCAGGACTCTCTCCAGCGCCCCCGCTGGCAGCCTCCCATTTGTTGCCCTGGATTGTCCAGCAGCTCGCTCCTCTTGCTCTCATATAGAACATTGTCATTCTCTGTTCAGTCTCTTTTATTCCTAAGAGATGGTACAAATTATACACTCATTCCTACAATCTCGATTTGGTATTTGGGTTCTGTTAATTCACTGTTATGTGCAGAATGCCTTCAGTGAACACAACAAGCTGCAGAAAATATAATTCTCCCTTAATGTATATTTACTAAGTGTATTTATTATTCATCAGGATGTGCGTTTTAAAATGTGAGTCTAGATTCCCTCACTTTTAATCCCAAACAAATGTTAAAAGATTTATTTTTATAATAATCCCAGAATGAGAGCTAAGTAAGCCTCCCTGAACACGGTTTGCCAAGTAGTGGATGTTAGCTCTATATCCACACTAGATGCTCGATCTGCGCTTGCTATCGTCTAATACCATTTCTGGTGGTGATGCACAGAAGTGTACTAGTACACCAGGGCCCGTCAATGGCTGCAATTTGTTGGCACGGACTCTAGGGAAGAAGTACTGCAAGGGAAAATGTTAAAGTCGCCGCCTTTCTTTGCATCTATCTATAGATAAATATGGTGGGAGAAATAAAGGCAGATGGATGAAGAAAAGGGAATATGTGGGCCAAGAGATAAGAAAATGCACAAAAATAAACTTCAAAGACCTCAAGGTGCTATCAACATGCAAGTGTTTGAATAGCATATAAAGAATTTAACATGAATGCATTAAGCATCCGGAATGAATAATTCCTCCTTGCCCATCTTACAAGAAGAGCAGGCTCTGGGGTGCAGGTGCTGGTCTAAGGTTAGTACAGCAGAGGATTCCGAGCTTTAGTCAAAGGCCGGCGTACATGACAACACAGTGTTGTGATTGCTCTTCTCTCTTTAGCTACGTTTGGAGTCCATTTGAACAGGGATCTTCAGCTGACTTGGGTAAGAGTCTTTACGCATTAGTGGTCTTTACAATTCTAAATGGCATCTATCTCACACAGTCCTCAAGATCAAGGAGTTTTCTGGTTATCAGTTGGAGAATCTTTTCTTATTTGTAAGTACTAGTGAAGAGCTTCATTTCCACCCCAATTTGTGTGTGTGTGTGTGTGTGTGTGTGTGAACTCGTGATACCCACAATACATTAATAATCAAAGTTGAAACACGTGTCAAAATAGTTCAGTTAAAAAAAGTTCAGTTGAAGATGTCATTCAGTATAAATCTTGGAATGTTTTCTTCTTTGAGGTTGAGCATCACTACATGTAAAACACCAGCACAGATAGTTGTACAGCTAGAGTTATAAACATACTAAGAAGAGGAGTTAATAAGGGAGTGATGCTATAGTTTTATCCGGCAATTCTTATTTTCTTACGTTGGATGGAGTCAATGAAGCTAAAGCAGACACTGATCCCTATGGTTTTGAATATACTTTCAAAAGAGTAGAGGTAAAGATCGAGGGAAGGGCATTCTCTTGTCCAAAAGACAGATGCAGAGTCCTCTAAACCTCATTCTGTGATAAATTCCTCAAATAAAATTTCAATACAGAAAAATAATTTGGGGAAATATTTACATTTCATGAAAACGTTATAGTGTACAGTACAGAGAGGGAAACTGTACATGGTTTCTACCTACATTTCTAATGGAATCCCATCATGTGAATAATGCTGGTATGCCAGTTAGATAATCATTAAGGTTAAAGAAGAGTCGGATTCATCCAAAGAATCACTTTTACTCATGTGATATAACAATTTGACAAAAACAAGTAAGTTTTAAAGAAATAATAGAAAATAGCCACTTTATAAAATTAGAAGGAAAAAATGACAGCAAATCAAATCAGCTATTTGTACTATGGTTAATCTTTAGCCTCCGTCTCAAGCCTCTGTGTTCAATGCCACTGTTGCTTCTTCTCTCAAAGATTTCCTGTTGACCAATGCTTTCCGAGTTAGCTCATCCTACTTGGAACAAAACCATCCTCCTCGCTGTGAGATACTAAGTGACATGCCCTCTAAATTCTTGCCATAGCCTTTAGCATTTGATAAGTGAATTAAATAGAAATAATTGGGCATCTTTTGCTGAACTTGATGCCTGTAATAAATGTCACTGGTATCATACAAAACAATTTATAAATTATTTTGAAAAGAATCATTTCAACTACAGAGCAGGCAGTGAAGGAGACAAATGGGAAGGATTTGCGAGAGGGCATCTCTATAATGACATCATAAGAGCCAAGAGAATTTCAGTAGCAATTCTATTCATGCCACAAAGAGGAAAAAAACAAGTAATTGGCTCAGTGGTTCTAGGATTTTTTAATCCTGTTTTATTTTGTTTTTATTTTTGTTTTGTTTTACTTTTTTTTCTTACCCTTTATTGGGTGATTAGAAAGAAAATAAAGGGAGTTGATGGTACAGAGACTTCAAATCAGCTTACAAATTAGTGTTGCTTGTGTGAATTTATGTTACCTACCCACTAAGTTTCATGAAACCCCTTTGCTAACCAACAGAATGGTCTGGGACAAGATAACTTGGATTTTTACAATGCTTTGTTTCAAAATCGTGCAGACGTGGAAATTACAATGGTTAGCATGGCATGCTACACCAAACAGGTTTTACATTTTTAGTAAAATTTCCAAATGAGCATCGTATCACTGAAATGTTATCAAAGGTTATGTTTAGTCCATGAGACGGGCTCAAAAACAGTGAAGTTTTTCTCTCATGCAAATTCCCAAGATGAGAAAAAATTTAAAAAGCAAATTAAGTGGAGAGAAGTAAATGAGGTATTATTTCTCCAAAGTTGTTTTATTGCCAGGAAAATATCTTCAGGAGATGGACTGAATAGGAAAAGACTTTTGTAGTGAGCATCTGAGCCACAGCAGATTTGTGGGTATTATTGGCTTTTTCAGACATCAAAAGCAAGCCGTGTGAAAGATGATGGAGGTGCTCGAACAGGAATGGGGAATGAAAATGAGCAAATAGAAGATCATGCTCAATAAAAACACAAAATGATAATCAGAATAAATGAGACTATCAGTGCACAAGTAGAAGAAAATCAACTAGGAACATCTGTTCAGGTGAGTCTGAAATTAAGAGAATAATCAGGCTCTGGTCGTGTGCATTTGGAAAAAGTCTATGAAAGATATGATGAGTAGCATCTCATCCTTCGCCCATGTGGAATAATTGTATACTACCTTTGTACTTTCATTGAAATTGGGTTTTGTGGCTGTGGATGTTATACCTTCCAAGAAACAGGTTTGCAGCAAAAATGCAATTGGATGCACATTGCAGATTAAGAAAATTTTAATGGTGAAATGAAAATTTCTTAGAGAAATATGCAAAGATATAGTAGTTATGAAAAACATTTCTAAGCAAGCCTCCAAATGAATGAAATCACAATAGTGTCAGGCCACAAAAAATCTTTGGAGAAATGACATACGTGTAACACAGAGAATGTTAAAATCAAATATATTGACTTCCGGTTCTGGAAAAGACAGGACACACACACACTTCTTTCTATGCCTCTTGCTAAATACTGTTAAAAAACTCTGGATATTTCATATAAAACAAACATGAGAACATTCTGAAAGATGGACAGAAGAAGGCAGACCAGTTAGGGACCTTTGGATGGAGGAACAACATGGCAATGAGCCCTGGGTTTTATTTTGACCACATATAACCCACACTGGGTGCTGGAGAAGCCAGCAACCTAGAAATGCCAAAATTGCAAGCAAACACGTAAATAAGCCCCAGTAAATGCCTGATTTGCTCTCTAGCCAGAGGAGCAGGGAAGGTCAGCCTAGCAAGACAAAAAGACTCTTAAAAGATACTCCTCCACCCTACTCCAGCCAAACACTGTGGGGAAAAAAAATGATGGACTGACTCCCACCCTTGTCAACAGAGGCTGAATGGGGAGCCTGGACTTCCACCCTCACCTGGAGGTAATGAGACATCTCTCTCACTTCTCACTGAAGTGTCAGAGAGGCTGAATAGGAATCTGGAACTTGTGCCTCCTCCCAGAGATTGTGAGCCACCCTCAACCATATTGTCCATATGTGGAACAGTGATGAGGCACCTCTCCCTCTCCCAGCCAGGGTGATGTCAGTGGAGGCCTAGGAGGGAGCCTGAACTTCTACTCCCAACAGAAATGAGGCAGCTCCCCCTTCCCCAGCCACTGCTGTGTCAGAGGAGACCTGCCAAACAGAAGACTTAATTAAGATCCAAAGTCTCATAACATAATACCCACAATGTCCAGAATACAATGAAAAAAATCAGTGTCATATCAAGAACGAGGAAAATCTCAACTTGAATGAGAGAAGACAATAGAGGCTAATACAGGGATGGCGTAGGTGTTGGAATTACCTGACGAAAATTTTAAAGCAGCCATCATAAAATGCTTCAACAAGCAACTATGAACACACTTGAAACAAAGGAAGAAATGGAAAGTATCAGCAAACGAATAGGCTATGAAGAAGAATGGAACGGAAGTGCTAGAACTGAAAAATACAATAACCAAAACTAAAAACTTACTGGATAGGCTCAACAGTGGAATGGAGAGGACAGAAGAATCAACGAACTTGAAAATAGAACAATAGAAATCACTCGATCTGAACAACAGAAAGAAAATAGATGAAAAAATAATGAACAGAGCCTCAGGGACCTATGGAACCATCACAAAAGATCTGACAATGATATCAACTAAGTCCCAGAAGGAGCAGAGGAAAATCATGGGGCTCAAAACATATTCAAAGAAATAACAGCTGAAAAATTTTCAAGTTTGGCAAAAGAAACCTACAGATTTAAGAAAACTGAGTTAATCTCAAACAGTATAAATCCAAAGAAATCCGCGCCAAGACACATCAGAGGTAGCCTCAATGAGCGGATTGCTTTAGTGTTCCTAAGCTTGCAGAGGCACATGAGCCCATGCACAATATCCTTCAGGGACTTCATAAGCTGGAAATACTAACTGCTTCACAGGCAAATTTCTGAATTGTCTTATTCTCCCTCCCCCAGTTGTTAATCTTGTAAAATAGTACGTAATTTGTATTGATCACATTCACACAGATACATGTTTATAAATGACTTTTTAAATAAAAGGAACTACTTAAAAAAGACAAAACCAAAACATCAAATAAATCATATTAAATTATTTTTTAGCTCCTATTATGTGCAAGGCATTGCAATTGCTCTCACCTGAATGTTTGGTCCACCATTTGGGGGGAAATAGATCAGGAAGTGAATACTGCTGGTGTTTTATACTAGAAGCCTCATGTTGTGAAGAAGAAAGTGGATAGAAAGAACAGAATTGAGAGAGGTTCATAATTTCAAATTTTGCCCAGCTGTTGTGACCGAAAATTCCTGCTACTGAATATGATCACTGCAGGAAATTCTATGTGAAAAATAAGGTAACTAGTACACAAGACTCTGAAAAAATCACCGGTAAATATTTGGTGAATGAATAAATAAAGAAAAAAACAAATGACACATTTAGACCTAAGGATTTAATTTTTTTGACAATATAACTGTGAAAAAGTCTCGCCCACTGTGCAGAAGTACTTATTAGTCTTGTGTCTTCTGTTTAAGTATGTATGTGTGTTTTGTTTAAAAAAGCCTTTCCTGTCCTAAGGTAATACACCTTTTCTTCTATATTTTCCCTTAGTTGAGCGTTTCGATTACATACTCGCCCAGTTTCAGAGTAAATCTTAACTAGCGACTTTCAAAGACCTCACAGAGAACTTTCAGAGTACCACGCAGTGGGTAAGTCTTTGAGTGACCACAGTCTATCTACCAATGTGATTTTCTCAAGCCATTGTGGTGAATAGAAATTGCAATAATGCTAATTTACATTGCAGAGTGTTCTCTAAGATGTGCTCTGAAGAATATTAGTTGTGTGGGTTATTAACAAATATTACTCAAAACAGTATGTGAAATAACGAGATTAAAAAATGAAGCCCATGTATTAATGTAGAAATATCACCTATAATAGAGTAGCTTTAAACTCTCTGCCATAACCATACATCAGAAGCTCTTAGGTACTTGTAAAAAACAGATTTATTGTCCTCACCCCACGAGTGTATGCTCACCTCAAGGATGAGTCCAGATCTGGTTGCTGAATGTGTGGGGATGGGGGATGGGATTGTATGTACATTTTGATAATGCTCTCTGGGTGATTCTGAAATATTTCTACCACTCTCTACCAACCTCCTCTCTAATTTTGAGAATCACAGGGTTAGTGTGTTCATGCCAGTGATTCTCCAACATGGAAAAGGTTTTCCCAAACTCGGTGAGCTCAGAACCCCATTTTCATGCAGAGCTGGGCCCAATAGATGGTAAACATTATTTGGGAGACTCATACTCATACTCATTATTTGGGAGACTCATTTCACCATTGACAAAGTCTTGCTTGTATCTGAGTTTATTTGATTCTTACTATCCCTGTGATACAAACATTTTTATCTCCATGTTAAAAACAAGGAAACTAAGAAGTGAGGGGGGCTAGGACTCAAATGTAAATCTTTGAAATTTAAGTCTGGATCTCCTTCAATGGCCAAATCTCAGACTGAGCTGAGCTATTAGCACAAAGTTGGTTATGTGGGAATCAACAGTGTTAAAGAGACTTTCAAGATTTTATTTATTTGAGAAAGAGAGAGAGAGAGTGCATGAGCAGGGGGAGGGGCAAAGGGAGAGGGAGAAGCAGGCTCCCCGCTGAGCAGGGAGCCCGATGCAGGGCTCCACGCAGGGCTCCACGTGGTGCTCAGTCCCAGGACCCAGAGATCATGACCTGAGCGGAAGGCAGATGCTTAACCGACTGAGCCACACAGGCACCCCAATAGTGTTAAGAGACTTTAAACCCACCTCTTCAAGATTTTCATGAAGTTAAAACTCCATGAGTGCTATGGAGAAAAATAATATAAAAGATCTACTAGAAAGGTTTAGTTTAAGTATTACAAAGCCCTATGTCAACATGAACTCTATAAAAATTCATGGTTCTCTTCTCAATAATTCAGATCTGTTTTTGAAAGTGTGTATTTATATATAAAAAAGAGAGGAACTCTAAAGCTGGCATAATACTGTCAGCTGTTGGCCATATGGAAAAATTTAAATTGTCATAGAAGCTGGCCAGTTATAAAATGTTTTAGATAGATTTTTTTTTAAAATCACATTTTAAGCATTTGAGCAATATGCTCAAAAATACATTGGTGAACTGCAGTAGCATTGCTTTGGCTATAATTTCCATGGTCCTTCCACATGCAATTATTTTTTTAATCTGACCTGTGTAACAGGCAATGAAATATGTTTTTGATGGGGATAAAGATGTTCAAATGGAAAATTTTCCAAAAATACATTTCTTAGCTTTCATCTATAGATACCTGTGTGTAGTATTAACTGGATGTAGTTAGTTATCATTATTAGGTATCATTTATTGAACATCTACTATGTGCAAGGCCCTATGCCAAGCCCTACAATGCAGATGGTATTCTATACATAAAGGGACAGGATAAGAAAATTGTGTTCGAACTTAATTTCAAACCTAGCTTTGTCTGGTTTCAATTTTTTTTTTTTTTTGCATTTAGCTTTTAAATTTATATCTTTAAAATCACCTTACTTCAAAAGCAAATGTCTTTTCATTGTAGAAGATTTGGAAAATATTGAAAAAATAGCAACAACCAAATGTTGAAAATACGTATCACCTGTAGTCTCACCACCAAGAAATGACTACCATTAGTATTTTGAAGTATTTTCTATTCTTTTTTTTATGAATATGCATATTAAACTCTTTTTTTTAAAAAGGGGATCATGCAGTTTTGTGGCTTTCTTTTTAATTAATAGTATTTTCAGAATATCTTTTTCATGTTATTGAATACTCTGATAATTTTTAATAGCTGCATAGTGTTTCATTTATGGGTGTTCCATAATTTAATTAATCACTCCATTACGTTTAGACACATACATCATTTCAATTTTTTATTATTATCAACTCTATTATCTTTGTCAATAAACATTTGTGCCCATATCTGAGTATTTTCATAGAATGAAGCGGTAAAAATAGACTTTTGGGGATTAAGGCTTATAATGTATATTATTAATTATCATCCAAAAATCCAAAGAAGTATCAATTTACATTTGTACCAGCAGTCGATGATAGCTCCTCTTTTATTTTCCTATATTTATGCTAACACTGGATATTTAAAAAAATTTATTTTTTAAGCTCACAATTATTCTATGCTGCCTCTCTGTGCATTCAAATTTCAGGTCTTTACATGAAACGTTCTAGATAGTTATCAGTCATCCTGAATTCATTTATTAATTTACTATTAAGTCATTTATTTATTTAGTGTGTCTGTGATGAACCCATTTTATGTGCCAGACTCTGTTTTAGGTGCTGGGGATTGAATGAATGAAACAAACGTCCTACTTGCATACAGAGTACATTCTAGCAGGCTAATTCTGCTGAAGAATCACTACTAGTAATATAAAACAGCAAATATTTAATATTTCGGCATGTCCCTGTCACACACCATATCATACTTACTTTAAACATCGTCTTACTAGGCAGAGAGATTCATAGCCAAGTCTAAGGTATACAAATGTATAAAACTAGTGTGATAAAATAGATTATCCTTTGAGTTTAATATCAGATTATTAAGAAATGACAAGTCATATTAGCAACAGGTTTCACACATGTTTAGTGGCTTTATAACATGCTATTCAGCGTTACAAGTTATTTGGTACATTAGGTGTGCAAGTTTAGTTAAATATACAGAATTAACAGGACATTCTAGGCTCTTGCAAAAAGGCAACTTTTGGGGATGGGAAGGAAATAAACAGAAAGTGTCTTAGGAAAAAAGAGAGAAAGGATTCATGAACTTTATGACCTCCTAGTGCTACACGTCGGAATGTCTCTAACTGGATCAAACCATTTATTATAAATAGCACCCTGGCATGAGAAGAAATCAGGGTATGAGAATGCCATGGTCTTAGGCTCATGTTGTTTGGCTCAACTAAATGTTTTGAATTCTACTTTTAAAATATCTTTGTGACTAAAATCACATAGCTAAAAGGGACAGCGACACTGTATGTTCTTTTTTCTCTAATATGGAAAAAAAGAAATTGTCGTAGACAGACCTCTCTTATAATTTGTTTTCTTGTCATTTAAAAAAATTTACTTTTGAAAAACTTTGTTTTTAGAGTAAGAATTAGTTTGTTTTAGGGAAAGATATCTAACTTGAAGGAAATGTTCCAATGTATTTGCTACCTTAAAATGCAAAACATGTTTAGCCCTGTTTTCCTACTTTCCTCTACATGTTTGATAAATGCTAGATGGTAAAGTGATGTATTAACTTGGGACCGTATTTTCTATCCCAATGATTTGGCTTCACTCACCAAACATACTGTACACCAGATTTTACAAACCACAGGAAAACTGGCACAAATTTTGAGTATTTTGCTTTATAAAATGAGACACTGTATTTACTAAAGTTTAAAAAATGTTTTTTGATATTGTTTCAATAAATCTTTGGCCTTGAAACAAATGCAAATAAAATGTTTAAGCTTTAAGCGTTTGCTATAAGTAAAATTTGTGATGCCTTTCAAATAATCAGAGAGAATGCGGAGATGGAATTCAATTACAGCCCAGTTATGTCTTTAAAATTTCCAATGCAAAAACTGTGGAAGTCTTGTTTGAATTTAGAAAACATTATTGAAGTATTTGGTTTATAGATAGGAGTTACGAAAAGATAAGATACAATTCCAGTGTTACATTTATGTTTTGAAGACATATCTAATCTGTAGTGGCATGAGAAATGTAGTAGAGGTACATGTTGCTGAAAATCACTGTAGCATCACACTTAAACACTTAGAAACCAAGGCAGTTAATATAATTTATATATACATAAACTGAATTATATCTATACCAGAGACTTCTTGGATAGAAACACTTTTACCCAGTATTTTAATCAAGTATGCTATCATTTCTGCTCCATTCGATGCATGCAGCACACAAATTTGTTGATATGTGTTTCACTTAATGGATGTAATATGTATAATGTGCTATTAATGTCTATTAGAAATACATATAATAGTGAGGAAGCACTTTAATCAGAAATAGTTGCTATTTCTTGAAATCAGAAAGATCACAATAACAGTGAGGTAGGTTTGTTCTATTTTTTAAAGCGATAGTGCTCTTGTTCTGAATTGAAATAGTAATGCACTCATTCTTATTCTGCATAAATTTGCATGACTAATTCCCAAAGCTCTAATTTGAAGTAAGTAAAATAAAAGGATACAAACCTCTTCTAGCTGTATGCATACCCTGATATTTAGAGAAAGAACTCATAACAGATTTTTTTTTAAAAGATTTATTTATTTATTTTAGAGATGGGGGAGGGGCAGAGGGAAGGGGAAAGAGAGAGAGAAAAAAATCTCAAGCAGACTCCCCACTGACCGTGGAGTCCGATGCAGGGTTCAGTCACACAACCCTGAAATCATGACCTGAGACGAAATCAAAAGCCAGTAGCTTAACTGACTGAGCCACCCAGGTGCCCCATAATAGACTTTTTTTTTTTTTAAGATTTTTATTTATTTGACAGAGAGAGAGGGAGAGAGCACAAAACAGGGGGAACGGCAGGCAGAGGGAGAGGGAGACGCAGGCTCCCCACAGAGGGAGCCTGATGTGGGGCTCGATCCCAGAACCCTGGGATCATGACCTGAGCCAAAGGCAGACACTTAACCAACTGAGCCACTCAGATGTCCCCATAACAGACTTTTTAAAGAATTAATTTGATTACCTTTCATGTCAAGGGATGAGAGAATAAAAATAGGAAAAGAGTGGGTGAGAGCAAGAGTGAGTGAGGGAGAGGGAAAGCACAAGTGTGCTTATTAATGAATGTGTGTGTGTGTGTTTAACAGCTAGTAAGATATAATTCACATATCATATAATTCACCCTTTTAAAGTGTGCAATGCAATGGCTTTTAGTCTACCACAGTTGTGCAACAATCACACTAATTTTATAACCTTTTGTGGTCACTCTCCATCCCCTACTCCTCCCAGATCCTGGTAACCACTAATCTACTTTCTGTCTCTATAAACTTTAGTATATTTTCAGGGCAATATCCAATTTCATTTCATAGCAATCGGGTCTAAATGTTATGTTTTGTGTTTCATGATTGATTATATTGATCCTATTATGTTTTGGAAATTTAATTTTAAGTGGAATTCCAGCTTTCTGATGTTCATGAAAGCGGGAAAATTTCAAATAAGCATCTAAAACTATTAATAATTATGTTGAAAAGGGCCAACTATGTTGCTTAATTAAATAGGATGGGGCTTAGATGAACCATGAGAGACGATGGACTCTGAAAAACAAACTGAGGGTTCTGGGGGTGGGAGGATGGGTTAGCCTAGTGATGGGTATTAAAGAGGGCACATTCTGCATGGAACACTGGGTGTTATGCACAAACAATGAATCATGGAACACTACATCAAAAACTAATGATGTAAGGTATGGTGATTAACATAACAATAAAAAAATTTTTAAAAAAAGAAGAAAGAGAAAATAAATAAATAAATAGGATGGGGCTCAGTTCAAGCAGTTGATTTCTTATGTTTACTCCTAGCCTCAGCTGAACCTAGGGAATGACAATATTAAGGAGGAAAGAAAGGCCAATTCTCAAATTTCCCATGATGTAGATTAAATTGTTATTGGAAATTTGTAGCTGTTTGTAATTTTGTCAATCACAAATTATTATCCCCTCTCCCAATCACAATAATCATGCAAAAACTTCAGGGGAAAAGATGATCAGGCTCTCAAGGGTTTTACAATCTAGGTGAATCTGATCTTACTTTCATTCTTTAAGCACATTTTCCTAAGAATTAAAAACAATCTTTAAAAAATTAACACCACTGATAACTCTATTGCTCTGAATCTCCTCAACGTTTATTTCTATCTGTATCTGCAACCAAGTCAGGGGGTAAGGAGTTGCTTCTCTATTTCTCTGTTGTCTGTGTTCTTAGAAACTGCATTCATATTTTTCAAACATTTTATTATAAAATAAAATGCAAGTACAAGACTCACCAGACACCAAAACACCAAAATATGTAGCTAGTAAATTGTTATAAAGTGAAAACCATTGTGACCACCATCTGAGACAAGAAATAGAACTTTCCAGTCACCCTAGTGCCTCATCACAGTCTCTTCTCCCAGAAGTAGGAATCCTGACTTCTATAGTCATCGCTTCTAGAAACTACTTTATGGTTTGCTCACTTTCCTAGGCACTATAGGTTAGTCTTGCATATTAAAAAAAAATTGATGTCTTTTAAGTCTCTTTTAATTTTACAATTAAAATTTGACAATTAACCTTTCTTTAATTTATAATTTATCTATCAAAAAACCCTGGGCATTTGCTGAGTTTCCCACAGTCTGGATTTTTCTGATTCTACATTCATGAAGCAGTCTACATGTTCCTCTGTCCTCTCTGCATTTTTTGAACAATGGCAGCTGGATCCAGAGGCTGGATGAGATGTAGTTTTAATTGTTAAGCAGTATTATAGGTGGTATTTATGTATTTTTTTTCATCAGGAGGCGCATGTTATCTGGTTTTTGCTTTTTTGTTGTTTTTAACTGTCACTGATGCTCAACACCTGGGTCTATTAATTCGAGCATTGTAAAATGGTGATATTCTATCAAGTTGTTTTTATTTATTAGCTATAATAATTTTTTAAGAAGATACTTTTCCTTATCTATTATCTATAATCGGGGCGCCTGGGTAGCTCAGTCGGTTAAGTGTCTGCCTTCAGCTCAGGTCATGATCCCGGGGTCCTGGGATCGAGTCCCACATCGGGCTCCTTGCTCAGCAGGGATTCTGCTTCTCCCTCTGCCTGCCGCTCCCCCTGTTTGTGCTCACTCACTCTGACAAATAAATAAAATCTTTTAAGAAATAAAAAAAATTATCTTTAATCTCTTCATATAGATCACATAGGAAAGACAAGACTAATTCTTCATATTTTCCTTTTATTTGTTTGGTGTTCAAGACAATGAATTGATTTCTTGTCATTTACTGAAGAGATTAAACTTTTTAGTTCATAACATTTTTCTGAATTCATGGATTTAAGCATAGTTTATAGATTTCAATCCATTGTAATCTTATTAAATAAAGCTCATTTTTTCCTATCTTTGAACCATTGGCTTCTCCCCTTAAGTTGTCTCCTGAGTTATATACACATATCACCCTGTAGTCTGATCATTTCCTTGCTACATGGTATAAACATGTTCCAAGCCAACTTCGTACATTTACTATCCTTGACCCAAATGAAGTTAGCCATGTCTCTAAACAGTCATAGTTTCATTTAAAGGAAAATTGTATGCTGAGGCTAACGTCTGGGCTCCAGTGGTATTCATTGATTCTGGGTTGATGCAGATTTATAATCTTACAATTCTGGAAGTCAGAAGTACAAAATGGATCTCACTGGGCTATTATCAAGGAGGGATTCTCTGGGAGAGAATCTGTTTTCTTGCTCATTCCAGTTCCTATAGGCTACCTGCATTCCTTGGCATGTGGCTCCCTTTCTCCATGTTCACAGTGAGGCAGGTTGAGTCCTTTTCACATTTACTCTGATCTCCTCGCCTCTTTCTTCCACGTTTAAGGACCACTGTGTTTGCATTGAACCCACCTGGAAAATCCACGCTAATCTCCCTATCTTAGGTCAGCTGATTAGCAACATTAATTGCATCTGAACTCTTAATTCTCCCTTTGCCATGTAATGTAACATATTCCCAACTTCCAAGAATTAGGACATCCCTGGGGAGGGGACATTATTCTGCCTATCATATGATTTATTATTATTTTTTTTTTATTAAAAATTTTTAAGGATTTTATTTATTTATTTATTTGAGGGGAGGGGGGAGGAGCAGAGAGAGAGGGACAACACAAGGAGATACTGCACTGAGTGTGAACTCAACATGGGGCTCAATCTCAGGACCCGGAGATCACGACCTGAACTGAAACCAAGTCAGAACTGACTGAGCCACCCAGGCGCCCCTATCATATGATCTTAGTCTATCTACTACAAGAGTGGTCAGGGAAGTTTTGTTTTACTTTTGTTTTTGTTTTTGTTTTTTTTAAGATTTTATTTATTATTTATTTGAGAGAGAGAGAGAGTGAGCACGAGAGGGGGGAGCGGGAGAGGGAGAAGCAGACTCCCTGCTAAGCAGGGAGCCTGATGCGGGACTCGATCCCAGGACTCCAGGATCATGACCTGAGCTGAAGGCAGTCACCCAACCAACTGAGCCACCCAGGCGCCCTGCTTTTGGTTTTTTGAGGGATTGACATTTACATTGAAGCTTGTGGAATGCATGGGGATAAGCTGGGTGAAAACAGAGATCAGGTGAGGATGCAGGACAGCAAGTGGGAAGCTGTGGCAGTCATTCAGATGGGAAATGACGAGGGCTTAGACGAAAATGGTGGCTGTGGAACATCAGATAAATGGATAGATTCAAGATAGCAATAATCCACTTTCAAGCACTGAAATGTGACCTCGTGATCTTCAGTTAGCTGTTGTTTTGTTTTGATGTTGTTGGAGTATTCACTTTTCTGCTCTTGTTTCTAAGGGCATCTATGAAGTGTTCTTGTTTTAGAGACTCTGAAAGCTAATCCTAGAAGAATCAAATAGAATCTTCACCA
Organism: Mirounga leonina; assembly: GCF_011800145.1. Taxonomy (NCBI): domain Eukaryota; kingdom Metazoa; phylum Chordata; class Mammalia; order Carnivora; family Phocidae; genus Mirounga; species Mirounga leonina. The sequence continues at coordinate 20,996,555 of NW_023270447.1, forward strand.
AAGGAGTTATTTCAGGCCTTTCTGAATGTAGTTAGGGACATGGATTTCAAATTATGTGTATGTCTCACTTCCAGTGGCCATGGGATGCACAGCTTGGCATCTGATGCTAAGGGACTTCAGAAGATTTGGCTCTATGACTTGATGGCTACATTTCTATATCGAGTAGTTTTGGTTTTCTTTGGTCAACCTGTGATGACCTCTATATGACAAATCTTTAAAGGGCCCAATTCACAGCTTAGTTGCCAATTGGTGTATTTTGGGTCTAGAGGTGTTTATTTTTATTTTATTTTATTTTATTTTTTAAAGATTTTTTTATTTATTTGACAGAGAGAGACACAGTGATAGAGGGAACACAAGCAGGGGGAGTGGAAGAGGGAGAATCAGGCCTCCCGCTGAGCAGGGAGCCCGATGCGGGGCTCGATCCCAGGATCCTGAGATCATGACCTGAGCTGAAGGCAGACGCTCAATGACTGGGCCACCCGGGCGCCCCAGGTCTAGAGGTGTTTAAAACTGAATACCGGGGACTTAGAGAACAAGACTTTTTTTTTTTTTCCTAGTCTAGAGGTATTTTGATTGGGTCTTTCCTCATATGTGAATTTCTATATATTTAATTATGTGTCCAAGGCTCTGGTTGCACCCTCAGTGATTTTCTCCTATGTCTGGGCTTGTGTGATACATTGGTAGAACCTGTGGCACTTTGTGTTTATTTGTATGAAGGACAGAGATTTATAAGCCACTTCTGTTAGAAATAGAGTGGAGTCAGAAGAATGAGGGAACTGGGAAGGAGAGCATGCAGTTCTTAGAGGAAAGGAGTAGATCAGTTTTCTGCAAAGACTCTAAACCATGAAGGCAGAAGTAGTGTTGGAGGCCCAGATGACAGAATGATGGAGGGGTGCATTCTGTCCATTTCTGCGAAAGCCTAGGGAGGTTTCATGTAGTGAGGCTTGAAGATAATGCAGCCTCACTTTAACCCTGTGGCCTTTGCAGTTTGGGTTATAGGAATATAAATAGGAGACAGCATCCCAGGCAGGGAAGCTTTATTTTTTAATGATGGCACTGGTAGCAATGTAGGGGAAAATTTCCCTCAAGTGACATCCTGAGCAGTAGAAACCTAGAAGCAGGGGATTGGGGTGGGGGGGCGATGAGGCACACTGTAAGTATAAGACATGGTATTTGGAAGAACATGTGGGACACCCCCCAGCACTCCCTGAGATAGTTTGAGGAGACTGATTGGAGGCTGAGTTTCAGCAATGTGCAAAGGTGACAGTGAAATTTGGGTTGTTGCTCTTTAGGTAACCTCATTGTTATCAGCAGTTTGGAGAGGATTGATGGAAACTTTGGATGAAAATTGTTACATGTTGTCTCTTCTCATTCAGAACAAAGGGTCTAACATTCTTTTGGATGCATCATGGCTGGAGCAGATTTGGAGAATAATTTGCACTGTTAGTTTGATGCCTGACATAAGGCTAAGATTACCCGGATATTTGAGGAGTTGTGTTCTTAAATTCAGAGGTGGTTGGAATATCCACAGCTTGAGACCTGCTTTGTTTGGGAAAGCAGAGGAAGGCAATTCTGATCCTCTAAGGTTTCTAGATGTAACATGTTATCAAAAGAGTAGTGCCATACTCAGGTTACATTTCAGAGCTCTAGCAGAACATTGGAGCTTCATATATACTGTCCTTTTAATTTACACAACAGCTGCAAAGTAGGTGTTATGTCATTTTCAGATGTGGGAACTGAAGTTCAGAAATATTTAAAGGTCTTGCTAAAAGTTACATAACCATTAAGACATGATTCAAACAGGTCTCTGACTCCTTCCGTTATTCCCTGTTGCTTCCTCTTTAAGGTAGATGGACAGTGATAGAACAATGCAGAAAATGACCCTTTCAGGTCTGGTTCTGGTGTTCTTCATGTTTTGTAAGACTTGCATTAGGAAACAAATAGAATTAAAAATCTCTCTCTTTCCTCCTCTCATCTTTGTTGGAATTAGTACTTCTCCTTGGTAGGGTCAATGTCTTCATTAGATACTGAACCAAACACTTCTGGTGCAATCATTGCAAATGATTTGGAAACAGTGGTTTCTTTGGCCTTTTTTAAAATAGAGCCTACTTTTAACAGGACAGCTACTGAAATTTTGGGGTTTATTTGTTATAGCAACTAGCATTATGCCAATTTAAATGCCTCTCCTTTAATCATGCATTTAATTTTGGTTCTTTTGGCTATAAAAAACAGATGTCTACTTAGGCTGACTGAAGAAAAAGACTTTTTCCTTTGTGGATTGAAATCATAACAGGAAAGCCCTGTTGTTTCTCTTGTAGCATCTCTACTTCCAGTTGAGCAATTAAATGTACCCTTCTTGGCTGACCAACACTTCTCACTTTATACCTCGTCTGCTCTCTCATGTCATTAGCTTCTAAGTGGCTTTGGCCTGCCATGGATCTTACCCAATCTCATGAATATTTTCACATGCAGCTTTATTTCTAACTAATCATTTTTTTAAATCTTCTTCAAAATGGAATCTCATTTGTCTAGTTTATTTTTTCAGTCCATGTGCACCATTGGTCTTTGTCTAGCCTATGGATTTGTTTTTTTAAAGATTTTATATATTTATTTAGGGGTGCCTGGGTGGCTCAGTTGTTAAGCATCTGCCTTCAGCTCAGGTCATGATCCCAGGATCCTGGGATCGAGCCCCACATCGGGCTGTCTGCCCAGCTGGAAGCCTGCTTCTCCCTCTCCCACTCCCCCTGCTTGTGTTCCTGCTCTCGCTATGTCTCTCTGTCACATAAATAAATAAAATCTTTTAAAAAAAGATTTTATATATTTATTTATTTTAGAGAGAGAGAGCACAAGCAAGAGTGGCGGGAAAGGCAGAGGGGGAGGAAGAGGGAGAGGGAGAATGAGAGAGAATCTTGAGCAGACTCCATGTTGAGCATAAGCCCAACAGCAGGGCTCAGTCCCAGGACCCCAAGATCATGACCTGAGCCAAAACCAAGAGTCGGAAACTTAACTGCCTGAGCCACCCAGGCACCCCTGGAGTTTTGTTTTTTAACCTGGGGTTGATGCCATTTGCTAACCTAAAATGAGAATAATAAGGCTCATAAACATTTTAGGAGGAGCTAACAGCAGGGAGTATACTGGCTCTACTATTTGCCACAAATAAATACCAATTTGTAATTATCAAAACCTACCATACATTGTGTCTAAATGTTTCAAGTGGTCATATGGACACTTTGTAATATTTCTAATAGGTGATATTGGGAACTGTTGAAAGAAGAGTCTTTCATGACTGAAATAATACATACAGTAGACCCCCTTATCTGTGGTTTTGCTTTCCTCAGGTTTAGTTATCTTTGGTGTTATCTTTGGTCAAAACAGCCCAGAAGTAGATGTCTGTCTTTTCTTTTCTTTTCTTTTCTTTTCTTTTCTTTTCTTTTCTTTTCTTTTCTTTTCTTT